>NC_063357.1:8400713-8448087 GCF_021869965.1 Rhincodon typus | reverse complement strand
AATCTCCCCTCCCCCTACCGCATCCCAAAACCAGTCCAGCTCGTCCCTGCCTCCCTAACCTGTTCTTCCTCCCACCTATCCCCTCCTCCCACCTCAAGCCGCACCTCCATCTCCTACCGACCAACCTCATCCCGCCCCCTTGACCTGTCCGTCCTCCCTGGACTGACCTATCCCCTTCCTAACTCCCTACCTACACTCACCTTTACTGGCTCCATCCCCGCCTCTTCGACCTGTTTGTTTCCTCTCCACCTATCCTCTCCTCTATCCCTCTTCTATCCGCCTCCCACTCTCTCCCTATTTATTTCAAAACCCCCTTCCCCTCCCCCTTTTCTGATGAAGGGTCTAGGCCCGAAACGTCAGCCTCTCTGCTCCTATGATGCTGCTTGGCCTGCTGTGTTCATCCAGCCCTGCACCTTATTGTCTCGGATTCTCCAGCATCTGCAGTTCCTACTATCTCAAAAGATCCAATGACACTGTTTTGAAGAAGGGAGCTCTTTCTGGTGTCCCGAAAAATGTTCATCCTTCAACCAAATTATGTGGTCATTAGAGGTGGCTCAGTGGTTAGCACTACTGCCTCACAGCACCAAGGTCCTGGGTTCAATTCCACCCTCATGTCTGTGTGGAGTTTATACATTCTCCCCGCATCTGTGTGGGTTTTCTCCAGGTGCTCCGGTTTCTGCCTACAGGCTAGGGTGGATTGGCCATACTAAATTGCCCCATAGTGTTCAGGGATGTGTAGATGAGGTGGGTTATAAGGGGATGGGTCTGAGGGTCAGTGTGGACTTGTTGGGCCAAAGGGCCTGTTTCCACACTGTAGGGATTCTATGATTATTACGTTGCTGTTTCTGGGGGGCTAGCTGTGTGTACATGGAGTTTTTATACTTGTTCATGGAATGCAGGCATTTATTGACCATCTTGAACTGCCCTGGAGAAGGTGGTGGTGGGCTGCCTTCTTGAACTGCTTTTGCATTTCTGATAAAATTCCCTCAGAAATACTTCACTGGCTGTAGAGCAGATAGGGGACATCCTGAGGTCACAAAAGGCACTTTATAAATGCAGGCCATTGTCTTGTTTTTTTCTCTGCCTTTCTGTTTCGGTTTCTCAAGACTAACAGTGGAACCAGGTGGATGTTATTGACTATGAGATCCCTGATTGGGGTTGTTAACCTGGGCCAATCAGGGAGTCCTGGCTGATAGTTATAAACAGGGGAACATTGGTTGATTAGCTCCAATGGTTAGAGGGTGGTGCTAATAACGCCAAAGTTATTGGTTCAATTCCCCAAACTGGCCTAGCCCCTCGGCTTCCAGCTGGCAATATGATAATCAGAGTCTCCAAACTTCAGGGACTGACTCTGAACTACAGTGCACATGTAAATAAAAGGTGACTTGGTGATGGGATACTGGCCTTTGTCCAGTTATTTCACTAACCCTACAACCCTTCTCTTATTCAGTCAGAGAGGTTGCTCCTGATCCTGAATCCTAAAATCTGGATGTGAAGACAAAACACTTGTCACCACAGCAAAATGGATTCTGTCTTGCATTATTTACCAACACCACTTAACTAATGTTGCTGAATTGTATTGCAGACCTCACATGCACTGTAATGAGGTCTGAGCATATGTCATTCACAGAGCAATCATCAAACACCAGCAACAGAATTGAATTCACACAGAGCACACTGTATTTTATTGAACAGAACGAGCGCTTGGTCCCACACTCAGTATTGAAACAAGATGACTAACACAGCGAGGATTCTCCTTTAATTAAAGTCTCATCTGCAGAGAATATCTAGCAGGATGTAAGCCAATATTTGAAACAAGATTACACTTGCAAGAGGCCTTTGCTCCTGTCACAGTGTACAAATGAAAATAATGCCACTGGTTTTTAGGAAGAGGTTTGAAAAAACTTGCAAAACAAAGAGAATATGGAGATATCTAATTATTTTTGTCTAAATTTCACCGACCTGTGAATTGTGATGATCTATTTCAATCTTTCTTAAGTAATACATAGAATTTTCTTTTACTCTTGTAGGTTTCTGATGCATTTGCAAACGCCATCAACAGGTTTCAGAATGTTTCTGCAGTGCATTTGCTGTAAGTCTACACTGACCGTATTTCTGTTTGGGTATGTCAGAACACAGAAGGGATACAACTAACTCAAAGATCTCCAGAAAGCCAAATTTAGCCACCATCTGCCCCTTTAACATCTCAAAGTGCCCCAAAGGCGCTCCTGAGGGGTGAAGTCAGACCAAAATTGGTCTATGAACCATATCAGGGGAGATATTGGTACTGGAAGTAAATTTTTAGGGAGTGTCTTAAGGAGGGAAGGCAAGGAAGATTAGAGACAGAATTTTAGGCTTTAGGACCTAAGCACCAGAAGGTAGGGTGACCAGTGTCAGAAAGGATGGAAGTTGTGGACATAACAGATGCTGGACTTTCCATCGCACTGCCTCCAACAAGGCCAGCTAGAATAAAAATGTTATGAAAAATAGTCAAACCGCACTCAAAATGTTAACTCTGCTTCTCTCTCCACAGATGTTGCCGGACATGAGGACATAATAACAAGGAGCAGGAGTAGGCCATTCAGTCCCTCCGCCATTTGATACAATCACGGTTGATTTCATCACGGTCACCGCCACTTTCCTGCCCACTCCCCCTAACCCTTCAACCTGTTACTAATTAAAAATCTATGAGTATCTCCAGCTTTCTCTGTGTTTGTTTCAGATTTCCACATCCATAATATTTTGATTGTGTCAAGCCAGAGCTAGACCTAGTGTAGATATCTCTGAGGGTTGTTGGTCTGGGGGAGTTTAGGAGTACTGACTAGTTCCAGTAGCTGATAGATCTGCTGAGGGCTTTTAGTCGTCTACCTTTCTGCCGTAGATTTCGAGCATCTGTGTTATTCATCAAAAGAAAATACTTGCATTTATATGGTGCCTCTCCTGATGTGAGATGGTCTCAAAGCATGTTAGAGCTGATGAAGCGCTTTTAAAGCACATTGTTTTTGCAGTGTAGGCAAACTGAGAGCTCCCACCATCAGCAACTGTGATAATGACCACATAGTCTGCTTCTCTTTGTGCTGGTAGAGGGATAAATTCGGGCTCAGATATAGTCAATAGCTCCTGCTCCTATCTTTGAAATATCACCAAGAACTCTGCTGAGAGATCCTGATTGAAGTTTTCACCTGAAAGTCAGCACCTCTGACAGTGCAGCACCACCTGAGCAGGTGCTAGAGAAATCACACTTAGCTCCCTGAATCTACAACCATCCGAGGCGCTGATACCACCTTGTGAGTCACTGTCGACACTTCAATCGGGAAGCTATTCACTGTCTAAGATCACTCTGCTAGTTCTAATAGACCCAAAGACATTTACAGCACAAGAAGAAGGCCATTCAGCCCATCATGTCTGCATCGGCCAACAAAGATAAAATGACGTTAATCCCATTTTACAACTTTTAGCCCATAGCTCTGGATCTAATGGCAACACGAGTGAATATCTAACTACTGCAGGAATATTTCGAGTTTCTGACTCAACTATGTTCTCAGACAGTGATATCAGACTCCCACCACAAATATTTCTCCTCAACTCCCCTTTTAGTCACCTAAGTCTTACGCTAACTAGTTAGAAATTTAGGTTTACAGGATTATTCAGAGCTAAAAATGACAGAAAAACGTGGAAGAGCTAGGCTCCCTGATCTCGGGCCCATTGATTAGTCTGACAGGCTGCCTGAACATTAACACTCTGATAACATCACAGACCTGCTTTTCTTTTCTTGGCTACCAAAAAATTGACACCAAATAAAATCCCTTTCATTAGAAGGTAAAAGTTAGGAGTTTCATTACAAGTTAAAAACTATTCTACTTATATTTTATGAAAAATTGCTTCTCCCTCTTTGATAGTATCACTGAGTCAATTATCTCACATCTCAGTCAGAAAGGTTTGTCAATCTCACTCCTAAAACTTGAGCCAAATTCTAGGCTGACGCCAGAGTGATATTTTTAATTAAAAGTATGCAAGTCCCAGAGCCAAGCAACAGATCCTCAGTTTCTGAGTTTCAAGTGATTGGTCTGCTACTGTTCTGAGGAAGGGTCACTCAACCCGAAACGTTAACTCTGATTTCTCTCTGCAGATGTTGCCAGACCTGCTGAGCTTTTCCAGCAATTTCTATTTTAGTCTGCTACTGAGTCTGGAGATGGGACTCTACTGTTGTACATGGGTCTGAAAGGGTTAATACTAAGAACTGTAAGAAGAACAGCTTAGGATCTTGAAGGTATGAGATGTACCAACTAGTCCTCCTCAAAGTCTCTGTCACAGTGTCTATTTATATCAATGTAATCTGTAACATGCAATTAACTACACCTTGCTAACTACAGGAGACTTTGCCAGTTAAACCATTGTTATGTATTCATAACATTATTACTGTTTGAGAACTTGGGTTCCTAAGTGGATGAGAAATGGATTTTAGTTTCTCAGTTTTGTTAAGATCTGGCCTTTCATAAAAGCTCAGAAATGACGCGGAGGTGCCAGTGTTGGACTTGGGTGGACAAGGTCAGAAATCACACGACAACAAGTTATAGTCCAACAGATTTATTGGAAATCACAAGCTTTTGGAGCGTAGCCCTTTTTGTCAGGTGAAGTGAAAGGGAAGCAAACAGGCACAGAACTTATAGGCAGAGAGATCAATGGATATAGAGATCAAAATATCGCACAAATGGTGTGAGTAGGGTGTTGACAGGCTGAATAATAGGTTTCTGCAGGTGATCATGAATGTCAGACAGTGTGAGTAAAGTGTCAACAGATGAATAACAAGCGAAGCGATGATCTGATTAAATGAGGCAGAGAGATAATTACAAAAAATTAAAAATAAGATGGCACTGGGGACAAACCAAATGACTGGATAATTATCTCTCTGCTTCTGACAAGGTTCAGAAAGTCATTTGAACATTATGTTCAAAACAGCATTTGCAAGGAATGCATTTGATTTCAGCTAAATGTCCAGCAAGCGGCCTGGGGAAATAATTGTCAAGGTTTTTGCTGACTTTACAAGAGAGAGAAGGAGCCAGAAGCAGTTTCATAAGCAGGAGCAGTTGTTCACAGTCTCCAAGTATCATGGCTGGGGAGAAGTTCTGAGATCTTGGAAGCTAGTAAGAAGAAATGTTGTGGAAGTAGAAAGCTATTGGGAGTCAGAGAAGAAGATATCTAACATGAGTTGGGAATCCATATTAAGTAACGGTGAGCTGAGTTAGCAGTTCGATTTAAGAGTGTTGTGGAAGACATTAACTGAAGAAAATAGCATCTAGTGAATATACAGCATTTTGCTGAAAGGAAGTCAATTACAGCTGTGCCAATTGAACAATGAACCTTAGAGTGGTGATAGGGGTGACCCTGCATTGAGTTTAGAGAGTCCGCTAACATTCTGCTGGAATAAAGGAGATGAAGTTTTCTTCTAATATTTGTAATAAGTTTGTTCTAATACTTCTTGTCTAGTGAGCCATGGTTCATTTTTTTTTCTTTTTATGTTGTTTAGTTAAAAGTACATTGACATCCTCTTGTGAATATGGGTGCACCCTCAATTTTAAACAATGATTCCTAGATCTCTCTCCATAGATGCCACCAGATCTAATGGGTTCCTCTAGCACATGCTGTTTTTACATCCTCATGAGTAACACTGTATACAGGATCGTGAGCTGGTATATCCATTCAATAACTCCTCAGTAATGGCCAGCATGGCTTGTGTCTGTTCACAAGTGCACAAGGACTTTGCACTAGGAGATGATGCAGGAGTCCTGTGTTGTCCTGACCCTGCTTAGCAAAGGCCACTCTCGTTGAGGTAGTTCAAAGGCTGCCATGCCCCAGATAGGGGTTATTATACAGAATTTATTGGTGACTTGCCACATTTCACTATTCCTTGATTCAAAGGATGCCAGTTGGTGGATCTTGCTCTGGAAGGTTGCTCCTAGTGGGGGAGGGGTGAAAGTTGACTGTGCAGCTCATTGTGGAATGGTTAAGTGAGGAGCAATAACAATGGTTTTAAACAGCTCGTGGTGGATGTGGTGGGCTGGAGGTGGGAGGGGCCGAAGGGCCTGTACTGTGCTGAACTGTTCTATGTTCTATGTTCTATGTTTGTGAGAACAGGAAGTATTTTGAGTGAAGAGGTTGGATTGGGGCTTATAGGAAGTTGTGGTGTCGTTGACACATTCGTTTGAAGTATCAGGGGAATGTAATACTGTTGGAGGTGTTGTGCCCACCAGACAAGCCAAGGCCCTTTTTGACCTCAGCTGGGCATGCACAATGCCACTTGAGCAGAGCTGGGGAGTTACTGCTGATGTCCCGGGCTACATTTATCCCTCAAGGCACATTCTGATAAACAGGTGATCTGGTCAGTGCTGTTTGTGGGAGCTTGCTGTGCACAGGTTAGCTGTCTTATCATCTACATTTACAACAGTGGCTATACCTCAGAATATAGGGGGTCCCCGAGTTAGGTACGTCTGACTTACAAACACTCATGCTTATGAACTGTGATCCCATTCAGGGGTATAATGTTAAAGGTCCAACAAACAAACGCTTCCTGTACTTACAAACTTTACACTGTCCTACATTGTGTTCCAACTTATGTACAAATCAACTTGTGAACAGATTCCAGAACAGAACCCATTTACAATCCAGGGATTCCGGTATTTTACTCATTGCAAAGAGGATTTGGACATCCTGAGGTGGTGGAAAGGCGCTATATAGATGTACCTAGTTTTCATGTCCTGACATGCAGACAGTGGGGAGAATGACGGGGGAGCCAGTGTCAGAGGTGAATCTGCTGTTAGATTGCTGTCGTTAAACTCAAGATACTTTTTATCACTGCCTTTGCTAGATGCTGTGACTACCTGATGTGAGATACTGGATTAATTCTCACAACCCCACCAGCTCAGAAGAAAACAACTCACTATTATGCTTAGATATGCAGTTTGGTGATAAACTTTCCGTAGAATATGCAAAAATAAAACTTTCTAATTTAGCAATTTCTCTGCTAAACATTACACGTGGCACAAACAGCATTAAGGGAAGAAGCATTCCATTTATAGAAAGGAACATGTTCACAGTTGTTCATATTATGGGGCCTTTTTTTTATCAGAACCAAAGTGAAACTGCTGAGTATGATCAGAGATGCTGCTTGGCCTGCTGTGTTCATCCAGCCCTGCACCTTGTTGTCTCGGATTCTCCAGCATCTGCAGTTCCTACTATCTCTGCTGAGTATGATGTTTTTTGACAGTCCGTGATGCTTATTGCCAAGTTAACATGCTCTGCAGCAGATGGGATGCTTAGATTAGGTGAGGGCAGGACTCCAGATACTTTGAACATGGAAATTTTTTTTGGAAGGAGCGATTGGTTTGCTGGTGTTGGTCCAGTTTTGGCCACTGTGCATGGAGAGAGGTGAGGAAAAATCTTCCGATTATGGGCACCACACTCATCAGCTTAGAGAAGCTTACTGGGTTAGGCTGGCAAAATAAAGAGATTTGAATGTATGTGGGCACCTTTTGCTACCCTTGGGGCATCCCACAGTGCTTGAAGAGCAGTCACATCAAGTAACAAAGCTGGGATTTTTCAGATTATGGAATCATGGACTGTTTGCCATGTAGCAGGAGAGATTGCATAGGCTCGGACTGTACTCCTTAGAATTTAGAAGAGTGAGGGGGTATCTTATAGAAACACATAAAATTATGAAGGGAATAGATAAGATAGAAGCAGGGAGTTTGTTTCCACTGGGGGGGTTGAAACTAGAACAAGAGGCACAACCTCAAAATAAGGGAGAGCAGATTTAGGACTGAGTTGAGGAGGAACTTCTTCACCCAAAGGATTGTGAATCTATGGAATTCCCTGCCCAGTGAAGCAGTTGAGGCTACCTCGTTGAATGGTTTTAAGATAGATTTTTGAACGTTAAAGAATTAAAGGTTATGGTGAGCCGGGGGGTGAGTGGAGCTGAGTCCATGAAAAGATCAGCCATGATCTTATTGAATGGTGGAGCAGGTTCGAGGGGTCAGATGGCCCAGTCCTGCTCCTGGTTCTTACGTTCTTATGTCATTTGGACTCTGGGGAGTCAGTTGGTTTTCTGCAAAAGGCAATGGTTCTTGTCCCATTTGAGACCCACAGCAACGTGGTCGACTTTGAACTGTCCTCATAGCAATGTGGGATGGGCAATAAATGGACGGTGATGTGCATGTCCCAAGAAAGAATAAAGTTTAAAAAGAAAGGATCACCCACTTGGTGAATGGTGTGACAACACAACACATGGTCATTTGATTGCAGTAACATAGGGCTGGAATTGCAGCTGGTGAGAGCTAGTATCCTTAGTCTTATCATTTGGTTATTGCAAATGATCATTTATTTCCTATATCAGTTAATCTAGGGTGGCGATGGCCTAGTGGTATTATCACTGAGCTATTAATCCAGAGACCCAGATAGTGACCTGGGTTCAAATCCCACCATGGCAGATGGTGGAATTTGAATTCAATAAAATATCTGGAATTAAGAATCTAATGATGACCATGAATCCATTGCCGATTGTCGGGGAAAAATCCGTCTAGTTCACTAATGTCCTTTAGGGAAGGAAACTGCCATCCTTACCTGGTCTGGGCCAACATGTGACTCCAGACCCACAGCAATGTGGTTGACTCTTAACTGCCCTCTAGCCAATTAGGGGTGGGCAATAAATGCTGCCTGGCCAGTGATACCCTCATCCTGTGAATGAATTTAAAAAATCATTCATTCACTGGGGGTCTGTCACGAGAATGACTCCCTTCTACTCTCCGTGTGAGTCTGTAGGTGGCTTCTCTGCCTTGGTTGCACTATGACATTTGCAACTTATAGATTCTGTATGAATCAACTTTGCAGTGACCAACAATGAAGAAGTTAAATAGATGGAGAGCTGGCGATTGATGTATGAGGCAAGCCTAATTTTCCACAGCACGTTCAGTTCAATTTTAACATTACTGAAGCTTCATTATTGAATTTAGTTAATATAATCTTCATTGAGAAGAAGCTGTTTATTACATATTAGTAAGCTAATGAGTTATATTAGACTGAATAAAAACCAAAAGAACTGTGGATATTGTAAATCAGAAACAAAAGCAGAAATTACTGGAAAAACTCAGCAGGTCTGGCAACACCTGTGAAGAGAAATCAGAGGTAACATTTCGGGTCAAGTGACCCTTCCTCAGAACCCGAAACATTAACTCTGATTTCTCTCCACAAATCCTGCCAGACCAGCTGAGCTTTTCCAGCAATTTCTGTTTTTGTACATTAGGCTGAGACTGGTTAACTACATTATACCTGGTAAGAGACATTAGCATCTCTCATTAGACACATCGCTAACCTACGTTACATGGTTATTAATAAAGGAGGAAAGTCTATTTACCTAGAACAAGTACAATAGACAGCAGCATCTAACTAGCTTTTCCCAGAGATATTTATCCATATCTCAATGGGCAAAGCTTCTCAAACGCATCAGGTCCACGTGCTTTAGACTTTATTGCACTGGAACATTGAGGCCTTTCTGTCTACCTTATGAGGTTCAAGGTAAAGTTGGATCTAGAGCTGGGAAATGATCGCACACTAGTCACTGAATCTTCACTATGAGCTATCACTTCATGGTAGAGATCTCTGCCCTGTATGCCATTAAGTGATGGAAAATCTATTGAATGTCAAGGGAGATGGTTAGAGAATTTCTTGTTGGAGATGGTCATTGCCTGACACTTGTGAGGTGCAGAGATATCTCCAAAATGTCTTAGACCAAACTAGTGTGCAATAAGATGGTTGCTCTTAATTGCTCAGTCAGGTGATTTCCCGTTAGTGAGGGCATTAGGACAAGTTGGAAAATGAAAGCCATCCACTTTACTACAGAGATACAATCAACATCTAAACCACTCTAAAACACCTTCTAACACAAAATTGACAGACTGGAAATTACCCGTTAATCCATCAAAACTACCCCACCCAATTGTGGCTAAACACATCTTCCATTCCCTCCTGAAAAATAACGCTATTCATTCACTGTTGCTGGGTCAAAATCCTAGAATTCCCTCCCTACCGGCATTGTGCATCTATCTACAGCAGGAGGATTACAGCAGTTCAAGAAAGCAGCTCACCATCACCTTCTCGAGGGACACCTAGGAACAGACAATAACTACTGGCCAGCGAAACCCATGTCACAAGAGTGAATTAAAATAAAAATGTAATCTCCTGGGGGAGAGGAAAGGAAAAAAAAACCCAAACAAGTGTAATAAGGAAAATAATGCTTGCCCTGATGGTCGGGTACAAGATTCTAAAGCATTTAAAACCTACCCATTCATACAAAGTTGGAATCAGGCCAGTCAAGGAATGAAGCATGATACAGAGAATCCTGTGGGACTGAAGTGAGAGAGACGAAGAAAAAGACACTGACACATTGAAATGAAGTGTTAAGATCTGTGGGATAGACTAGTATCTTAACAGTTTATTGAATTTTTTTCCAATTGGACTGTTGAGACCTCTTGATTAATGAAAACTGGAAGGTGTTGATAGAGGGAAAATCTTTGCTTGTCAGTAATCATTAAACTGTGATTGAGTTTGAACTGAGCAAAAATTACATTCTGAAGCAAGAGATGACAACACTACAAAATAAGGACAGTCAACATTTTAATATCTTTATCTGTGAAATTTCAATTTGCTCTGCTTTTGTTTAAAATCTAACTCTCACTTTTCATTCGAGAAAGTTCAGAACTTGCGAGCTGGGAAACTTGACAGATATGAAGCTAAAGGGAGGACTGAGGTTTCTGCTGAAATTTCCGAATCCCCATTCGAGGTCCAACTCTGCCAGTTCCTTCCTTGAACCTCACAATGTCTGAAGTTCCAATAACATTCAAGGTGATCGACACTAGCCAAGCCAAAGCTGTCCACCTGATCAACACAACCATCCACTGCCTGAAACACTCACTCCCTCTTCCCTAGCGCACAGTACCAACAGTCTATACCGTATACGAGACCCTCTACATCTACAGCATCTTCCAAACCTGCAACCTTTACTCCCCAAGAAGGACAAGGGCAGCAGATGCATTGGAGCACCACCATCTGCAAGTTCCCCTCCATGCCCAACACAACGTCATGACTTGGAAATTTTCGGATCACTGGGTCAAAATCCTGGAACTCCTTTTGCAACAGCATTGTAGGTGTCACCACACACCCCAGGATTGCAGCAGTTCAAGAAAGTAGCTCATCACCACTTTCTCCAGGGCAACTGAGGATGGGTAACTGGGTTTCTGATGCTGATATCGCCAGCAATGCCCACATCCCATGCAAAGAAAAATTTTTTTTTGAAGTGAAAATTCAAAGTATAGATGTAACATTTTCTTTGCATAAAGTTCCCTCTTGTCTCTCTGCGGCGCTAATTATTAGAGCACTAATGCATCCTGCTTTAGTTTCAACCCAAAAAAAGTGGTACTTTTACATAAATGAACAAAGCAGAGAGGGACAAGGATAATTCAGCAGATACCCAGCACTGCACCACAGAGAGAGTTCAGTACATTCTCTGTGCGAGTGTCTTTCAGCACGTTGTTTATCTCATCCTGATTCGGCTGGCATTATTCTCTGCTACTCCCAGCTGTATCCTGCTGTCAATTAGACAGGGAAAGAGACAGATGATAATTAGTGGAAAAGACATCTCACAGCAGAAACCTGCACAACATTAAAAGTGGCAGCGTGACGTGAGCTGTTGACCACGGTTAACTCAGTGCACTGTTTTCCAACTGGACAGACACAGACATTGGACTGGAGGGTATCTGATCAGTTAAATTCACCTGCCAGCTGGCAAGCTCCCTCAACCAGGACACTAAGGCCAGAGATAAGAGTTTGTAAGTTCTGAAGATGTTGTGAATCTTGAATGGGTTCAGAAAAGAGTTACAAGGATGTTGCCAGGGTTGGAGGGTTTGAGCTATAGGGAGACGCTGAATAGACTGGGGCTATTTTCACTGGAGCGTCAGAGGCTGAGTGATAACCTTATAGAGGTTTATAAAATCATGGATAGGTTGAATAGGCAAGGACTTTGCCTCAGGGTGGAGGAGTCCAAAACTAGAGGGCATAGGTTTAAGGTGAGGGGGGAAAAGATTTAAAAGGGACTTAAGGGGAAACTTTTTCACACAGAGGGTGGTGCGTGTATGGAATGAACTGCCAGAGGAAGTGGTGGAGGCTGGTGCAATTACAACATTTAAAAGACATCTGGATGGGTATATGAATAGGAAGGGTTTAGAGGGATGTGGGGCAAATGCTGGCAAATGGGACTAGATTAATTTAGGATATCTGGTCACCATGGACGAGTTGGACCAAAGGGTCTGTTTCCATACTGTAAGTCTCTATGAATCTAAGTGAATTTTCTGTTTACGGAGTGTATATATGTGTTAGCCATCAGTATGTTGGTGGTCCTCTCAACACTGATTTACAAGGTGCTGGGTTCAAGACCCACTTTAGGGATCCAGCAGAAAAATCAAGGCTGGCACTTACACACAGGACTGAGGGGTTCCTGCATTGTTGTAGCTTCCATCTCTCGGGCTGAGATGTTAAACTGAATCTGTCTGTTGTGGTAGATCCCACAATACTAATTATGAAGATCTGGAGAGGAGTCCTTCCTGTTCTCATGGCGAATATCAATTCTGCAATCAATGTTGTATAATCGAGCACGTTATCACATTACTGCTTAGGGGGAGCTTGCTATGCACAAGTTAGCTATGACATTTCCTACTTGCCGAGCTGGCTTGTTCTCGTTCAAACGTTTCATCACCATGCTAGGTGACCGCAACAGTGGGGCCTCTGATGCAGCAATGTTATTCTACTCTGCTTGGAATTTATACTGTCCGGTCCGTTACGGTGAGTAGTGTCATTTCCGGTTTTGATCTGTATGGGTTTGTATACGGGGTCTAAAATGACACTACTCACCGTAACGGACCGGACAGTATAAATTCCAAGCAGAGTAGAATAACATTGCTTCATCGGAGGTTCCACTGTTGCTGTCACCAAGCATAGTGACGAAACATCTGAACGAGAACAAGCCAGCTCGGTGAGCAAGTCAACAACTTCTCCCACAACTCGAGCTACAGATCTTTGCCGAAACTTTAGACGTTTCCTACATGACAACAGTCACTGCACTGCAAATGTATCTGATCAGTTGTAGCATAGAGCAGGGTGGGGCTTGGTTAGCTCAGATGGCTGGGTGCTAGATTGTGATACAAATAAATTCCAACAGCACAAGTTCAATCCCCACACCAGCTGATGTCACCTCAAAGGTCCTGCCTTCTCAACTCCAGCCCTTGCCTGAGTCACAATGACCCTCAGGTTAAACCATGCCCAGTTGTCTCTCTCTTTGAGACTTTGGGGCATCTGGTCCTCATTAAAGGGCGCTACTTAAATTCAAGCATTTATTTTAATGGTCTGTCAATATGCTGGAATCTGATGTCCACTTGAAAAGCCAATTCTTCTTCGCAGAATCACAGAATTGTTACAATACAGAAAGAGGCCATTTGGCCCATCATGTCTGCACTGGTTGTATTACCTCGCGCCAATCTCCTGCTTTTCCCCTTATCTCCACACATCATTTCTATGCAAGTAATCATCAAATACCCTCGTGAATGCCACTGAATCACCCCACTGCCCTCTCAGAGAACCACCTGATGCACAGGCAGTTCTGTAAATCAATCCTTATTGGCTTGATACAACTACTTATCCTGTCACGGGATGCACAAGCTTGTTGCTTTCTTAAATTCATCACTTCTATTGATTGAAGAAGGAGTTGCTGCTTGGTAATAAGTCTTCTACAGTAGCAAAGACAGCAAAGATAGTTTGTTTTGTACTTAGTAGATCAGATCTGACCTGAGAATAAATGAGGCAGTTTCACAAGGCAGCAGATACATGTGCGATCAAATTATTTGAAGTCAATTTGACATCAAAAGAACAATGAACAAGGCACAGGATTATCTGCACTGAAATTAGAATTAGAGCTAAGCAACCAGAAAAATAAAGGCAAGCAAGCTTCAGCATCTTACTCTGTCATAATTGACTCATACTTCACAGTGAGGAGCTTCTCTTTAAACTGCATCTTCTTTTCTTTACTCTTCCTTTTGAAGTGGGTGTCATTGGCAAGATCAACATTTGTTGCTCATCCTTAGTAGCCCTTGAATTAACTGACTTGCTAAGCCATTTTAGAGGGCAGTTAAGAGCCAATCACATTGTTGTGGAGTCTGGAGTCAATCGTTGGCCAGACCAGGCAAGGATGTTAGATAGCCTTCCATAAACCCTGACCAATTAGGTGTCGAGTACTAAAACTGAAATTGCTGGAAAAGCTCGGCAGGTCTGGCAGTATCTGTGGGGAGAACACTCCATTCTGAGAAAGGGTCACTGGATCTGAAACATTAACTCTGATTTTCTCCACAGGTGCTGCCAGACCTGCTGAGATTTTCCAGCAATTTCTGTTTTTGTTTCTGATTTACAACATCCACAGTTCTTTTGGTTTTTATCTGGCTCACAAATAGCAGACTTGGAAATATATCACCATTCCTTCTGTGTCACTGGGTCAAATTCCTGGAATTCATTCCCTAATGGCACTGTGGGTCTATCTACAGCACATGTGGGAGTATTTCAAACAGCAGTTAATAAGAGTTCAGGAGAGGCACCTTCCTGCAAGAATGAAGGATAGGTATTGGGCAAGTTACGTGAACCGTGGATGACCAGGGATGTTATGACCTTGATCAAAAAGAAAAAAGAAGCACACATAAGGTCAAAAGTAGGGGACGCAATGGCCTAGTGGTGTTATTGCTGGACTGTTAATCCAGCGACCAGACAATATCCCGGGGACTCGGGTTCAAATCCTGCCACGGCAGATGGTGGAATTTGAATTCAATAAAATATCTGGAATTAAGAATTTAATGATGACCGTGAATCCATTGTTGATTGTCAGGAAAACCCATCTGGTTCACTAATGTCCTTTAGGGAAGGAAACTACCATCCTTACCTGGTCTGGCCTACATGTGACTCCAGACCCACAGCAATGTGGTTAACTCTGAACTGCCCTCTGGGCAATTAGGGATGGACAGTATATGCTGCCTAGCCAGCAACACCCTCATCCCGTGAATGAATAAAGGAAAAGAAAGAGGATGGGAACTCACGAAGCCCTTGAAGTGTATAAGGAAAATACGAAAGAACTTAAACAAGGAATTAGAAGGTCTAAAAGGGTTCATGAAAAGTTGTTAGCAAACAGGATTAAGGAGAATCCCAAGGATTCTTATACATATATAAAAAGCAAGAGGATAGCCAAGGAAAGGGGTGACCCACTCAAGGACAAAGGAGGGAATCTATTCGTGGAGCCAGAAGAGGTAGGTGAGGACTTAAACAACTATTTCGAGTTGGTATTGATGAAAGAGAAGGAATTGGTGGAGGATGATCTCAGGGACAGGAGTGTCAAGTTTCTAAGCCAAATTGCTATTAAAAAGGAAGAGGTGTTGTATGTCTTAAAAAGGTATGAAGGTAGATAAGTCCCAGGTCCTGATGGGATCTATCCCAAAATATTGAGGGAGGCAAGAGAACAAATTGCTGGAGCATTGACAGACATCTTCGTATCCTCAGGTCTGGCAGCATCTGTGAAGGAGAAAACAGAGTTAACGTTTCGGGTCCAGTGTCCCTTCCTCAGAACTGATGGTGGCTGGGAAAACATCAGCTTATATGCAGAAAATAGGGAGGGGGTTGAGGTAGGGAGTAAATGATAGGATAGAACCCGAAGAGAGAGAAGAGCAGTTGGACAGACAAAGGAGTTGCTAACGATCAGGCTGGGAGGGTGAATAGTTGTTAATGTGGACTGTTAGTGACTAACAACAGGGGGTGTGTAATGGCAGGCTATGTGGTAACAAGGCCTGGTGAGTGGGTTACGGGTCTAAGACATGGGAGAGCTTAGGCTCTAAAAACTGTTGAACTCAACATTGATTCCAGAGGGCTGCAGGGTCCCCAAGCGGAAAATGAGGCATTCCTCCAGTTTGCGTTAGGCTTTGTTGGAACACTGCAGCAAGCCAGAAACAGAGATGTTGGCCAGGGAACAGGGTGGTGTGTTAAAGTGGCAGGCTCTTTTCGGGCTCTATCCTATCGTTTACTCCCTATCCCAACCCCCTCCCTATTTTCTGCATATAAACCAACGTTTTCCCAGCTACCATCAGTTCTGAGGAAGGACCACCGGACCAGAAACGTTAACTTTGATCTTTTCTTCACAGATGCTGCCGGACCTGCTGAGCTTTTCCAGAAACTTCTGCTTTTGTTCTTGATTTACAGCATCCACAGTTCTTTTGGATATTATCTTTGTACCCACTTTGGCCACAGGTGAGGTCCCAGAGGACTGGAGAATAACTGATGTTTCCCATTGTTTAAGAAGGGTAGCAGGGATAATCCTGGAAATTACAGTCCTGTGATTCTCACATTGATGGTAGTAGAAATTATTGGAAAAGATTCTCAGGGACAAGGTCTATATGCATTTAGAAGCAAATGGACTTATTAGCGATAGACAGCATGGTTTTGTGCGGGGGATGTCTGCCTCACTAACTTGATCAAGTTTTAAGGGAAGGTAACAAAGATGATTGATGAGGGAAAAGCGGTTGATATTGTCTACATGGACTTCAGTAAAGCCTTTGACAAGGTCCCTCATGGCAGGGAGGGGTGCACTAATAAGGATACAGAACTGGCTTAGTCATAGGAGATAGAGGGTTGTGGTGGAAGGATGCTTTTTGGGATGGAGGGCTGTAACTACTGGTGTTCCACAGGGATCAGTGCTGGGACCTCGGCTGTTCGTTATTTACATTAATGATTTGGAGGAAAATGTAGCTGGTCTAATTAGTGAGTTAGCAGATGATACAAAAATTGGTGGAGTTTCAAATAGTGAGGAGGATTGTCAGAGGAAACAGCAGAATATAGATTAGTTGGAAGCATGAGCAGAAAAATAGCAGATTGAGTAAAATTTGGACAAATGTGGGATGATGCATTTTGGAAGGTCAGGTTCAGGTGGAAATTATACAGTGAATGGGAGGACCCTTAGAAGTGTTAGGAGAGGGATTTGGGTGTGCAGCTCCACAGATCACTGAATGGGGCAGCGCAGGTCGATAAGGTAGTAAAAAAGGCCTATGGTATGCTTGCCTTCATTGAAAGGGGCATTAAGTATAAGGATAGACAAGTTATGCTGCAGCTTTATAGAACTTTAGTTAGGCCACATTTGTAATATCGACTACAGTTCTGGTCACCACACTACCAGGAGGATGTGAATGCTTTGGAGAGGGTATAGAAAAGGTTTACCAGGATGTTGCTTGGTGTGGGGGATTTTAGCTATGAAGAAAGGTTGGATAGACTGGGTTTGTTTTCACTGGAACACAGGAGGTTGAGGGGCAACCTGATATAAGTTTATAAGATTGTGAATGGCATGAATAGAGTGGAAAGTATGCATCCTTTTCCCAGGTTGGAGGGGTCAATTACTAGGGGGCACTGGTTCAAGATACGAGGGGTTGAGGGGGGAAGTTTAAAAGAGATGCGCGAGGCAAGTTTTTCACACAAAGGATGGTGAGTGCCTGGAACATGCTGCCAGAGGAGGTCGTGGAAGCAGATACAATAGCAGCTTTCAGGAAGCACCTGGACAAATACATGACTAGGAAGGGAACAGAGCAGTAGGGATCCTGTAAGTGAAGACAGTCTTAGTACAGAGGGGCAAAATGAGGCAGTGCTGGCTTGGAGGGCCGAAGGGCCTGTTCCTGTGCTGTTTTGTTCTTTGTTCTTTGTTCTATGGACTGCAGTGGTTCATGAAGGCAGCTCACCACCACCTTCTCAAGGGCAACTAGGGATGGGCAATAAATGCTGGCCCAGCCAGAGACACCCATGTCCCATGAATGAATAAAACAAATGTTTGATTTTAATCCCTTTCCTAAGTCCGATTTCTCGTATCCTCATCCTGATGAGTGCAGGATGAAAACCTTTAAATTATGTGTCTCTTTTCATCAATATTTAATGGACGTTAGTGAATCTGATGGGTTTATGTAATAATCAATGATGGTTTCCAGGTCACCATTGCTGAGACGAGTTTTCAATTTTAGATTTTATGTTAGTCGAATTAAAATTTTCCACCAGTTGCTGTGGTGGGAGTTGAACCTGTGTGCTCACAGCATTAGCCTGGACCTCTGCATAGTCTCCCCCAGATGACTGAAGGAGATTTGACGGAGGCATGAGGGTAAACAGAGACCAAGATTAATTAAAGAGGATGGAGTCAAACACACGTCGACATCTTATTTTCCATTACTTTATCCTCTTATACTGTGTCATGCTCTGACTAGATTGTTTGCTGCTTCACACCTTTCATTTTCAGTGTATTACTTAAATGGAGAAAACCTACAGAGAGCTGTGACACAAACGGACTTGGGGATACTTGTGCACAAGACATAGAAAGCACACAGGCACAGCAGGTAATCAGGAAGGGTAATGGAATGTTGTCCCTTATTTCAAGGGGGTTGAAGTATAAGTGTAGGAAAGTCATACTGCGATTGTATAAGGTGCTGGTAAGACCACATCAGGAGCTCTGTGAGCAGTTTTGGTTTCCCTTACTTAAGGAAAGATATTGTTTCATTGGAGACAGTTCAGAAAAAGGTCACCAGGACCCAGTGTGGAGGGATTGTATGGGAAAGGGCTAAACACTTGGGACTCTACTCACTGGAGTTCAGAAAAATGAGGTGATCTCACTGAAATGTACAGCTTTCTTAAGGGACTTGACAGGGTAAATGCTGAGAGGATGTTTCCCCTCATGGGAGAGTCTAGGACCAGAGAGCACAGTCTCAGAATAAAGGGGCACCAATTTAAGACTGAGATGGGGAGGAATTTCTTCTCTCAGAGGGTTGTGGGTCTTTGGAACTCCTTGCCAAAGACAGCTGTGTGGGCAGAATCCTTGTGTATATTTAAGGCTGAGATAAATAGATTCTTGGTAAGTCAGGGAATCAAGGGCTACTGGATAAATGCAGGAAAGTGGGTGTGAGGAATGTTGGCTCGGTCGTGATCCTATTGAATGGTGCAGCAGCCTCGAGAGGCCGAATGGCCTACTGCAGTTCCCATTGATTATGGTCTGATGGTCATTTAGATGGAGGGGAACTTATCCCCAAGACCCTGCATCCCCAAAGACAGCAGCTGAAACAGTTGAAGGTGTGAAAGAGGTCACCTGTTGTCTTGATGAACAGTACAGCCGATTCGAAGGGCTGAATGGCCTAATGTGGTATGGATGGCTCACAAATGTGGCCTTGTCAGTTTTACCCATAAATAAATTTTTTAAAACGTTCATTGGACATTGGACAAAACAATTGATCAGAACAGGGCTCCTTTGATGCTCAAGCGATTCAATACTTTAAAAGATGCTGGTCAATGGCTCACTGGACCAAAGGTACAACTTACATTTATATAGCACCTTTAATGTGATAAAACTTCCTGAGAAACATTATAAAACAATGTATGTTCAAGAGACACAATAATAGCTATTGAGTGAGATGACCAAAATCTTTGTCCAAGAGGTAGATTATGAAGTAGGTCCTCAAATGCAAAAGCAAGTTGGGGAGGGAATCCCAGAGCTTGGTGCCTAGGCAATGGAAGGCATTGGTGGAACCAATGGTGGAACAATTAAAATCGGGAATGCAAAAGCAGCCAGAATTAGCAGGTCCTGCAAAAGGTTAAGAATGTTGGAGGAGATTGCGAAGGTAGGGAGGGGTGAGGCTATGGAGGGTTTTTGCAAACAAGAATGAATTGTTAATTAATGTCCTTCTAAACGAGCTCAAAAAAAACACAAGCCAGATATACAAGGCATTATTAAGTGTGTTGATGCTGTATCTGCCAACTGAAAGGCAAAATCCATGCAACGCACAACGCAAGCGCTGCCAACAATTCTAAAATTAAACAAGGACTGTGTGGAAGGGGGTTGTTGGTGTTGTTGAACCACCTGGAACCTCGTGAAATTATAAAACAATTATAATAATTCTGCTGTACTCAACATCGCAATTATCTATATTATAAATCACATTGGAAAATTGGAAAATCAGTAAGGACAGGCAGAAAGGTGGGACCGTGTACAGAGTTCTGAAGGCTATTGAATTGTCAGAGAGTTTTCTCTCACAGGAGAGTGGCAGAAGTGTGGTAAACAAGGAACAATGGAAAAGCTGTGATTCACAAAAGCTCATTGCTTGTACAGGCCATCCTTGTTAAAAGGCTGTCAGATAATTATAGCACCATCTCCTCTGGGCGCCTCACCTTTATTGTAAATTTCTGTGAATTGAACACCATTTCCTGATTGAACACAGCAGGCTAAGCAGCATCAGAGGAGCAGGAAGGCTGATATTTCGGGCCTAGGGTCTAGGCCCGAAACGTCAGCCTTCCTGCTCCTCTGATGCTGCTTGGCCTGCTGTGTTCATCCAGCTCTACACCTTGTTATCTCAGATTCACCAGCATCTACAGTTCCTACTATCTCTGAAACCATTTCCTGAGTATTTGGAATTTATATTATAAGAAAAGATGTTTGTAACACCATGGATTTTGCAGTATATTATCTTTCATGCCACAAGGTGCTCAGGGTTTTAACATTAAACTAACCAAAGATCGGGTCATCCACAATAATGCAGCTGATAAATGCACCTCCCAGATTGGCAATAGAAACATATAAATATAAAAACACAGAAAATAGGAGGAGGAGTAGGCCATTCAGCCCTTCAATCATCCAAGCAGTACCCCATTCCCACTTTCACTCCTTTTCAGCCCTTTATTCCTAAGAACTGTATCTGCATCTTTCCTGAAAGTCTTCAGTGTTTTAGCCTTAACTGTTTCCTGTGGCAGAGAATTCCACAGGCTCACCACTCTCTGGGTGAAGACATTTCTCCTCATCTCTGTCTATGAGGACTGGTTCTGCACTCCCTGGTCATCAGCAACATCTTTCTCGTACTCATCCTGTCTAATCCTACTCGAATTTTATGGGTTTCTGTGAAACCCCCCTCATTCCTCTAAACTCCAGCACAGGTTAAGTTTTCTCAAAATGGACTGGCTAAAATCCAAAAACCAGGTAATGTTCAGAATGTACCATTTTTAAAACTAATTTACTCAATTAAAATGAACTTATCCAGATAACTCACTGGACTTATTACAGAGTCATCGAGTTATACAGCACAGAAATAGACACCTATGTCCAACACGTCCATGCCGACCAGGAATCCTAAACTGATCTAGTCCCATTTTCCAGCATTTGACCCAAAACCCTCTAAACCCTTCCTATTCATATACCCATCCAGATGCCTTTTAAATGCTGTAATTGTACCAGCCTCCACCACTTCCTCTGGCAATTCATTCCATACACACACCACCCTCTGCATGAAAATGTTGCTCCTCAGGTCACTTTCAAATCTTTCCCCTCTCATATTAAACCTATGCCCGCTAGTTTTGGACACCCCCACCCTGGGGAAAAGACCTTGGCTATTCACCCTATCTATGCCCCTCATGATTTATAAACCTCTATAAGGTCACCCCTCATCTTCTGACATTCAAGGGAATGGTGTGCTTGCCGATTTATTCCTGTGTGTCAAATGACCCCTGATCTCACTTGACCCTGGTTGACCCTAGCTGCCCACTTCCCAAGGTACCTGAAATAAAATCCGGCAAATCCCAAAATCTGATCTGACCTTGGTCTTAGGGCTGTTGGTTTTGAGAAAGACTGCCTGTCCTAAACCATACAGGTGGTTCAGTCCCACGTAGGATCTTTGATCGGGGCTGAGTTGGCCAATTTAAGAAGACCATAATCAGGAGTAGGCCATTCAGCCCTTTGAGCCTGCTTCACCGTTCAACAGGAGCACGGTCGATTTCATCTCAGTCACAACTCCACTTTCCTGCCCGCTCTCCACAACACTTTAACCTGTTACTAATTAAAAATCTGTCTATCTCCTCGTTAACTTTATTCAGGTTCCTGGGGTCCACCACACTCTGGGGCTGTGAATTCCTCAGATTCATGACCCTTTGAGAGAAGTAATTCCTCCTCATCTCTGGTTAGAATCGGCCACCTCTTAGCCTAAAATATGACCTCTCATTCTAGATTGCCTACCCCTGCTCAAGGAAAAGCATCCACTTTATGTTTACTTTGTCGATCCCCTTTAGTTATAGACCTCACTTAGATCTCCTCTCATTCTACTAAACTCCAGTAAGTATAGGCCTAAATCTCACTTCACAAAACAAACCCCTCATCTCTGGAATCAATCTAGTGAACCTCCTTTGAACTATCTCCAAGGCAATCGCATCTTTCCTCAAGTAAGGGGACCAAAACTACACACAATTCTCCAGATGTGGCCTCACTAATGGCTTGTAAGTTGCAGCAACACTTCCCTCCTTTCACAGTCTATTCCTTTTACAATAAATTTTATTTGCCCATCTTATTACTTGTTGTACATGCATATCAGCTTTCTCTGATTTTTGTCACAACTTGCATTGATTGGCCTCCCCTCCATCAGGGCCAATGATGTTTCGTTGTCATCGGCCTTGCCTTCTTAGGCTAAGGCTTGTGTCAAACTGTCATCGATGGATACTGCTTCTGGTGAGGGCCTTTCAATAGGAGGTACTGTCATGTGTCTCACAAAATGAATGCTGTGCGTGCAACTTTGCAGCGAGCACAACATCAGAAAACCAAAGAAAAAAAGACCTCAATCTTACCTTACTCCCTCAAGAAGCTGATGAGGAAAGTCTCCAGTAAAAACCGAAAGCACTGCGGACGCAGTAAATCAGGAACGCAAACAGAAGTTGCTGGAAAAACTCAGCAGGTCTGGCAGCATCTGTGAAGGAAAAACCAGAGTTAACGTTGTGGGTCCAGTGACCATTCGTCAGAACTGGAAAGTCTCCAGCCCTGACCAGTTAGATGATAGAATCCTGACAGTGTGGAAACAGGCCCTTCGGCCCAAAAAGTCCACACCAATCCTCAGAGCATCCCACCCAGACCCATCCCCCTATAACCCACCTAATCTACACACCCCTGAACACTATGGGCAATTTAGCATGGCCAATCTACCTAGCCTACACATCTTTTGGACTGTGGGAGGAAACAGGAGCACCCAGAGGAAACCCACACAGACACGGGGGAATGTGCAAGCTCCACACAGACAGCCGCCCGAGGGTGGAATTGAACCTGGGTCCCTGGTGCTGGGAGGCAGCAGTGCTAACCACTGAGCCACTGTGCCGCAAACCAACTCGCTCTCAAGCTCCCGGTTTCCGATTCCCAGTAAGACAAAATCCAAAACCATGATCCGCGCACTCGGAATGCATGTCTGCAAACATGTTTGGATGTGTTACCCAGAAAATCCACTCAACATGACTGTTGAAAGGGATAATACAAAAGGAATAGGTGGGAAACTGAGATTTGAGGAAAAGTCTGTTCCAGATAAAGTGGTGGCAGAGTGGTGTTGTGCAGACACCATGAGATGCCAAGGTATAATCTGTGCCAATTTCTGTGGTTTCACTGATGTTATATCACTATCCCAGGGGTCTCTGGAAGCTCATTAAGCAAGTTCAAAACAAAATCTATTGTTTTACGGACACCAATGACATCAAGGGAAATGGAGAAAGTACGTACAGGTAGATGATCTGCCATGATCTAGCATGTGAGAGCATGTTCGATGGGCTGAATGGCCTCCACCTGTCTTTATGTTTTTATATTGTGGAATGGATTGCTGGAGTCCAACTCAAGGCTTCACTATAAGTTGAATTCTTAAGGCCCACACAAAACGAGTTTCTCAAAATGTACTTGCCTTTATTGGGCAGTACATTGAGTATAGGAGCTGGGACATCATGTTGCAGCTGTACAGGACATTGGTTAGGCCACTTTTGGAACACTGCATGCAATTCTGGTCTTCCACCTAGAGGAATGATGTTGTGAAACTTGAAAGGGTTCAGAAAAGATTTACAAGGATGTTGCCAGGGTTAGAAGGTTTGAGCTATAGGGAGAGGTTGAATAGGCTGGGGCTATTTACCCTGGAATGTCTGAGGCTGAGGGGTGACCTTATAGACGTTTATAAAACTATGAGGGGCATGGATAGGGTGAATAGCTTTTCCCTGGGATGGGGGAGTCCATACCTTGAGGGCATAGGTTAAGGTGAGAGGGGAAAGTTTAAAAGGAACCTAAGAGGCAACATTTTCACACAGAGGGTAGTGTGCGTATGGAATGAGCTGCCAGAGGAAGTGGTGGAGGCTGGTGCAATTACAACATTTAAAAGGCATCTGGATGGGTACATGAATAGGAGGGGTTTAGAGGGATATGGGCCAAATGCTGGCAAATGGGACTAGATTAATTTAGGATATCTGGTTGTCATGGACGAGTTGGACCGAAGGGTCTGTTTCTGTGCTGTATATCTCTATGACTCTATGACTTTGTATGCTGGGCATGCACAAATTTTCCTACCAGTGACCCACAAGTAATCTGCCTAGCCTTGAGAGTTGTTGCTATTCGGCTTAGGCAAGAATCGCAGCTGGAATCATGGGCAGGCATCAAAAATAGCCTTGATTTGACAAACACACAGACTGGCAGACAGACAGACACATACACACTCACACACACACACAAACACACACACGCGCGCGCACACACACATGCGCACACGCACATGCACACACAAACACACCTCTCTCTCTCAGCCAATTCTTTTCCTTAACTGGGAGCATCGAGACCAATTACAGTGGACGAAGGTCAGTCTCGGCTCCCTGGGTTTAAACCAGAGCCATGAGAAGGGTTAATGACCAAATTACACGTTATAAGCAGCTGCCTCTCTGTGCTGTCAGTCCTGATTATTTGATTCTCTGGAAAAGGATGGGGGTGGAAATTGAAGGTTTTAAACAAACATTGCGACCCCCCCTCTGGAGAGCTCAGTATCTCCAAAATCCATTTGAACCACATGGAGCTGTTCTACATTGAGGAGCTTGAAGCAGCAGTCAGTATTGAGGAGCATTGTGATGCCAGGTGCTCTCAAAGACGTGGTTATGGCAACAAAATAAATGATGGATAATTGCTTTTGTGACAACTTAGCAATTAAATTACACTCAGCCGAATAACATAATGACAATTTGTTATGCTCCAGCGGGCACTAACATACCAATCATAATTAAATGCAATGACTGAAATAGCAAGAAGCTCTGTACAGCAACGATAACCCAATTCCCTCTTCGCCAAACATTATACGCACAGACTTGATTTTAATTTCTTCAGCATAATAGCATTATTTCACAGAGGGATTAGTTGTGAGGAACAGTTCAGGTTTTTTTTTTACTCAATGTAAAGTGCATGTTATGGGAGTGATTTTGGTGAGAGTTAGGAACCACTTGATACTGGTCAATTTTCTAGGAGCTCAAGAACAGGAAAACAGGGGCGATCTGGCAATCGTACCTAGCTTGCCACAGTTTAGGGAGCTAGCCTTGGTTTGCAGGATGGTGTTTGGAGGCAGAACCTAGTGTAGTCAAGCATCCACTTCCTCCAACACCGACGCTCAGTAGCAGCAGTGTGTGCCATTTACAAAATGCACTGCAGATATTCACCCAAGGTCCTCAGACAGCACCTTCCAAACTCACAAGCAGCACCACAGAATCCCTACAGTGTGGAAGCAGGCCATTCCACCCATCAAGTTCACACCGACTCTCCAAAGAGCAGCCCATCCAGACTCAACCCCCCAGCCTGTAATGCTGCATTCCCCATGGCCAATCCACCTAGCCTGCCCAACTTTGGACTGTGGGAGGAAACCCACGCAGACACGGAGAGAATGTGCAAACTCCACACAGGCAGTCGCCCGAGGGTGAAATTGAACCCAGGACCCCGGCGCTGTAAGGCAGCAGTGCTAACCGCTGAGCCACTGTGCCCCACCAAGGTATATTTTTAGGGTCCAGACCCGAAACGTCAGCTTTCGGCAGCAGTGCTAACCACTGAGCCAGCGTGCTGCCATCTGGCAGGCTGAGGCCAGCAGATATATGGAACGCTATCGCATGAAAGTTCCCCTCCAAGCCACTCAGCATCCTGACTTGGAAATATATCGCCGTTCCTTCACTGTCGCTAGGTCAAAATCCTGGAATTCCCTCCCCAAGGGCATTGTGGGTCAACCTACAGCACATGGACTGTGGCGGTTCAAGAAGACAGCTCACCACCACCTTTTCAATTAGGGATGGGCAATAAAATGCTGACCCAGACGCCACACCACAAAGTCCCCTGAGTGAACAAAAACAGTCACAAGCAAGAGGCTTGAGAACACTATCTGGCATAATTCTTGCAGAGCTGCACTGTTGGAGGCCATTTCACTCATGGAGGCATGATTGGTTAATTATGATTGGTATGGGGGCATTATCGGAGGCTTTTGAATGCCCTCTGAGGTAAAAAAAAAGTGTAGGTGCAAAAGGCATTATTTTCAACATGAGCAGCAATGGGGTTAGCTTTCTCCAACATCCTGGTCAATATATTAAGGTAAACTGGCCATAGTCACAGAGAAGCGTAGGCTGCTCTCTCCTTAGAGAGACTAACTGTTAACGAGTTGAACTGGAGGTGCCTCAGGTGAGGACCTTATGGAAATAAACCCGATTTGTTAACATTACTCTGCATTGCAAGCCAGCCATCTGGCCGACTGACCCCTTCGATCAGTATTTATCCCTCAAGCAACATCACCAGAAACAAACTGAGCAATATCTGATTGATGGTTGTGGGAGCTGGCAGGTGAATTCAGATGTTTGAGAGTTTATTGAGAGTTTTATAAGGTTCTTGGTGAACTGAAGCTCATAGGTGCAATCAGAATAAGTGCGTAATAAACGCAAACAGCCTGCGCCGACTATCAAGTAAAAGCAGCTGATTGCTACAAATTATACTTCAAGAGTGTCTGCCTTGAGAAGTAATTTGCTTCGGGGCCTCGAGTTGGTCAATGTCAGCTTGTCTGTTTTCTTTTTAAAATGTTTATTGTGCATCAGTCATTCCCTGACCACATTGCTTGCAGGTAATCCAGGAGTCTGGAGCACAGTTTGATGTTTTTAACTTGTTAGTCTGCCTTGTCCCATGAAGGGCAGTGCCAAACCACACTCCAGGTCATTGCAGATCCTCACGCACCAGTGAGGACAATCAGCAGGCAGTACGTTTCAGAGAATATTTGGTTTACTCTTTGTTCACACCATTGTATCCTGTAACAAAATGTGAATTCAAGGTGCAAAATGCGCTAACGAGGAATAACATTAAAAATGGATACATTTACAGATCGATAGGCAAGATATAGACAAGGCAAGATATATGGATACAATGATAGATAAAAGACAGGTAAGCTATAAGTGGATAGAAGATGTAGAAATAATATAGATATGAGGAGCTAGACAGAAATAAGAAAGACATAAACTAACATATAGCTAGGTTGATATGATAAAAGTAGCAGAATTATATCTTTTGATAGATAGCTGGGTATATTGATAAATAAATTGATATGGTAAAGAAAGAAATAGAGAAAGAGAAATGAATAAGATTTCCATGGTGGTAGATAAGATATTGATAAAAAGACAAGTAGGTAGATAGATACAAAAACTGAAGTTGCTGGAAAAGCTCAGCAGGTCTGGCAGCATCTGTGGAGAGAAATCAGAGTTAACATTTAGGGTTCAGTGACCCTTCTTTAGAATCTAGATAGATAGATAGATAAGTAGATAGACAGATAGATAAGTAGATAGATAGACAAACAGATAAACAGATAGATATAGAGAGAGAGAGACAAGGCATGAAAATGTGAATAAACATGTAGATAAGATAATGGGATGAGGATAAAGATAGGAAAATACATGTGTACTTTTTCCATGCAGCTGGTTTCCTTCAGCTTGAAGAGTGAAGCTGAAAATGCAAAGACCTAGATCAGTCAATAAATCCAGATCTATCCTGGTTTTAATTTGGGAAGAATGGGGAAGTTGTGGTTAAAGTCGACTTCAGGTGTCTGCTGCTGCGAGGTGTCTATCGGTGTTTTTAATGACAGATCTCTCAAAGGAGAGCTGGCTCATTGTCACCCAGTGTCTCTGAACACTAACTCCCCCCTTAACTAACATCACTAACACCAGATTATTTAGTCATTGTCACATTCCTGATTGCAGCAGCTTCCTGTATGTAAACTATCTGATGTTGCAATGGTGTCTATAGATACCTTGAGCCATAAGCAGCTAGCCAGCACCTTCTCCAGGACTGGTGGGGAAGGGCAATAAATACTGGGCTAGTTTGTGAAGCTCACATCCACTGATTGAATAAACAAAAAACTGCCCTTCAAAAAATATAAGAGACAACAAGGTGTGGAGCTGGATGAACACAGCAGGCCAAGCAGCATCAGAGGAGCAGGAAAGCTGACGTTTCGGGTCTGCACCCTAAAAATATATCTTGGTGGGGCATGGTGGCTCAGCGGTTAGCGCTGCTGCCTCACAGCGCCAGGGACCTGGGTTCAATTCCACCCTCGGGTGACTGTCTGTGTGGAGTTTGCACATTCTCCCCGTGTCTGTGCGGGTTTCCTCCGGGTGCTCCGGTTTCCTCCCACAGTCCAAAGATGTGCAGGTTAGGTGGATTGGCCGTGGGGAATTACCCATTGTGCCCAGGGATATACAGGCCAGGTGGATTAGCCATGGGAAATGCAGGAATACAAGAATGGGGTGGGTCTCTTCAGAGGGTCAGTGTGGATGGGCTGAATGGCCTGCTTCCACACTGTAGGGATTCTATTAGCTGTAAAGTAGTTTGGAGCATCCTGAAGATGTAAAAGGCATTATATAAATTCAAGTCTTTTATGCACTGCCCTCTCTTCTTTGTCTATTACTGAAGGTTAAACTGCAAGATACCAGTGTCTAGTGAACCATGCTGGTATGAGTGAGCTTCTTTATTGGAAGATCAATGTTTGCTGACACTTTCTTTGTGTTAGGTTGCAGCTGGTGGAATGAGTGTGCCACTGATAAAGTCTCATGGGAAAAGATCATAACCACATTCCTAATTAGCAGGTAACTTGCATTACCCACTTCAGATAGGAAAGCCAGGGGTAGGTGCATGGACGGACAGTTAATATTTTGTGGTCCTTCAGACAGCGACAAAACTCGGGCAGTTCTGAATTAAAATTAACATTAAGTCTTGGTGCAGTCTTTCCTTTTTACCTCCAAACCAAGCCACAGGCTGGATTACTCTGGGTTAGTGTTTTAATTTCAAACCTACACATTGTAAGTGGGTCAAAGCAATGTTTAACAGAAACAATCAGCACGCAAATGCTTGAGGGGGATGGTAATGTTTTTAGATCAGTATTCTATAGCCAGATTGCCATTTGGGGATATGGGTTCAAATCCTGCCAAGACAGATGTGAAATTTAAATTCAATAAAGTCTGGAATATGAAGCTAGTATGGGAATGATGGGTCAAAAGGTCTTTTTCTGTGCTGTAGACCTCTAAGACTCTAGTGTATTATTAACAGTGGTCCTAATACCACTGTCAATTGTCATTTAAAGATCTATCTGGCTCGCTAATGTCCTTTAGGGAAGGAAATCTGCCATCCTGACCTGGTCTGGCCTACACATGACTCCAGACCGATAGCAATGTGATTTTTAACTGCCCTTTGAAATGGCCCACTAAGCCACTTAGTTCTGGCAGAATTAGGGGCAAGCAAGAAATGTTGACGTTACCAATGACACCCACATCGCATGAATAAACATTAAAAAAATGATGCTTTAGATCAGCCTCTAAAACTTAAATTCATGTGTGGACCTAACCATTTCCAAATCAAAAACAAGATGACATGATGAAAGATTCAAGAATATTACATGAGTGTAGAGTAAGGGGTTAGATATAACTTTACTCCAAAAGAGGCCGCAGTGTATTTGTGAAAGGAGCAACATCAGAGTGACACCAGACTGTATGGAATTGAACCCTGAATCAGTAACGCTGCAGCAGCGTGTCATAGAGTCATAGAGCTGTACAGCATGGAAACAGACCAACTCGTCCATGCTGACCAGATATCCTAAATTAATCTAATCCCATTTCCACAAATTTGGCCCATATCCCTCTAAACCATTCCTATTCATATATGCATCCAAATGTTTTTTAAATGTTCTAATTATACCAGGCACCACTACCTCCTCTGACAGCTCATTCCATACATGCACCACCCTCTGCGTGATAAAGTTGCCCCTTAGGTCCCTTTTATATCTTACTCCTCTCACCTTAAACCTATGCCCTTCAGTTTTGGACTCCCCCACCTTGGGAACAGACCTTGCCTATTCACCCTATCCATGCCCCTCATGATTTTATAAACCTCTATAAGGTCACTCCTCAGCCTCTGATGCTCCAAGGGAAATAGCCCCAGCCTATTCAGCCTCTCCCTATAGCTTAAACCCTCCAATCCCAGCAACGTTCTTGTAAATTGTTTCCAAGCACTTTCAAGTTTAACATCCTTCTTATAGCAGGGAGACCAGAATTAAACACAGTATTCCAAAAGTGGCCTAACCAATGTCCTGTACAGCCACAACATGACCCTCCCAACTCCTATACTCAATGCACTGACCTCGCTTGCAGTGTCTTGTCAATTATTATCTTAATAAAGATTGTTAAAGTTTGCTCTTAGACGTGTAGACTATACTTATCTACAACGGGCAATGATTGAAGAGCATGGCAGGAGTTCAGGATGTAGAAGATGTGGACAGATAAGGCGGAGCCTGGGTTCAGAAGGAGGAGAGGTAAGTTAAGAGGCAAAGACATGGCTGAGGAATTCAGAAGCTCTAGGGTTAAATAACAGCATAAATAGGAACACCATGATTGAGGATCCAATACGGATGGTGGAGTGATAGGGGAATGACACTCACAGCACTCCAGAGTTAGAAGTGTGTGGGATTATAGAAAGATGCAAAGTGAAGCAAACCATCATCAGAAGACAAAGACCTGATTTTATGAAATCACGGTGCCAGCATATAGGAGCCAATGAGATTGGCAAGGTAGTGGGTGGGTGGGTGGGACACTATGCCAACCCTTTAAAACCAAGATGAGGAGGAATTTCTTCAGCCAGAGGGGGGTGAATCTGTGGATTTAATTGCTGCAGAAGGCTGTGGAGGCCAAGTCACTAGAGCGTATTTAAGACAGAGATAGATTGGTTCTTGATTAGCAAGAGGATCATGGGTCATGGGAAAAAGGCAGCAGAATGGGATTGAGAAACATATCAGCCATGATTGAATGGTTGAGCAGACCTGATGGGCAGAAGGGCCTAATGCTGCTCTTAAACATTATGGTCTTACTCGGGAAATGGGGGAAATGGTCATATGGCAGTAAATGTGTCACCAACTTTGGTTGGACATATTCCTGGAGATTTTATCACGTGATAAAACTGAGCCTGCATGCTGCCTACTCCACCGCTGACATAATTAATCTAGCTCGCACTAGATTTTAAAGGTTTGACAACAGTCTGTTTGTTATTTTGTAAAATGGTAAATATGTTTGAGAAGGTAGATACAGGGAAGCAATCTGCACGAGAGGTAGTATCGAGCGAAAGAGGATTTTACCCTAAAATGCGAGCTAAGCTGTGTATGAAATCAGGAAACAGTTCTTCACACAAACTAAATCTAGAACTTTCTCCCAAATGAAGTTACTGAAGCTGGAAGGCAACTCAAAGTTCCAACATGGTGATTGATCGATTTTTGATAGGTATTGAACTCGACAGAGATGGAGTTGAGGTATAGATCATGATAAGAGGTAAGAACAGGAGTAGGCCCTCAAGTCTGCCCTGCCATTCAATAGGATCATGGCTGATCCGACATTCCTCACGTTCCATTTCCTGCATTTCCCTCGTAACCTTTGATTCTCCAACTGATTATCCAGACCATAGGAACAGAATTACCCCGGGGTGTAGGAAGCTGAGTGGTGATATTATATGGAGGTTTATAAAATCATGAGGGGCATGGATAAGGTGAATAGTCAAGGTCTTCTTCTCCAGGGTAGGGGAATCCAAAACTAGAGGGAATAGGTTTAAGGTGAGAGGGGAAAGATTTAAAAGGGACCTGAGGGGTAATATTTTCCCGCAGAGGGCAGTGCATAAATGTAACAAGCTGCCAGAAGTAGTTGTAGAGGGTGGTACAATTACAACATTTAAAAGACATGCGGACAGGTACGTTGCTAGGAAAGGTTTAGAGGAATATGGGCCAAGCACAGACAAGTGGAACTAGTTCAGTCAGCATGGACGAGTTGGGCCGAAGGGTCTGTTTCCATGCTGTATGACTCTATGACTCTATAACATCCTTTGACCCTGAGACGTTAGCCTAACTTGGTGCCATAGTGAATACAGAGGATGCCCTTCCTGTGACTTACTGCTGAAGATTGACAAACTTTAGATTCGCCTCTGCCGCTGGCCAGATATCTCTTATTCCTCAGCCACTGCTGTTGCTAGGCAGCACCATTAAGCTCATGAGCAACGCATGGCATTCTTGAATGTTCCTGTCTTGAAGGGATAACACACAACCATCAGCAACCTTCTCTTTTTTCCCTTTGCGAATTCTTGTGGGATGAATAGATCTGCTGTAATAATTTGACAGCTGATATGATTGTCATAGAGAAAGAGATTGAAGCAATTAATGAAGGTGACAGCGAGTCTACAGTGATATACACGGCACTCAATCTTGCTACAGATACCCTTGAGGAAGGGAAAGAGCACCCAGTGAATATTGTTGACATTCCTCAGAGGATCTGCAGGGCAGCTTTTATTTCTGTCAGGTTGTGAATGAGCATCTGAGTCAGCAGCGGTAGTAGAAAGATCCGGAACACAAGATGGAACGGTTCGTCCATCACTTTTCAGCACTATGTCAGGTACTCAATAATACATAAAAAAACAAATACTTCTTCTTTGAATCTTCCTCCCCTGGATTGGTAAGTTGGTAAACCTCAATCAGGTTGATAATGGAAACTCAGACGAGTCTAAGAAAAAGGGGTAGGCCACTCAGCCCCTTTTGTTTAACCCTTCAACAAGAACATGGTTGACCTTCTGCCTCAACACTCTATTCCCACATCCCTCAGATCCCTTAATGTCCAAAAATTTATCATTCTCTGTCTTGAATACACTCTTCAACAGAATAAGCACAGCTCTCTGAGATGAAGAAGTCTAAAATTTGGGTGGCTCAGTGATCAGTGCCTCACAGTGAGGGAGCCAGGTTCGATTCCAGCCTTGGGTGACTGTCTGTGTGTGGAGTTTGTACATTGTGTCTACATGGATTCCCTCAGGGTGCTCCGGTTTCATCCCACAGTACAAAGACATGCGGGATGGGTGGATTGGCCATGCTAAATTCCCCTTAGTGTCCAGGGCTGTGCAGTCTAGGTGAATTGGCCATGGGAGATGCAGGGTTACAGGGATGGGGTGGATCTGGGTGGGATGCTCTTCGGAGGGTTGGTATGGACTTGATGGGCTGAATGGCCTGCTTCCAAATTGTAAGGATTCTATGATCTAAAAATTCACAACTCTCCATGTGAACAAATTTCTCCTCATCTCAAACATAAACGGACGACCACTTCTTCTAGATTATGATCTTGCGCTCTGTATTCCACACTTGGGGGAAGCATTTACAGTGTCAGACCTTTTCTGAAGGTTATACCCTTCAATCAGAGAGGAATATCACGCTGCTGGGAGGCCTGTGATACACAGTATTGTGGGAACCAGGAAGCCTCAGTGAGGAATTTGAGAATGTGAGGCCTGCTACTTCAAATGGGCCAAAGAGAGCTTGGGCGATACAAAAAAAAAGTCATACTTGTAAAAGAAAGATAAAGCTGCCATAGGCTTACCAGACTATTGGGCTACTCTCTCTCTTTAGAGGGAGGTGGCTGGTGGTAGTTTAATCTGAGGCATTGGAGGCAATCCACAGAAGGTTCACTGGAATGGTCCTGGGTGTGCAGCATCTACCTTATGAGGAAAGGATGAGTACATTTGGCTCGTACTCATTGGAGTTTGGAGGAATGAGGTGCAATCTTAGTGAATCATGTAAGATTCTGAGGAGGTTTGACAGGGTATATGCAGAAAGGCTGTTCCCCCTTGTGGGAGAGTCTAGGACCAGAAGACATCATCTAGGAGTAAGGGGTTGCGTGTTTAAGACAGAGATGATGAGGAATTCTTTCTACTATGGGGTAGTGAATCAATGGACGTCTTTACTGTGGAGAGTTGCCGAGTTTTGGTCATTAGGTGGATTTAAAAGGCTGAGATAGACAGATTTTTGTTCAGTGAGGGAATCAAAGGTACAGGGGAAAGGCAGGAAAATGGAGTTGAGGATTATTAGATCAGCCATGATCTCGCTGAATGGTGGAGCAGACTCGATGGGCTGAATGGCCAATGCTGCTCCGAAATTTTAGGTCTTGTCATTGAAGGTCTCAGTGATGAGAATAAAATGAGATAACTGTAGGAGAACAAACAGAATGAACTTACATACAGCCAAAAGAAATCATTTCCTGTATCAGTGCATCTCTGGCAATACAGGTTTAAGTTAATTGCAGATTTGCCTCAGACAGATGGAGGGCGATTTGTGCTAATGAGGAGGGAGAAGTCCTGTAAATATAAAGTTTTCATCTCCTCAAACCTTCTGAAGTGTTGGTGTTTTAAACAGGATTGCACCTGTGTGTGTGGAGTCATTTGCAGAAAGTCTCAGGTGGGGAGACTGACAAATTGTGTTGTTTTTTATAAAGTGGACACCCAGCTGCCAGGTGAATACAGTCCCATTGTCTTTGTTGCCCAACTGGCACACAATCAGTGAGTTTCCAGCCTCCCCTCTTATTGCTTCCCCTAACTGCTTAGTGCAGCTCACAGTCAGTGAAGTTTTATCACCTTCTGATTTTTAAGCCCCCTTTTCCCACCCACTGAGTAACACACATCACTTAAATTGTTAGGAAAATAGTGAGGCACATAGCTTACTGCTAACAGTGGTCCCTCTGTCACTCGTTAAAGAATGGGTTCTGCTGTATATGATCTCACTAGCTAGATACACCATTGTTTATGGTCCTGAGCCACAAAGCAGATTCAATGCCAATTCAGCCGCAAATGGAATATTGCATCCAATTCTGGGCACCAGACTTTAGGAATGATTTAAAGGCTTTAAAGAGGGTGGAGAGAAGATTTACATGAATGGTTCCAGGGATGAGGGGCTCTGGTTATATGTTACATTTCCTCTAACCCTTTTCTGCAGCAGTGACCTCCCAAACTGGTCTGAATGGTGGTGGACAATTAAACAACTCACTGGAGGAGGAGCCTCCACAAATATCCCCATCCTCAATGATGGAACAGCCCAACACATTGGTGCAAAAGATAAGGCTGAAGCAGTTGCAGCAATCTTCACCTAGAATGCCGAGTGGATGATCCATCTCGGCCTCCTCCAGTGGTCCCCAGCATTACAGATACCAGTCTTCAGCCAATTCGATTCACTCCACGTGATATCAGGAAACGGTTGGAGACTCTGGATACTGCAAAGGCTATGGACCCTGACAACATTCCAGCAATAGTACTGAAGACTTGTGCTCCAGAACTTGCTGCTCCCTTAGCCAAGCTGTTCCAATACAGTTACAACACTGGGATCTACCTGACAATGTAGAAAATTGTCCCGTCCATAAAAAAAGGACAAATCCAACTCGGCCAATTATTGCTCTGTCAGTCTCCTCTCGATCATCAGGAAAGTGATGGAAGGTGTCACTAACAGCGCTATCATGCAGCACCTGCTCAGCAATAGCCTACTCAGTGACGCCCGGTTTGGGTTCTCCCAGGGCCACTCAGCTTCTGACTTCATTACAGCCTTGGTTCAAACATGGACAAAAGAGCTGAATTCCAGAGATGAGGTGAGACTATCAGCCCTTGACATCAAGGCTGCATTTGGCCAAGTGTGGTATGTAGGAACCCTGGCAAAACTGGAATCAATGGGTATCAGGAGGCAAACTCTCTGCTGAATGGAGTCATACCTGACACATAGGATCATGGTCATTGGAGATCAGTCATCTCAGCTCCAGAAAAACTCTGCAGGAGTTCCTCAGGGTAATGTCCTCAACCCAACCATCTTCAGCTGCTTCCTCAATGATCTTCCCTCCATCATAAGGTCAGAACTGGGGATGTTTACCAAAGATTGCACAAGGTTCAGCACCATTCACAACTCCTCAGATACTGAAGCAGTCCATGTTCAAACACAGCAAGGTCTGGAAAATATCCAATAACAAATGGTAGTTACATTCACACCTCACAAATGCCAAGCAATGCCATCTCTAAAAAGAGACATTCTAACCACTGCCCCTTGACATTCAATGGTGTTACCATCACTGAATCCCCCACTATCAACATCCTGAGGGTTATCATTGACCGGAAACTCAACTGGACTCACCACATAAACACAGTGGCTACAAGAGCAAGTCAGAGGCTAGGAATACTGTGGCAAGCAACTCACCTCCTGCCTCCCTAAAGTCTATCCACCATCTTCAGGAGTGTGATGGAATACTCCCCACTTGCCTGGATGAGTGCAGCCCCAACAACACTCAAGAAGCTTGGCATCATCCAGGACAAAGTAGCCGCTTGATTGGCACCACATCCACAAGCACCCACTCCCTCCACCACCGACGCTCAGTAGCAGCAGTGTGTACTATCTACAAGATGCACTGCAGAAATTCACCAAAGATCCTTAGACAGCACCTTCCAAACCCACAACCACTTTCATCTAAGACAACAGAAGAAGAACACATCCACCTTCAAGTTCTGCTCCAAGCCACTCACCATCCTGACTCAGAAATATATCGCCGTTTCTTCACTGTTGCTGGGGCCAATATCCTGGAACTCCTTCCATAATGGCATTGTGGGTCTACCTACAGCACATGGTCTGCAGCGGTTCTAGAAGGCAGCTCACCACCATCTTCTCAAGGGCAGTTAGGCTTGGGCAATAAATGCTGACCCAGCCAGCGACACCCATGTCACATGAAAGAGCAAAAAAAAAGTGGAAGTCAGTGTGTGACATGCTGATTGGAGCTTAGAAAGAACATTAGTTACATACACCAGTTGGATAAGCTTGGATTGTTGTTTTTGAAGTTGAAAGAACATTCAATTGAGGCAATGAAGATGCCTCAGACAACGTAAAACTGAGAGAAACTGCTTCCCCTGGCATACAATTTGAGAAGCAGTAGATAATCTTACGTAAGGTCATTGACAAAAGAATCAAAGGCAACAAGAATGAAACATTCCCAGAGTGAATAGTTAGGATCTGGGTTGCATTACTTGATGGAAGGATGGAGGCAGTTAACATTGTGGCTGTCTGAAGGGGTTTGGGTAATGATCCGAAATGACATGTTCAGGGTTAAATTGAAAGGGTGAAGAATTGCTTTTCCAGAGAGGTGGCATGGACTTGCTGGGCAGAGTGGCCTCCTCTGGGCTCATACAAGTCTATCACTCTAACTAGTAATCAGTATCAAGGTAGCTCATCTTTGCTCAGGCAGCAGTGAGGCAACGTTAGGGGCCTCAGCACTCTCAGCTCCATGTAAAGAATTGCCTCCGTGGCATTTGAAACAAACAAACACAGAAATTGCTGGAGAAACTCAGCAGGTCTGGTAGCATTGGTGGAGAGAGATAAACACTGCCAGGCCTGCCGAGTTCCTCCAGCAATTTTTGTTTTTATGTTTTCTGTTTAGCAGATCTCCAGCATTTGCTGTTCTTTGTTTTATTTTGATGAGCTGCCATTTGATGCTATTAACAAACATACAAACAGAGAACAAGAGTAGGCCACTTGGCCCTACAAGCCTGTTCCCCCATTCAATAAGATCGTGGCTGATCTGACTTTAACCTCAAATCTACATTTCTGCATAACCCCTCGGTACATTTTCATCCACTTGGTAATCAAAAATCTGTCTACCCCTACTTTAAAAATATTTAAAGATTCTGCACCCATTGCCTTTTGAGGAGGGGACTTCCAAAGACTCACAACTCTCTGAGGGAAAATAAATATTTCCTTATCTCTGTTTTAAATGGATGACTCCTTATTTTTAAAATGCAACAACTAGTTTGAGATTCTCCCACAAGAGGAAGCATCCTCCTGTTATAGACCAGTCCAAACGCCCTCAAAATATATTCAGAAGGTAGTCTAGACCCTAACTTTTTGTTATTTTAGAGGTAAGTGTAAGCTGTTGCATTCCGGATGCAATTTGCTAGGTCAAGCTGCCAGATTTGAAGCAAAATACACTTTATTCATACACAATAGTTAAAATACAACTACAAAAAAGAAGAAATTGGGATAACTTAACTCTACTGGAAAATTTAACAGAATAATAGATTATTTCACTACTGAACAGTAACTGTTCAATTATAGTAACATCTCATCAACATATCCTTGACAAAGGCAAATTCTGTAAATTAGATTGTCTCACAGGCAGTTCTCCAGTCCAGGAGGAAAAACATCAAGAGAAATCTCCGAGACAGAGTAGCAGGGATAGATGTACTGCAGCTTCCCAACCCAGATTCAAGACCCCAGCAGCAACTGTTATTGAAGAAGCTAAAACTGAAAATCCTGGTTCTGTGGGAGCTTTCCCCACCCATTCAGGCTGCTTCTGTTGTTCCAATTTTTAAAAAAAACCTCCAAAGCCTCAAGCTGTTTATTGGATTCAAATAGACAGCTCGGCTGTTCTGCCTTAAAACACCTCTTCAAAATAAAGAGCAAAATACACCTCTTAAAGCCATAGTATCATCACGCTTCCAACACTCAACTAGTCAGTTCCCCTCAAAATCTTATATGTTTCAATTAAATCACTTCTGATTCTTTGAAACTCCATAGGATAGCCTGTCTAGCCTTTCCTCTGAAAAGTAGAGTGAATGGATGTCATAGAATAACTCTTTCAACGAACCAGCACAGGCATGATGGATTGAATGGTCTTCTTATGCCCTGATGATTCCAACCAAGGTTCAAAGGAGGACACAAGAAAACCACCAGGGAAAATAGCCCCAGCAGTATTTCATTGCTGTAAACTGGACATCTATATCACAGTCCGGATATATCGCGTTAGCAACCTGTTCTCACTGGTAGTGAGCACTTTGTGACCCATTAGCATGTGATTGAGCCATCAGCCATACGCAGATACAAGGCTACATTCCAATGCGGCACACAGGGGATGGTGTATCTTTAGAAGTGTCAGCTTGAGATAAGACTTTTTGTTTTGTTCACTCACAGCATATGCCAACACCGGCTGGGCCAACATTTATTACATTCTCTAATTACCCAGAGGGCAGTTAAAAGTCAACCAGGGTCTGGAGGATCCCATTGTAGAATTTCAAAAAAAAAAGGAAGGGCAGTTCTCCTGGTGTCTAGGTCATTATCTATCCCTCTAATCAACTCTACCAATTTGCTTGGCTGGTCATTTGTGCCATTGCTGTTTGCAGTACTTTGAGTTATGTAAATTCACTGCTTGTTCATTGGCTGTGAAGGTCACCTTTTATTATTGGTGCTGAACCATATTGAGTGGGTTCCATCAAATTTGCATTGTCTCATTTGTTGAATATGTTGCTCGCCCCAGCTGAGTCTTTCCAGCATTTTCTGTTCCTCATCCACATTTCGAGCTCGGCAAGGTCTTCGGTTTGCTTAATAGCAATGAATTGTATTGACGCACAACTGTTCTGAAATGGCAGTAGGGATGCCAGCACCGTCCACGTTCTTCCTCCAAGCGTGACAGACTGTTTACTTCAGGGGACTGACTCCGAGCTGGCTGGTCGCAGCAAGTGTACTGTGCACAAGTAAATATAAGGGGGGCTTGGTCACGGAACACCAGCCTCTGTGCACTTATTTCACCCTCCTGCCGTAAAACATTACAAAATTAGAAACTGAGCCACATAACATGCCAATTAGGTCAGGCCAGAAACCTGGTCGGGTATAAGTAACAAAAGCAGAAGTTGCTGGAAAAGCTCAGCAGGCCTGGCAGTATCTGTGAAGAAAAATATCAGAGTTAACGTTTCGGGTCCGGTGACCCTTCCTCAGAACTGCCAACTACTCGACAGCCAAGGGTATAAGGAATGTCTTAACAGAGGAAAGAGAATAAGGAGGCAGTGAGGTAAAGGGAGGGAATTCCTGAACTTGGGACCCAGGCAATTGAAGTCATCATCACCAGTGTTAGAACAATTAAAACCAGAGATGCTCAAAAAAGCTAAAATTGGTTAAATAAGAATATTTATCTCCATATAAATTACTGGCTTGTGGAACTAATTGTCTCTCCAGCCTACTCTAAACCTGCTGGAAATAGTTTTAACTCCAATTCTTTATCATTATATTTTAACTTTGAAGCCAATATAATGAGAGCAATCATGGATAAAAGTACGAGACCTTTAATGATTATTCCAAGATAGACTGAATCTTCTCACAGTTGCGAACAGATATAGTAGGTTCTGTTTCACTGTAAATTACTCTCTAGCCGCATGTCTTTAAATATCGTAATCTGCAGAGACATGACTAGGTGTTTGACAGCTAGGCATCACTTCAACAAGAACAAAGAACTGCAGCCAGATGTACTGATGAAACGAGGCAGCACACCAGCGATCAAGGTGCTATTTAAGCCTGGCCTAATTAACACAGAATCTTCTGCTCTAAGGTTATGGCTTGTTAATGAGTGACTAACAGACCAGACTTACGAGTGCTTTCAAGTTTAAAATTCCAACCAATACGCTGGGTTCTCGTCAGCTGCCAACGTTGGTATTAAAACCATTCCCATTCACTTTTATCAGATGGCTCATCAATCTGATGGACTGTACTGGAATTTGCCAGCTTTCAGTGTCCGAAGGTGTAGGGAACGGAATGGAAATGCTAGTGATTGACGCAATGTTGTTTGTCTACAATTAACTGCTGCTAATACTCTGATACGGTTAAGACCAATGTATGTACTTCCCTGGACTGAGTTACACGGGTTCATGAGAGTAGCCGCAGGACCTTCTCTAAAAAATCTGACCCTCCGTTACTCGTGAAACCTGGCTGAACTCGACAGCTTTCACTTTGAAAAGGGAAGGCAATGGCCTTGCAGTATTATTGCTAGATTATTAATCCAGGGACCTAGGTAATGTTCTGAGGACACGGGTTCAAATGCTGCCATGGCAGATGATGGAGTTGGAACTGAATAAACAAAATTCTGAAATTAAGGGTCTCACAATGATTATGAAACCGTTGTCAAATGCCATGGGATAGAAGGACCCACCTGATTCATCAATATCCACTAATGCTGAAAGCACCAGCACCATTAGCTAATTATTGGAAATTGCTGATTGTTGTAAAATCCCAAATCTGGTTCAGTAAAGTCCTTGACAGAAGGAAATCTGCCACTCTTACCTGGTCTGTCACTCCAGACCCATAGCAATGTGGTCGTATTTGGGCAATAAAGAACGGACAATAAATGCAGGCCTAGCCTGTAACACTCATATCCTGTGAATTAATTTTTTAAAAAGTGTGAAATGTGACCACAGTTGGGTTGGGCCAGTTTACTGAATACTGCATCTCAGATCTCCTTCAGTAACCATTCCATGATGTTGTGGTACTGACATTCTTGTACTTCGCTCAATGCCCCACTCCTCACGTCATTAGAAGCAGAAAATAACAGGCCAGGCACAAAGTGCCTCACGTGTATCCCTGGGATTGAGCTGGGGGAGAGGGGTACATTAAAGCACATTAACTGGGGGGCTCCAGGAGGTCATGGGTGGGGCTGCTGTGCTCTGTTGAGAGGTTGGGGATCACATGCCTTTGTGAGGAATAGCACCGGTGTCCCACATGATTTCTGCCCTTACTCCTGCACACACAGAATCCCTACAGTGTGGAAGCAGGCCATTTGGCCCATCAAGTCCACACTAATCCTCCAAAGAGCATCCCACTCAGACCCACCCCAATATCTGTAACTCCGCATCTCCCATGTTTACTCCACGTGCTTGCACATTGCTGGACACTATGGGACAATTTCCCATGGCCAATCCATTTGGGCTGTGGGAGGAAAGTGGAGCATCCAGAGGAAACCCACACAGACACGGGGAGAATGTGCAAACTCCACATGCCCGAGGGTGGAATTGAACCTGGGTCCCTGGTGCTGCGAGGCAGCAGTGGCTAACCACTGAGCCACCGTGCCACCTCATGGAGGGCTGCAGGCTAGTGTGACAACTAAGCCTCACACAATGCCTGGGAAAACTCTTAACGCTTCTCAGAAGTTGTTATGTTTCCTTTCACATTTCCCTGAGCTGGTGGTCAGGGTCCTCTCTACAATGCAGCACACTCTCAAAACACAAACCTGAATAACATGCATCCACTGTAGCCTAGAGCTGGGCAAGTTAATGATAGTATCTGAACACTAATTCAGCACACAACCCGCTCACAGGGATAGATGTGTGGGAGGTGTCTGCACTCATTTCATTCATTTATAAGCATTGTATTCTTTTGCCATTCTCTCAACACACAATTACAAACCTCATATTGGTATATAGCGTAGGTTTCATTTACCTCAAACCAGGTTCACTTGACTGAAAAGCTGATAACTTACACTCATGGAGTGACTTTCATCCACATCCTCAGTTGAAGATTGGTTGATGGTCATGTGGTGTCATCCTGGTGGTTGACTAATTAGAATACATAACTCATAAAGCAGTAACTAAACATCCCCTTTCTTCCAAGATACAATTATAGAGTGATACAGCACAGAAACAGACCCTCCTTCCAACCAGCCCATGTCAAACATAATCCCAAACTAAACTAGTCCCACCTGACTGCTCCTGCCCCATATCCCTTCAAACCTTTCGTGTTCATGCACTTACCTAAGTGCCTTTTAAATGTTGTAACTGTACCCACATCCACCACTTCCCCTGGAAGTTCATACCACATACGAATCACTCTCTGTGTAAGAAAAATTGCCACTCATGTCTTTTTTAAATCTCTCTCTTCTCACCTTAAAGATATGCCCATCCTAGGGAAAAGACACTTACCATTAATCCTATCCATGCCCCTCATGATTTTATAAACCTCTATAAGGTCACCCCTCAGCCTCCTACACTCCAGTGAAAAAAGTCCCAGCCTATCCAGCCTTTCTCTTTAACTCAAACTTTCCATACCCAGCAACAATTACAAGCATTAAGTGTGAACATATGCATACATTAGGTAGCTGCAAAGCTACTTACATGGAAAAAATGTTTGACGAATCTACATGTTTAAGAGTTTGTGTGACATTTGGTTGTTTGACAATTCTCCTGGATCTCATGACAGTATAACCTTCTGTAGATCTAGAATTCACACTTGGTCATTCTCGACTTGTAAGCGTGGGTTGCTCCCGTCTGTGTTGGTAGAGCATTGGTTATGTCATGACCGCCTTCATTGTCTGACAGTCCCTTTGGTGTGTTCTAGTTGCAGTGTTGTACAGTGGCCGAGGCTGGGCTCCTGTTGCTCCTCGTTGTTGCTCCATTAGGTTCACCACCCATTTTAGATACTTCTGCAGGTGAGCAAGATCCCTGGGCAGAATGTATGGCTCTGACCTTCTGTCTAATGCACAGGTTAGGCAATGCTGTGCTGACTTGTTAGTTAATGCACAACTTCATTCTCTCTCATTTGTGCTGTGTTCCTGAGAACTGACAGGTGAGAGTTTCGTAGGGTTGTCCTAATTTGCCTTCCAAACATAATCTCTGCTGCTGACAGCAAGCCTATGCCTAGAGATGTATTCTTAGGTGTAGCATAGCAATATGAAAATCTTGCTTTGTCACCCTGCAGTTCATGGGAACTAATTTAACAGTATGAGCTATTTGCTCAGTGAGAGAATTGGAACTGGTACACTACAGTGAGGCTTTCACATGGACTTTGCCCCACTTACCACACATGTCCCTCAGTGCTCTGCCTCTTTATTATGGCTCATTGTCAGATACACTATCATCACAGCAATTGAATAGACTGAATATTGCACTCATTGTGTCTGCCACAAACATATCTGAAGGACTTCTAACTCTCAGAGAATTGGAAATTTGAGAAAGTAGTCAGTGACTGGGAGAAAATCTTTGCCACATACGGTGAATAAATCTGCTGTGATTTTGGAGCAAGTGGGCCTTGTGAGGGTGTTGGGGTTCTTTGTGTTGTTGTGGCTTGTGACTCCAGCCTCACACATCCCTACTGCCCTCTCGATGTCACTGTGGATCCCTGGCCAATACATCTCTGATGTTGCCAATGTCATGGTGAAAAGCTTCAGGGACAAGTGCTTGTTTCCATTAAAAATTAATGCCTCTCAAAATACCTCGTTCATCGCTGTCCAATCAAAAGCAACTGAGAGTGTCTGGCTTCTCCTGTATTGTGCCAGGCCACCCCTCGATATTTTCACATCAACCTGTTCAGGGATGTTCTGACACACCTCTAGGGTAGGTGGGATTTGTACCCAGGCCTCCTGGTTCAAAGGTAGGGTCACCACTAGGCCATTCTTTGACAATAATTTCCAAAGTGCCTTCAGTTGTGGGTTGCTAGCTGTTTCTTTCTGATGTTGGTCCCATTGATGCTGACCAAAATATTTTTTTCTCTTTGTTCATCATGGGATGAGGGTGTTGCTGGCCAGGCAGCATTTATTGCCCAGTTAAGAGTCAGCCACATTGCTGTGGGTCTGGAGTCACATGTATGTCAGACCAGGTAAGGATGCCAGTTTCCTTCCCTAAAGGACATTAGTGAACCAGATGGGCTTTTCCCCCAACAATGAGCAATGGGCACATGGTCACCATTAGACTCTTACTTCCAGCTATTTATTGAATTCAAATTCCATCATCTGCCATGGCAAGATTTGAACCCAGGTCCCCAGAATGTTATCTGGGTCTCTGGATTAGCAGTCCAGCAATAATAAGAGGCCATCGCCTCTCCTGAGGCATTAATTCCATCTGAAGCACGTCTCCCATCTCAATGTTCATGCTGTTTACTTGTAAATCTAGTGGAATTTTTCCATTCATATCCAGATTTGGTAATCTGCTCAATGTATCTTGCCATTAAGGTTATTGCTCTGAAGGGGTTAATGTTCTTGTTATATTGGTTCCACTTATTCTATGGATGTCCCACAGTCTGTAGGTGGAGACAAGGACTTCCACTCTAGCTTTCACAGGGAGCAGATTGATCTCTACCAACTCCAGAAGGTCTGAGACATTATACCTGACCAAATTCTAGTTGCTATCATACAACAAACCTTCTTGTTATCTAAGAACAGTGCCTCTTCTGAAGATACTCTACAGTTGTGCACCCTCTACTACTCAGCACTAGATAGTCCTAAGACAATTAAAACCAGGGACAGTATAATTTTACTAAACAACCCTTACCCAGTACCACATACTGGGAAAGGTGGAAAATACCACAAGGTACTAGGATTGGCTGCCTGGAAAAGATACCTTATAAACTTTTCAATATCAGGTTTGTAAGAAATGCTGAAGTCATACCGCTGGACTTTTATGGGAAGTCATTGCAGTCTTGGTGGTACACTTGTCAGTGGTTTGTATCAAATCATTTCCAATGGGTTTCACAATGAATACTCACTGACCAGTTATGTATGGAACCTTGTGATACTGGATACCAGAGCAAGTATTTCACATTGTATATTAGAATAATTGGATTGTGGAGTGATCGATATTTGGATCCAAATGCAATTGGTTTGGCATCGTGTATTTTTCTGAGATGCATTGACTTCCAAGGTTGTTTTCTTCCTTGGGTCTTGATGCTGTAGGATACAGTTTTCCACTGACAATGCTTGTTTGAGTGATTCAAACTTGAATTGATGGTCACGTATGTGGGGTATCTTTCCATAAGAGATAGTAGGAAGAGACAGTTTTCTGAAGAAGGGTCTAGGCCTGAAACATCAGATTTCCTGCTCCTCTGATGCTGCTTGGCCTGCTGTGTTCATCCAGCTCTACATCCTGTTATCTCTATCTTTCCATAAGAGTTTGCTGGAAAAGTTTGGTGCGTGCGTCACTCCGAAGGTCAAAAATCTGAGCCAGGTCTTCAGTTCTTCCTGTCTTGAGGAGTAGGCATGGATCATAAATCAGTTGTCTTTGCTTGGGTCAGGACAGATCCCATAACCTGAATAGAGAGACCCATGAGTGTTCACCTGACCTACATTTTTCTAATTGAAAGCGAGTCCCTCATGATGAGCTGTGCTGTCAGTGAGTGAGGGTTTTTTGGTTTTACCATCACCACAATATCAGCAATGTACACGTCCAGGTATTCTTCCTGTCGCGCTGTTGGTATGCCGCAGGGACTGATCCTGACTGACAGACAGACTGAAAGGTCATCTCTGGAAGCAATATCTCCCAAATGACGTTTGAAAATAGCAATTTCTTGAGATTCCATTGCCAAGTGAACTGACTTATATCCAAACTTGGCATCCAGCTTGAAATAAATAATTTAGCTTCTGAGAATTTGGGATTTAATTTTTCTAACTTTGGGATTTTGTGCGAACATCTCTTTTGAGAAAGGTTGTGTTTTTCAATTTTCTTCGAGTATATGATCTTAATAGCGGGAAAATCTTCCATCTGTTTGACTTGGTCCACACAATCTGTCACAGTCTCAATATGGAAAACTGAGTTGAAGGCTCTTCCACACTAAATCTGTACATTACATTCTGTTTTGCTGAAAACCTTGTGTATACACTTGGGCCTATACAGGTCTCTAGCACTCTCCCTATTGTTACTACCAGAGTGCTTTCCTTCTAGTTGCATCCTTTGGTAGCCTCAGGCTATATCACCCGAGCCACATTTCTAGCACAGGTGAGCTCAGTGTCCTTTTGCACTACACGGCTTGGGAAGATGTTGAATCCCTGGACAGCTTTGCAGGGGGTAGAAGGGACCACATGTTCCACACAGCTTGTTTGCCTTCTGTGTCCTGGTGACTGTGCCGATAGGGGTAGCTGAGCCTATTGCTTGCAGGTGTCGCTGCTACAGTGGCTCCATATTGTCCATCATCTTATAGCAGTGTTTTGATGGCATATCTTTCTTTCCCTCCAAGAGGTCTTTTTGGAAAGCTTAGGTGGGCAATGCAGCTAAAACCCAGCTCCATTACCTGCTGGGACAGCTCAGCTGAGACATCATAGCCTTTGCCTTTGTCATAGCACCACATGACAAACTAATCAATCGATTCATGTGGCTGTTATCTGTAAGATATTATCTCCAGGCAGGGAATACTAAAGTTTGCTTTTACATGAAGGTAAATGCCTAGCCTTTCCCACAACTTAGAGGATCTCTCTTTGTTCATATAGATCTAAAAGTGAGTCCTCTTTTCCAAAGACAACAAGGTGTAGAGCTGGATGAACACAGCAGGCCAAGCAGCATCATAGGAGCAAAAAGGCTGACGTTTCGGGCCTAGAC
>NC_063357.1:8323666-8355713 GCF_021869965.1 Rhincodon typus | reverse complement strand
GGGCTCTCCTGGAGAATGTAGGAGCTCTGCTGGGTATGCAGGAGGAGAGCTCTGCTGGAGAATGTAGGAGCTCTGCTGGATATGCAGGAGGAGAGCTCAGCTGGAGAATGTGGGAGCTCTGCTGGGTATGCAGGAGGAGAGCTCAGCTGGAGAATGTGGGAGCTCTGCTCGGTATGCAGGAGGAGAGCTCAGCTGGAGAATGTGGGAGCTCTGGTGGGTATGCAGGAGGAGGGCTCTCCTGGAGAATGTAGGAGCTCTGCTGGGTATGCAGGAGGAGAGCTCTGCTGGAGAATGTAGGAGCTCTGCTGGGTATGCAGGAGGAGGGCTCTGCTGGAGAATGTAGGAGCTCTGCTGGTAGATTAGCTGTTAGTCTTAACTGGCAACGAGGTTATTAATCAGATTCATGGTCTTAAAACCAAAATAATGATAATCCATATATTTCCGGCTCCTTTAATTCTCCCTAAAAATATCATGTAGTGTTACATTGTGTAAATGGTGTAACCATCTATCAACACAATGTGAATAACACCAGAGAGATTTAGTATAAAGTTGTCAACTCATTCACTGAATTCTGAAGCGAAACTGTAGACAAGGACCAAAGGTCAGAGGGACATTGCTCAAATTGGAACGAGGTAAAGGTGATACAATATTACATTTATCATCCATCCCCAATTGCCTTTGAGAAGGTGGTGGGGAGCTGCCTTCTTGAACCGCTGCAGTCCACGCACTGTAGGTAGATTGACAGTTCTGTTAGGAAGGGAGTCCCGGGAATGCCAACATAGTCCTAATGAAGTCAGGATAGTCGGTGACTTGGAATTTGCTGGCGTTGCTGTTCCCTTATGTTTGCTGCCCTTCTAGAAAGAAGAGGTTGTGGGTCTGCAGGAGGAGGCTTGATGAGTTAAACTCAACAGAGTGTTAACAAGCAGTTCTAGACCCTCCAGACGTAACAAGTGAGCAGCGTACTGTCTCAATCTCTTGTTGTTTTCACATTAATAAAATGCTCTAAATAACTTACAGATTCAAAATGTACTGTAAGGATATTGTGATCACCAAGTGATCAACGTTTTACATTATATAACATCAAAATATGTTTAAGTTCCTGAATATTACTCATTCGAAACTAAACATTGAAGCACGATGGCAATGCTTAACTGAAAAGTTGCCTCATCCCTGTAAGGGTCACTTGGGCAAAAAATAAGCTTAAAGACAACCTGAGGTCAGTCAGAGTTTAATTGCCATTGGGTGAGAGAAGTTTGGGATCAGTTAGGGTTCTATAGCTATCTGGTGAGGGCATTTGGAATATAATTACCATCTGATGAGGGAAGGTAGAGACAGTCAGAGCTTAATTACTATTAGGTGAGGAAAGTAGAATCAGTTGGAGTTTAATTCCCATTATGAGGCATTTGTGATGCAGTGGTAGTGATCCTACCTCTAATCAACCCATTCATAGATGTTATTACACCTCTGGACCAAGTAGAACTTGAACCTAGGTCTCTCTGGTCCAGGGGAAGGAACAGAACTTCTGCACCACAAGAAGGCCCTCTGAACAGTTTTTTTTTATTTAACATATTTTTTCTAATCAACCTGTTCAGAGATTGTATTATATACCTCTCGAGCAGGTGGGTCTTGAACCCAGCTCTCCCGGTCCAGATGTAGGGCAATACCACTGCCCACAAGAGGACCACCAGAACAGGTTGATTAGAAAACATCTTTAATTCCCATCTGGTGAAGGATGACTGGGTCTTTCAGAGTTTAATTGCTGTATGGTGAGAGAAGGTTAGATCAGTCAGTTCTTTATTGCTTTTGAGCAAAGGATTATTTAGTCATTTGGCATTTAGTTTGACATGGTGCTTGATATTTATAAACCAAAAGGCAATTAAAGAAGACACGTTTTAACTTTCAAGTCATGATTGTTAATATTTTGGAATGAGAGGACACACTGGGAAGAGATGCTGTTAAAATGCTGCCTGCAATGTTTGCTCTTGGGTCATACATTGGTCTCAAGTGAAGACTAATGTTGCTTCTTGTTATTTGTGCAGATGTTGGAGCAGTCTGTTCAGACATTGTTACACTTCAGTAGAACTCTTAACAAAGGCTCAACAGTAATGGAATCACCTCTTGGAATACCACAAGAAAATCAACAGCATTGAACCTCATGAGGCAATGTGGACGCTTGAGCACAATAAGCATTCTCAGTCACGGATTGGATTGCAAACTGTCAGGGATTGTTCCATTATCTCTGGGAATTGGAGGTTAGTGGCAAAAGAACCAGAGGTGACAGGAGGGAAAATGTTTCGTCATGCAGTGAGCGGTTTGGATCGGGAATATCCTGTCTAAGAGTTTGGTGGAGGCAGGTTCAGTGGTATTGAGAATTGGATCATTATCTAAAGAGAAACTATTTGCAGGGCTATAGGGAAAAGGGAAAGATATGGCAGAAGGGGAATTAGGTATTTTCCAATGAACCTGTCCAAGACCTCTGGAGCAGGTGGGACTTACACCCAGGCCTCCTGCCTCAGAGGTAGGGAAATACGATCATACTAAAAGAGGCCAATAGGGAAATTACTCTTCTGGAGACATCTGAGCATCCAAAACCCCCGGGTGGAAAGCTTTAGCGCTCTCTGTGAATTAACCTAAATGTGAAGTGTTGCATTTTGGTAAGGCAACCCAGGGCAGGACTTTTACACTTAATGGTAAGGTTCTGGGGAGTGTTGCTGAACAAAGAGACCTTGGGGTGCAGGTTCACAGTTCTGTGAAAGCGGAGTCCCAGGCAGACAGGATGTTTGGTACGCTCGCCTTTATTGGTCAATGTATTGAGTATAGGAGTTGGGACATCATGTTGCGGCTGTACAGGATATTGGTTAGGCCACTTTTGGAATGCTGCCTTCACTTCAGAATTGAACGCAGTATTCCAAAAGTGGCCTAACCAATGTCCTGTACTGCCGTAACGTCCTTGCTACAGGAAGGATGTTGTGAAACTTGAAAGGGTGCAGAAAAGACTTACAAGGATGTTGCCAGGGTTGGAGGGTTTGAGCTATAGGGAGAGACTGAATAGGCTGGGGCTATTTTCCCTGGAGCGTCGGACATTGAGCGGTGACCTTACAGGGGTTCATAAAATCATGAGGGGCATGGATAGGGTGAATGGCCAAGGTCTTTTTTCCCCAGGGTGGGGGAGTCCAAAACTAGAGGGGCATAGGTTTAAGGTGAGAGGGAAAAGATTTAAAAGGGACTGGAGAGGTGACTTTTTCACACAGAGGGTGGTGCGTGTGTAGAACGAGCTGCCAGGGAAAGTGGTGAAGGCTGGTACAATTATAACATTTAAAGGGCATCTGGATGAGTATATGAATTGGAAGCATTTAGAGTGATTTGGACTAAATGCTGACAAATGGAACTAGATTAATTTAGGATATCTGGTCAGCATGGACGAATCTGTTTCTGTGCTGTACAACTCTATGGCTCTCGCCATGGTCTCCTCAGGACCTGTGGCTTCTCTCTCCATTAGAGATATACAATTGGTTATATAGATTGAGGTGGGAGGTGGGGGGTGGGGCTGGGGGGAGGGAAATTGTGAGGAGGTAGGGCCTTCAGTATTTATCACAGCCGTTGCAGGGCTTGAACCCAAGCTAGTTGGGATCATTCTGAGCCAGATGCTCACTGTCTAGCCAACGGAGCTAAACAACGCCTCCTAAGAAAGTTCTCCCTTTCCCATCCTAAGTGGCAGGCAAACTTATCCTGAGCCTGTGCTCCACGTTCTAGGCTCTTCAGACCTGACACGAACAGAATGGGCCAAATGGCCTCCCTGTGCTGTGTGACCATTTTGCAAGTGACCGAGATCGGGGAACATAAACAATAGGAGCATTAAATAACATTCCCTTTTCCTTTAGATGCTTTCATTTCTTAAGATCCCCTGACTTACTGTGTGCAGCATCACTTTGAGATCCTCTGGCAATTACAAATATACTTCCCTCACCTCATGAGGAAGCTAAAGGACTCTCCAAAGCAAGTTTCAGCACTGAAACAGCTTCTTTGTCTAAAAGCAGACCACGTCTGTATAGGATCGGCCGAAGGGCTTAAAGTAATGATGAAATTTGACAGTTGCATGAGAAAATAGATTGTATAGGCTGGGAAAGTTAATGATGATACACGACAAGCTGCATGATTTGGAATGAGTCCTGAGAACATTTCTTTGTGGGCCGAACACGACACCTGCAGCTTGTTTTTCTGTAGCTGTGTTTTCTGTACTAGCCAGTAGTCTTGTCTTCTGTATCTGCTGTTATCTGTGCTGGCTGTTTGTTACACTGTGTAAGAGAGAGAGAGTTTTGTTCTGAGAGTTGGACTTCATCTCGGATCGGGATCATGAACGGTGCCAGGAATGAACCTAAGCCTCCATCGCTCGAGGGGTCCCCGGTAGGCAGAAGAGCGTGAGATTTTTTTTTCCTTTCTTTTCCATCATTTTTTACTCTTATTTTTTATCATTATTATTACTTAATAAACACCCACATCTATAAGCAAATTGCTGTTGTTGAGTCCTCTCTTAACTATATTTAACCGAATCCAAAAGAACCGCTTGGATACACCCTGTGATCCAAGACAACGTCTTAGCACTGGATTCAAATCTACCAAATCATCTTCATTATGTCAAATTTGTGAATCAGACACCATTTCCCAGCTATGGGCTTTCAGTGCTCAGGACGCACTCCATCCTTCACATATTAAAAAGCTCCATGTGAGTATACTTCATATCTAATAATGTGTAACATTCAGAGTTGGTTACAGTCAGTCAGTTTAAATGAGCTAAGACAGAAATGGTCCATTTAAGTATTTTTAAAACTGGATATACATATATAAACAGTCTGCAGAAATCCTGGATCCAGACGTATATTTTCCAGCTGACTTGTGTTCACTACGGTTTAACTGTATATATTATTTTCGGGGGTCATTGCTTTAAAGTGAAAGTATAAGTCAAGTTGCATTCTCATTACATGGGCTATTTTTAGGGATTATATTCTTTGCTGGGTTCATTTTTCTGTTCAGAAAACAGTGCTTTTAACAAAATAAAAAGGGGCTGCTTCTTTCCATGATGTGGAGGGGTTGTTACCCCTGGCTGGAGAGCTTTTAGGCTACTTAGGACGAAGATGTGGAGCAATTTCAACAGAGCGTTGGTTAGCTCAGTGGGTGTATGGCTCAGAATGATCCCAGCCAGTGTGGGTTTGATCCCTACACGAGCTGTTGTAATTCCTGGACCCCATAACCTCCACCCCTTTTTTTAGTTTCCCCCCCACCACCAAGCATGATGAGTAACCAGTTTGTAATTCAGAGTGCCACCAACAACATGGGTTCAATTCCCACATCAACTGATGTTACCATGAAGGACTCTCCTTCTCAATGTCTCTCTCTCTTTACCTGAGGCTTGGTGACCCACAGGTTAAACCACCACCAGTCATGCAGAGCAGCCCCACAGAAACTTTGCCCTTTATAACCAAATAGTCTATTTCATAGAAACCCTACAGAGTGGAAGCAGGCCGTTTGGCCCATCAAATCTACACCAACCCCCCTCTGAAGAGCATCCCAGTTCGACCCATCCCCCCCATCCCTGTTATCATGCATTTCCCATGGCTAATCCACAAATCTTTGGACTGTGGGGGGAAACCCACGCAGACACGGGGAGAATGTGGAAACTCCACACAGACAGTACACCAAGGCTGGAATTGAACGTGGGTCCCTGGCGCTGTGAGGCAGCAGTGCTAACCGCTGAGCCACTGAGCCACCGTGCCACCCCATTTCTAACGGAGTGGGATGTCTATGGTCTTGAGGACACCATGGCTAATTACCTGAAATCTCTGAAGTTCTCCATTCCAGTTGTAAAGTATATTCAAGCCTGCAATCAATAGTGTTTGGGCACTAAAGGAATCAGGCAAGGAGAAGGAATGGAGGTTAAATATCAGCCAGTCTCACAGCACGCTGGCTCAGTGGTTAGCACTGCTGCCTCACAGCACCAGAGACCTAGGTTCAATTCCACCCTTGGTCGACTGTCTGTATGGAGTTTGCACATTCTCCCCGTGTCTGCGTGGGTTTCCTCCCACAGTCCAAAGATGTGCAGGCTAGGTGGATTGACTATGCTAAATTGCCTGCAGTGTTCAGGGATGTGTAGATTATGGGGGGTGGGTCTGGGTGGGATGCTCTGAGGGTCGGTGTGGACATGTTGGGCTGAAGGGCCTGTTTCCACACTGTAGGGATTCTATGAAATGCATTGGGTTTGAAGGGTGCTATGAGTTCCTGTTCCTACAACCACAGAAAGAGGAAAAACAGAATTCTGGTGGTGAAGTGGTCCTCTATGATTTTGCCGTGTACAGCATCAGTGCATTTAACTGAGTCCAGCAGACACCAGTCCATTCATTTCTGTGGCATCGGGTACACTATTGACAGATGCCTCCTGAGTGTTAGTCATCACTGGTGAGAGGGAAGTCTTATTTGGGAAAAGCTACACAATAGCAAGCGGTGTTGTTGCTGCACTGCCAAGTGCAATGTAATATTATTGGTTATCATTTCAGTACCAATCATGGACATAATTGCAAAAATACCATCGCCTGCACAATTCTGGGTGATGGTGCAGTTTAAGAGATTTTCACACAGTGGGAATAAAATTAATACAAAGCAGCAGTTACTGAATTTTAAGCCAAATTTAATCTATACAAAATACCCTGCAATCTTTAGTAGGTGATAACATTTACTTTTAAGTGACTGTCTCACTGATAACCACTGTAAAACGTTTCCTTCCAGAATTACAGCAAAATACTGTGGATGCTTGGAATCTGAAATAAAAGCAGAATGCTGGAGAATCTGAACAGTCCTGGAGTTGTACAGCATGGAAACAGACCCTTTGGTCCAACTCATCCATGCCGACCAGATATCCTAAATTAATCTAGTTCCATTTGCCAGTATTTGACCCATATCCCTCTAAACCCTTACTATTCATGTACAGGTCTGACAGTGTCTGTGGAGCAAGAGCAAGAGAATTAATGTTTTGAGTCTAGATTGACTTCTTTCATTACTAAAGAGGTCAGATTGCACTCAGTGTTAACTCTGTTTCTCTCTCCGTAGATGCTGCCAGACCTGCTGAGTTTCTTCAGGATTTTGTTTCCTTCTAGATGTTTGCACAGTATCGAGAGACATTGAGTGTTTAATCCACTTTTGACAACTGTATCAAATGTCACTTTTCTAGCTGTAACAAGGACCTACCACTTGGTCAGCACTTTATCACAAACACAGGCAAATGGGACTAGTTTAGTTTGGGAAATCTAGTCAGCATGGATGGAATAGGCCAAAGGGTCTGTTTCCGTACTGAATGACTCGAAGACACCTACAGGGGCTTCGGTAACAATGAGACACGTTGAAATCTAGTGGTTTACAGTATAGTCAAATAGACAGGACAGCATTGTCAGTCTGGGATTTAACCCCATTTTAAATACAAAGATGCTTTTCAATCACTGAATGGTTTGCTTTCATTATCTTCAATGATTAAATTCTGTTGACTTCTATAGAAATGTTAAGGATATTTTTATAGATTGGCCTCCCATGATGGAGTGAAAATCTAGTACAAGAGGAGCGTAACAACAGCTACTAATGTAATGTGTTCACCTCGGTTAAAAGCCAAAGGAGGTCTCAGAGGAGAACAGAATTTAGTGAACTCAACTCACAATGATCATTGGGCGTAGTCCCGGAATAAAAGGATGCCAATTTAAGACTGAGAAGAATTTCTTCTCTGAGAAGTTTGAGTTCTTTGGAACTCCTTGCCACAGAGAGCTGTGGGCAACAGTCCTTGTGTACATTGAGATAGATTCTTGATCAGTTGGGGAATCAGGGAAAGGGTAGGCAAGTGGATGGGAGGGATGATGGATCAGTCATGATCCTGTTGAATAGCGGAGCAGGCTCGAGGGGGCTGCTGCTGTTTCTATTTCTTATGGTCAAAACCTCCACTTGACCTTGCTCAGGCAAAATGAGCTCAGTGAGATCCCACTTGTGTCTCCATTATCGTGCCATAGTGACAAACACCAGTGAACCCGATAGCTCCAAATCAATCCTAACAACCCAAAGCCATGATCGTCTCAAAGTACGTAATAGTCTCTCTTCAAAAAGTTCGATCCCAACCACATCAAATCAAATGCAGGACAAAAAGAAATTTTAAAACCTAAACCAACTTGCTCAGCCATGTTATAACACATCTCTGTGGCATGTGGGACTTGAACCTGGATGTTCTGGATGAAAAAACACTGCCACAATTCACCACAAGGGAACCCCGCCCCCCCCAACTTTTTGCACGACGTATTTTTTGAAGCGACTTGGTCACCAATTTAAAACTGGTGCTTAAAAATTAGGGAGCAGAAGCCTGAGAATGTAAGATTGTGCCCAGTCACGGGAGAAAGCTCTGGGTGACAAAACCAGATAAAACTCATCTCAGGTATGGGGTAGGAGGGCAGATTTCTTACGAGGACAGGCTGAGTAGGTTTGGCTTGAGTGCACTGGATTTTAGAAGAACCTGAGACATATACAATTCTAAGGAGGTTTAGTAGGGAGACACTAGAGGCTGTTACCCCTTTTGGGAGAGTCTACAAACATAATCGCAATGGCAGTGGTCACCCAATTAGGACAGAGATGAGGAAGCATTTCTTCTCTCAGAGGGTAGTGAATCAATGGAATTCTTTACCACAGAGACTGGGTCATTATGTATATTTGAGGCTCAGACAGACAGATTTTTAATTAGTAAAGGAAGCAAGGCTAATGGAGAAAAGGGAGTGAAGTGGAGGATAATTAGATTAGCCCATGATCTCTTTGAATGTTAGTGTAGTCTTGATGGGCTGAATGGTCTACACTGCTCCTAAGAATTATGGTGTTACAGCTAAGGGACATCAGGAGAGCACCCCATCCTCTCAGTGCAATATGGAGCACCCATTTCCAAACTAGTCACAATGGACAAGCACCTAACATCACTGAAGTGGAGCCTTTGGCCTAACCTGACAGTAACTATTTGGCCATTTGAGTGGCCTGTCTTTTTTTTTTTTAAGATGAGGGTGGGGAAGCCAGAGCAGCATCGAGGAAATCAACCATGGAAACGGTATTATCCAACTTGAGACTTTATTTTGGAGATAACTTTTGAAACTATTTTTGTTCACTGTACTTGAAAGCAGGAATGCAAGACAGGTGATTTGCTTCAGAGAACATACTCGGTGATGGAAGCCTTTTGTGACTGTTGTTCCTCTGCTTCTCTCTGTGGGACTAAAAGGAGGACCCAAAACCTTCCACCACCAGTCAGTCACAGCAAGGGGGCGTGCTTGAGCAGTCCCTGCCCAGGTTACGCAGATGGCTTCGGTCTGCGGTGTTTTGCAAACCATTCATCGCTTTTGTCTTCTGCTATAGACTGTTGGGAAAGAAAAGCACGCTTATTCCTCCCACCCAACTCAGAAAATGGACCATTAAGGGATTAGACATCAACTTGGGGAGACGATGCCAGAATGGTAATATCACTCATTCCATACACGTACTACCCTCTGCGTGGAAAAAGTTACCCCTTAGGTCCCTTCTATACCTTTCCCCTCTCACCTTAAACCTATGCCCTCTAGTTATGGACTACCCCACTCCGGGGAACAGACCTTGGCTATTCACCCTATCCATGCCCCTCATGATTTTATAAACTCCTATAAGGTCACCCCTCAGCCTCTGACGCTCCAAGGAAAATAGCCCCAGCCTATTCAGTGTCTCCCGATGGCTCAAACCCTCCACCCCAGCAACATGCTTGAATATTTTTTCCGAACCCTTTGAAGTTTAACAACAGCTTTCCCATAACAGGGAGACCAGAACTGAACGCAGTATTCTGAAAGTGGCCTAACCAATGTCCTGTACTCAAGGCACAATACAATTAATTCATTTTTAAAGAGCATGGAAACAAAGCTGGCCTGATTTGACATCGACAGTGAAACTATCAATGATTGTCATCAAACCCATCTGCTTCACGGATGACATTTAGGGAAAGAAATCTTCCATCCTGAACCCTGTCTGGCCTATATGTGACTCCAGACCCACTGTGGTCAACTCTCAACTGCCCTCAGACATGGCCAAGCAGGCTGCCTAGCTCAAGGTAAATTAGGGATGGGCAATGATGCTGAGTTTACCACCAGTGACGCCCACATCCCATGAAGAAAAATAAAAGATGCTTTCCTATTTTTCTAATTCACTTGGTAGAGGAGAGGGACCAACATGGAAAGACACAGGAACACTGATGCCCCAACATGGATTTTGCAATGGCTCGTAATGTTACCTCCTGTTAAACTTGAAACCAGAATTACATTTTTAAAAATAGGAACAGGAGTAGACCATTCAGCCCTTTGAGTCTGTTCCACCATTCACTATGATTATGCCCAATCCCGTACAGCAATGCCATTTTCCCCACCTTCTCCCTTACCCCTTATTGCCTTTAATATCTAAAAAGAAGAATTTCTTTGTGGAATATATTCAGTGACTTGGGGCTCCACAGCCTTCCGTGACAGAGACTTCCACACGTTCATGAACCCGAGTGAAGAAATGTATCCTCATCTCAGGCCTCAGTGGTTTATCCTGTGTCCTGTGATTGTGACCCCTGGCTCTAGACTCCCCATCCAGGGGAAGCATCCTCCCTGCATAAAGTCTGTCCAGCCCAGTTAGAATTTTATACATTTCAATCAGATCCCCTCTAAACCTTCTAAACTTTAGTGAATACCGGCCCAGTGGCTTAGTGGTTAGCACTGCAGCCTCACGGCATCAGGGACCCGAGTTTGATTCCAGCCTCGGGCGACTGTGTGGAGTTTGCACATTCTCCTTGTGTCTGCGTGGGTTTCCTCCGGGTGCTCTGGTTTCCTCCCACAGTCCAAAGACTGCAGGTTAGGTGGAATGGCCATGTTAAATCGCTCGTAGTGTTCAGGGGTGTGTGGGTTGGAGTTGGAGTTGGAGGGGGAGGGGTCTGCGCGGGATGCTCCAAGGGTTGGTGTGGACTTGTTGGACAAAGGGCCTGTTTCCATACAGTAGGGATCCTAAAAAAATCTCTCCTTTAGGACAGCCCTGCCATCCCTGGTATCAGCCTAGTGAACCTTCATTGCACTCCTTCTAAGGGAGGTAAATCCTTCCTGAGGTAGGGAGACCACAACTGCATGCAATACTAGAGTATTAATACTAGGTTTTAGTCAGTTCTGATTCTCACCCATTTATCAAGGCTGACAAACACGGTTAAAGGTTACACATTCTCGCAACTTAACTGGAGGCACCAGGTCCTTTGGTTACTGGTTTTAATTACCTCTGAGATTCCCACCTCATTGACTCACTTCCAAACAGCTCCAGGGAGAAGAGAGCTGGGATCACGTCCCAGTTTCCATCAATAACTCTCACGCCAACAGCCAACATGGGTTCAGCTGCTTAATGGTTGGTTAAAACCTTAATGGGGTCGACAGTAATATAAATGAAGACTGTAAGAGTTTCTTTAGGCATATAAAGGGCAAAAGAGGACATTGGACCACTGGAAAATGACGGTGGAGAGATAGTAGTGGGGAACAAGGAAATGGCTGAGGAATTGAATAATTACTTCGCGTCAGTCTTCAGAGTGGAAGACACGAGTAATATCCCAAAAATTCGAGAGAGTCAGGGGGCAGAGCTGAGTATGGTGGCCATCACCGAGGAAAAGGTGGTAGTAAAACTGATTGGCCTGAAGGTGGATAAATCACTTGGACCAGATGGACTACGCCCCAGAGTTCTAAAGGAGATAGCTGAATAGATAGTGGAAGTGTTAGTGGTGATCTTTCAGGAATCACTAGAGTCAGGGAGGGTTCCAGAGGACTGGAAAATTGCTAACGCAACACCCCTGTTTAAAAAGGGAGTAAGGCAAAATATAGAAAATTACAGGCCGATTAGCCTAACCTCGGTCGTGGGTAAGATTTTGGAGTCCATTGTAAGGAGGAGATTTCTGAATATTTGGAAGTGTATAGTAAAATAGGGCAAAGTCAGCATGGTTTCATCAAGGGGCGGGGGGGGGGGGCGGTGGTTCACACCTGACAAATCTGTTAGAATTCTTTGAGGAAGTACTGAGCAGAGTAGACCAAGGAGAGCCAATGGATGTTATCTACCTGGACTTCAAGGAGGCCTTTGATAAGGTGCCACACAGGAGGCTGCTGAGCAAGATAAGGGCCCATGGTGTTAGAGGCAAGGTGCTAGCATGGATAGAAGATTGGCTGTCTGGCAGAAAACAGAGAGTGGGGATAAAGGGGTCTTTCTCAGGATGGCAGCCGGTGACAAGTGGTGTTCTGCAAGGATCAGTGCTAGGGCCACAACTTTTCACTTTGTACATTAATGATCTCAATGAAGGAACTGTGGATATTCTGGCTAAGTTTGCAGACAATACAAAGATAGGTGGAGGGACAGGTAGTATTGAGGAGGAGGGGAGGCTGCAGAAGGATTTGGACCAGTTAGGAGAGTCGGCAAAGAAGTGGCAGATGGAGTACAATGTGGGGAAGTGCGAGGTCATGCACTTTGGTAAGAAGAATAAAAGCATGGACTATTTTCTAAATGGGGAGAAAATTCTGAAGTCTGAAGTGCAAAGAGACTTGGGAATTCTAGTCCAGGATTCTCTCAAGGTAAACTTGAAGGTTGAGTCAGTAGTCAGGAAGGTAAACGCAATGTTGGCATTTATTTTGAGAGGACTTCAATATAAAAGCAGGGATGTACTACTGAGGCTTTATAAGGCTTTGGTCAGGCCACATTTAGAGTATTGTGTGCAGTTTTGGACCACATATCTCAGGAAGGATGTACTGGCCCTGGAGCGGGATCAGAGGAGGTTCACGAGAACGGTCCCAGGAATGGAAAGCTTAACATTTGAGGAATGTTTGAGGACGAGAGGGGATCTAATTGAAATTTTCAGAATACTGAATGGCCTGGACAAAATGGATGTTGGGAAGATGTTTCCATTGGTAGGAGAGTCTAGGATCCAAGAGCACAGCCTTAGAGTAAAGGGAAGACCTTTTAGATCAGAGATAAGGAGAAACTTCTTCAGCCAGAGAGTGGTGAATCTATAGAATTCACTGCCACAGAAGGCTGTGGAGGCCAGGTCATTGAGTACGTTTAAGACTGAGATAGATAGGTTCTTGATTATCAAGGGGATCAAGGATCACGGGGAGAAAGCGGGAGAATGGGGTTGAGGAACTTATCAGCCATGATTGAATGGCGGAGCAGACCCGATGGGCCGAATGGCCTAATTTCTGCTCCTATGTCTTATGGGTAAAGTACGTGAATAATTGAGGGCTTGAATAATACAACCCATGGCTGTCAATCATCAGCCCTTCACTGACCCTATCCAAAAGCAAACGTCACACAGTAACAGACACCGGTCACAATGGTTCCCAATGGTGCAACACACTGGGGCCTGTAAAACAATGACATTTCCCATTTTGGAGTTAAAAATCATAATGTAGAACAGAGAGATATACATTGGTCTAATATTTCCCACAACACTTCAGGAAGTGCACTGTTCCTTTTCCGCACATCTTTCCCAATGCTAATTCAAGATCAAACATCCCTCACGGACTGTATTTAATGGCTTTATCAAATCTGTAGTACCAAGACAGACCAGAACTGGACACAGTATTCCTGATATGATCTCCCCAGTGCTTTGTATCACATCATAACCTCAAAAATACAAAACACCAAGATGTATCAGAGAATCATAGAATCCTACAGTGTGGAAGCAGGCTAATTGGCCCATTGAGTTCATACTGACCCTCCGAAAACCATCCTGTGCAGACTGAGTCCTGACAAAGGGTTTCAGCCTGAAACATTGACTTTGCTGCTTTTTGGATGCTGTCTGACCTGCTGTGCTTTTCCAGCTCCACACGTATTGACTCTAGCTTCTGGCATCTACAGTCCTTACTGTCTCCCACCCAGATCCAGACCCCTACCTTATTACCCTGCATTTTCCATGGCTAATCCACCTAGCCTGCACATCCCTGGATGCTATGGGCAATTTAGCATGGCCAATCCACTTCTATAATCAAATTTTTCATCCTGAATGCATACCAGCTCTGCAATTACCTCCAGTTTGCATGTCTTCTCAACCTCTTCAACCCCTTTGGTTCTGTTGTCTTTCCTTTGCCCCTGCATTGATGGCACAGCCTCGGGTTGTGTCTTTCCTCCCATATTAAACCCCTCCAGCTGGGTCACTGACCAACATCAACAGCAAAACAATCACCTTCAGAAAGCTCATGACTCACCTTCCCCTCTTTCTCCCCACTTCTCACTGACTATTTATCTTTAAATCATTACTCGCTTCTTCGTTCGACAGTGGCACAACAGTTCCGTGGTTAGCCCTGCTGCCTCGCAGCACCAGGGACCCGGGTTCGATTCCACCCTCGGACGACTGGCTGTGTGGAATTTGCACATTCTCCCCATATCTGCGTGAGATTCCTCCGGGTGCTCCGGTTTCCTCCCACAGTTCAAAGATGTGCAGGTTAGGGTGGATTGGCCATCGGAAATTGCCCATACTGTCTAGGGATGTGCAGGCTAGGTGGGTTAACCATACGAAATGTGGGGTAATAGGGTAGGGGTCTGGGCGGGATGCTCTTTGGAGGGTCAGTATGAACTCAATGGGCCGATTGGCCTGCTTCCACTTTGGAGTATTTTATTTTTAAGTGGTGAGATTATGTTTCAGTGATACAGGGCACTGGGGAGATCATATCTGGAAAACTGTGTCCAGTTCTGGTCTGTCTTGGTACTACAGAACTTAAAACATTGTTGGACACAAACTCTAAGCTTTTTGTCCTGCAGTCATCAGGACTAGAATTCAAGAAACAGAGTTGAAAGGAAATGTCAAGTCCGACATGACTTCTTCAAAGTTGCAAAGGGCTGGAAAATGGTGTACTTTTATGCTGGTCTTCCAATTGCTTCTGATTTCAATAAAACACCTTGCTCCCATGCTAATATTTCCCTCCTGGTCCTGTGACAGCGTTCCAATGAAGTTCAACATAAACTTGAGGAACAAAACCTCATTGCTCACTTAGGCACTTTACGGCCTCCTAGGACTCAATATCAAGTTCCACAACTTCAGAGTATGACCCTCTGTAATTCCATTTTTCTTACATCCACCTTCTCCCCATATCTTGCTGACTTTGCTGACAGCAGAGACAACCCATTTTCTCCTTTTCAATCATACATTGACACCTGTTTTACATCTCTATCACTCCCTTACTGCCATTAGCCCTCACTGTGTTTTATGCTCCAAGCACCCCCTCAATCTGTTTCACTTGCTCCTCCTCCCCTTCTATCAACAGCATAAAAACCACCAGCCCCTTTCAGGTCTGAAAAGCCATACACTCCTCAAAATGTTAACTGTTTCTCTCTCCACAGATTCTGCCTGACCTGCTGAGTTTCTCCAGTAATTTTCCTTAAAATTCCAGTCATATACTTTTATCTGAATCTTGCTGAGCCTGGAGGGTTTGAGTTCTAACGAGAGGCTGGATAGGGTGGGACCTTTTCATCAGACTGTAGGAGGTGGAGGGCTGACCTTATAGAGGTTTATAAAAATCATGCGAGGCATAGATAAAGTGAATAGCAAAGGTCTTTTCCCTAGGGTAGGGAAGTTCAAAACTAGAGGGCATAGGTTTAGGGCGAGAGGGGAAAGATTTAAAGGAGACCCTGAGGAGCAACTTGTTCCACACAGAGGGTGGTGCATATGTGAAACTAGTTGCCAGAGGAAGTGGTAGATGCAGGTACAATTACAACATTTAAGAGACATTTGGACAGGTACATGAATAGGAAAGGTTTAGAGGGATATGGGCCAAACCCAGGCAAAAGGGACTAGCTTAGTTTGGGAAAACTGGTCAGCATAGACAAGTTGGACCAAAGGGTCTGTTTTCAAGATGTATGACTCTGAGTTGACACACCGTAACCTCCAATATCATCAGTTATTGCTCCCCACATTCACACCCAGTCAACTGATAGCCCAAGTATCCCTTAATTAATTTATGACCATTACTTGCTCCATTCTGTCTTAGGCTTCCTTGCCAGACTTTGCTAGAAGACCACAGGCAAGGTTCCAGAAGACTGGAGATTAGCCAATGCTATTCCCTTATTTAACAAAGGTAGCAGGGATAATCCAGGAAATTATAGGCCGGTGAGCCTGACATCTGTGGTGGGGAAGCTCTTGGAGAAGATACTGGCGGACAGGACATATGCACATTTAGAAGAAAATGGAACTAGTTAGCAACAGGCAGCATGGTTGTGAAAGGATACAACAATGTATTGATAGATTGGCGACTAGGACACAGAAATGGCAGATGGAGTTAAACCCAGAAAAATGCGAGGTGATGCGTTTTGAAGGATCAAATCTAGGTGTGAATCATACTGTAAATGGCAGAACCCTTAGGAGCATTAACGTACATTTTCTGGGTGTGCAGGTCCACAGTTCCCTAGGAGTGGCAACACACGTGGCCAAGGTGATTAAGAAGGCATACGGCATGCTTGCCTTCATTGCCCGGGGCATGAAGTACAAGAGTTAGCAAAACATGTTGCAGCAATATAAAACCCTCGTTAGGCCGCATTTGGAGTATTGTGTGCAGTTTTGGTCACCACATTACCAGAAAGATGTGGAAGCTTTGGAGAGAATGCAGAGAAGGTTCACCAGGATATTGCCTGGTCCCCAGCGAATTGGCTCTGAGGAAAGGGTAAAAAGACTAGGATTGTTATCACTGGAAAGATGGCGGCTGAGAGGAGACCTAATAAAGGTCTACAAAGTTATGAGAGACAGACATAAATAGGATGGATAGTCAGAGGCTTTTTCCCCCAAGATTTGAAGTTTCAATTACAAGGGGGCACAGGTTCAAGGTGAGAGGGGGAAAGTTTAAGGGAGATGTGCAAGGAAAGTTTTTCACGCAGAGAGTGGCAGGAGCCTGGAATGTACTGCCAGAGGAGGTGGTGGAAGCAGGCACGTTGGCGACATTTAAATGGTTACGTGAATAGGGAGGGAATAGAGGAATACGGACTGAATAAGGGCAGAAGGTTTGTTTTTTAGTTTAGTCAGGGCATGATGATTGGCACAGACTCGGAGGGCCGAAGGGCCCGTTCCTGTGCCTTACTTCTCTTTTGTTATGATAATGTAAGTGGGCTACCCCTGCCCAAATTCATTATGTTCAAATGAAAACAAAAACATTTTGCACAGCTACAGTGAGACAGAAAGGTGGTGGAGTAGCTTAAAAGCTCTTTCGAAGATCAGTGTTAGGACTGAGGGGCTGATTGGCCTTTCTCTGGTTTGCATGATTCAATGATTTTACTCTGCTGTAACAAAACGTGAGTGGGGTTGGGTTGGTGGGGGGGCGGGAGGTGGGAGATGGGGAAGAAACGGGAGCACAGTTCTCAGTGAGGCTCCGTGTGTCCACATAGCTTAACGCTGCAGTCTAGACAGCAAAGGTTAGAACTTTGTGTACTCACATTCTCCAGTAGCTTGTTGCCAGCGGGATCCATTTTGGAAAGGTCACGGAAAGCCTCCTCACCCACAAAACAAATTTCATGGCCATCCTGATGGTTCAAAGCAGAGGTCAGAGACTTCAGAATCTGCGTATAACCCCAGTCATCCCTGACCATCGGCTAATACGAAGTCCAGCTCACTCCCGGTCAGGAGGGCTCGTTAACAAAACGGCACTGGAGGGAAAGGGGGGCAAAGTTCGTCGTCATGGTAGGGCAGGGCCTGGGCACCTTTCTGTCTGATAACCCACCTGTGATCACAAAAGGAGCTATACAAATGCAACTTTAGGGCTTGAGCTCTCCCATGTCCTTACCCCAACCCGCACACAGGCCATGTTATCACACAGTTTGCTATTACACACTACCCATTGTTAGCCACTAGCCAAGATATTTCTATTATCTGCAGCTACACGTGAGGTGTCGGAAGACTGGAGGGTGGCTAATGTTGTGCCTTTATTTAAGAAAGGCTGTAAGGAGACGCTTGGGAACTACAGACTGGTGAGTCTGACATCAGTGGTGGTAAGTTGTTGGCGGGAATTCTGAGGGATAGGATTTACATGCATTTGGAAAGGCAAGGACTGATTAGGGATAGTAAGCATTGCTTTGTGCGTGGGAAATTGTGTCTCACAAACTTAAATGAGTTTTCTGAGGATGTCACCAAAAAGATTGATGAAGCTAGAGCAGTAGATGTTGGCTATATGGACTTTAGCATGGTAGACTGATCAGTAAAGTTAGACCTCACAGGAGAGATTGGGTCAATTGGATACAAAATCGGCTTGACAGTAGGAGAGAGGGTTCATCCCATGAATGATGGAAAACTTATATTAGGCCTTTCACACCCAGAACTGGTCTTGTATCACGTCATTGGAGGCAGAATAGTTACGATTGGAATGACAGAGTTGTCTTCAGATGACAGACTTAAGTAAATGGAGTCCATTCACTCATTTCTGAAAGATATTGACATGGGCAACAATGGGAAATATTCATCACCACCCCCTATCCCAGAGTTGTGCCCTCCCCAGAGGGGCAATGCCACAGGATAAGGGGATGATCATTTAAGACTGAGGGGAGGAGAACTTGGCCCATTGGAAAGGCTGTGAATCTTCTGAATTCTCTCTAATCTAGAAGGTTTGGGAGTCTCCATCGCAGAAGGCTGGGATGGTCAGGTCTTTGGTCTCTCAAGGAACCGAGGGATATGGGGAACAGGCAGGAAAGTGCAGTTGAAGCCAAAGAGCAGTCACGATCATATTGGACGATGGAGCAGGCTTGAAGGGCCGAATGGTCTACTCCTGCTTCTATTACTGATGTTGTTACACTTTTCAGCCAATGTAGTGTTATTGAAATGTGGTCACTGTGGCAATGCGGGAAATAGAAGGACAGGTCATTTAGGCAAAGCAAGCTCCCACATACAGCAAGGAGGCGAAATGACCAAATGATCTGACTCTGGGCAATGGGAGATCTCCCCAGCCCTTCGAAGCCATGTACCCAAACAAGAGGAGAGATAACCCCTTCCTCCGTGCTGCACTGCCACGTCCAATCCATTACACAGGCTACTGAATCCACCCCATTCAGGTCCAGAGACAAGACGAGAATGTTATGAATGTGCGATGACTGAGAAGTTTTAGAAACAAATCAAAAGCCTATTATTTCAGGCACAGCACAACCACCAGATACATATTCATCAAGAAAACAGTTAAGTTGATGAAATAAATCTTGTAAATGTCCCGCTGTCTCCACTCGGTCCACTCTGAAGTTCCGTCATGTGCTGTCTGAACAGACAGCACATCTCCGTCCCTTCCCTCGATTCTGATCACACACTCTGCAGCTATCCTGCTCAGCCTGACTGACGTTTGGAACAATCCAGAAGGCAGAACTTTTAACTACCTCTTTGTGGATATTATTGCATTGAGTTCAATGTGGCCATTTGACCCATCAAGTCTGTGCCAGCTCTTTCGACAGCCATCCGGTTAGTTCCACAACCTGACTCTTTCCCCTTATCCTGTCAATTTACCAGATTCCCCTTTTGAAGATAACCATTGAGCCTGTAACCACCAGGTTATGTATACAAAATCATCAGACTATAAGACGTGGGAGCAGAAGGCCATTTCAGCAAGCTCACGGCAAATCCGATAACCCTCAACTCAACTTTGCTGCCTTTTCCCATAACCCCAGATTTTCTTGTGAAAGGTCGAAATTCTTCAGGCACTTGACAGGATGGCTTCGAGAAGATCTAAATCCCTAGCTGGAGAGTCTAGATCACGGCTGATCTGATAACCCTCAACTCCACTTTGCTTCCTTTTCCCCTTAAGCCTCAATTCCCTAACTGATTAAAAATCTGTTTATCCCAGTCTTAAATCATAACTACTCCATGTGTAAAAAGCTTGTTTACACATTGTCTCTGATTCTTTTGTTAATTATTTTAAACCTGTTCAGTCAGCCATTGGAAACGCTTCCTTCTTATTTTCTCTATCAAAACATTTCATGACTTTAAGAACCTCTATCCAATCTCTTCTCAGCCAACTCTGTTCGAAGGGGAAAACAAAGCTAGCTCTCCCTCTCTATCCACGTCACCCGAAGTCCTCACACTCTCCTGGCACTCCCAAATTGTGCTGCCCGGAATGAAGGACAGCTTCCAGCTGGGGATAAACTGGAGTTATATATCAGGTGTGCCCTCCCCCTTTGTGGTTTGTGTATTCCACGTGTTTATTTTTAAAAATCCCATACGTTTATTAACCCTTTGTTAATCAGTCCCATCACTTTCAAAGATCCCTGCACAAGCACCCCCAGAGCGTCTCTCTTCCGGCACCTCACTTCGACTACAAATTGCATCTGTACCATCTTTAACGTGGTCATTATCTTTCCTGGGATATGGATTATCGGATGCATTATCACATTGCTGTTTTTAAGAGCTTGCTGTGCAGAGATTGGTTGCTGCATTCTCTACATCGGAACCGTGGCTACTCGTCAAAATTAGTTCATTGGCTGTAAAGCAGAGAGTTTTTTTTTTTTTTTTAAAAACTAATTATTTCACAGGACGTGGGCAACGCCAGCATTCGCTGCCTGACCTTGAATGCCCCTTTAACCGAGTGCTTTGCTGGCTATTTCCAAAAGGCTGGAGTCACAGGCCCGATCAAACCAGGTAAAGGGCGGCAGGAATAAAAACTGAAAGTGCTGGATGTTAAAATAAAACAAATGGAAATCTGAAACAAATGCAGAATGCTGGAGAAATTCAGCAGGTCTGGCAGCATCAGTGGAGACAAGAATCATAGAACCCCTACAGTGTGGAAACAGGCCCTTCGGCCCAACAAGTCCACACTGACCCATCCCCGTATAACCTACCTAAGCTCCACATCCCTGAAGACTACGGGTAATTTAGCATGGCCAAACCGCCTAGCCTGCACATCTTTTGGACTGTGGGAGGAAACCGGAGCACCCGGAGGAAACCCACGCAGACACAGGGAGAATGTGCAAACTCCACACAGACAGTCACCTGATGGTGGAATCGAACCTGGGTCCCTGGGGCTGTGAGGCAGCAGTGCTAACCACTGAGCCACCATGCTGCCCTTAGAACCAATCATACTGGATTCGAAACATGAATTGTTTCTCTCTCCACAGATGCTGCCAGATCTGCCGAGTTTCTCTCGCAATCTCTGTGTTTGTTTCAGATTTCCAGCAAAATTTTGTTTTTATTTCAATATCTCCTAATGTGGCTTGGTGTCACATTCTATTTGTGAATGTTCCTCTGGGATATTTCTTGGAGTTAAAGGTGTTACAAGTTGCAGATAACTTTGGCAATCAGGGCAAATATGCCAGGGAAAAAATATAATTCCTTTTCTGAAAGGCAACAGTGAACCAGAAGGAGTTTTGTTTGCAAGAATTAATGGTATTTCATCGTCACCATTACTAAGACTAATGATTGTTCTGAAATGAGTCTAAATTCCACCAACTACCACAATGGGATTCGAACTCATGTCCTTACTAGTAAACCACACAGTGCAGAACAGGCCCTTCAGCCCATTGATTAGTGACTACTAGTCCGGTGGCATTAACATAATGCCACCATCTCTCCCTTGTAAATATAGAAAAATGTTACAATGCCTTTAACAGGGACATTGCCAGATAGAAACCTGGCAGGGTACAGAGATGATGCATTGCTTCAGTATAAGTCAGTGGAGGGAATTGATGAGCAGGTTACCTTCCAGAATCGCTTTGGACATTTGCTGGGTGCCAGTGATTACCCCAGTCACATGGCAATCCACCGCCCTACCCAGGGCACTAGAAACCGTCAGGCGCCACTCACCGGATCTGCCAGGATCACAACCTCGACTGTTGCTTTTCCCGGAGTGTCCAAGCTCACCAACGGAGTCAGGATTTTCTGATTTTCCTTCTTCATTTGGGACTCAATAGCGGGCAACTTAATTTAAACAAAGATTGAGCAATTTTTGTTTAGACCCAGACCGTTACATACAGAATGTGAATGCATGCAAAAGGAAAATAAAAGTTTAAATTGTTGCCAGTTGCTTGGACAGGCAATGACAGCGACTATTCTGGGTCTTCTCTGTCTGTCCATGGACAAATCTGGATGTTCTGACAGAGACACCATCTCCACCAAAGCTGGACTCCCAGCCATTGCCCCGATGCCCCCTGACCTGTGTTGTTCCCAGGTTATCTGCGCTGTACTGACTGATGGGAGTAAACATTGGGAGGTGGGGGGGGGTGGTCTGGAGTGGAGAACTTCCTGTGGTCTTTCAGCAATTTGCGTCAAGGCCTATTGGGTCACACTCATATCCAGTGTACACCCAGGTGGATTTAATCGTTTATTTTAATTTCATTTGTATTCGCCCAGCTACACTCTAGAACAAGAGGAGGCCATTCAGCCACATCGATATAAATCACCCCATCATTAAACAGTCATGCAACAGGAGGAGGCAAAATGACCTATCAAGTCAATGTTGGCTATCCACAAAGCAATCCAGTCAGTCCCATTCTTCCACTTTTATCTCGTAAAGCCTGCAAGCTTACTTCACTCATCTGATTTCCTTTCAAAATCATTAAATCGTCCCCGATTCCACCATCCTCATGGGCCGGGTGTTCCAGCTCATTTATTACTTGCTGCACAAACAGAGGTTCTTCCTCACGCTCTCCCTGCGTCTTTTACCCAAGATTTTAAGTCAGTGTTTCATGCTGTCCTTGTACCATCAGCGAATGGGAACAGGCTTTCCCTCTCTACCCAATCTAAGTCCGTCTTAATCGTGTGTACCTCAGCCGAGTCTCCCACTACAAGGTGGACAATCCCAACCTTTTCAAGCAATCCTTTGCTGCGGGGGGGAGGAGGGAACAAGACTAAAACAGCACAGATTCTTTTTGGTTCACCTCTGTTTGTCTTGCGACGCTACTCCTCCCCCTTCCCAGCTTTTTAAAAAGGAGGTTCAGTTCCATCGAGACGGCTCCCGCCCCTTTCAGGATGTTGGAATTGCAGCAGACACTTTTGTGTCAGCCGCTCCCCCATCTTACCTGCTCTCTTGGGCAAGAGAAAGCAATTCTTCCGTAGGCAGAGCCATGATCCACAGGGCTGCCGATATCCTGCAGCTCCAGCTTGCACTGCAAAATCGGAACAAGACGGGAAACAGACAGACAGTACCATGTCAACAACCTGACCGGAGAACTTGAATGTAAGTAAAAAAAAACCTACTTCTTTTGAGCAAGTGCTTGGCTGCCTGATCTAATATCTCTCAATGCAACTGGGTGTCACATTCTGTTTGAAAACATTCCTGTGAAGCACCCTGGCATGGGTTGTTGATGTTACAGGCACTAAATGAATACAAATCATGGGCAACCTCGGCAAATATGCCAGGGAAGCAACATCATTCAGTCCAAATGGGTGTATGTTGCACTGCTGCCCTTGATATTACCAGAGGGACTGAACGGGCTCTGGTGGGCGCTGGGTGGGTGGGGAAGGGGATTTGGAGAGCTGGGGTTCAGGTGGCACACTCTGTATCAACCCCCTCTTTACTGAAACCTGACAGCCAGCTGGATTTACAGTCAAGGGGAGGCCAAGCGCACAGTTCACCCTGTCCGACCCCACCACTGTTACAGTGAGGTGCTGTGATTTCAGGATATGTACATTAGGTCCCACATGCACACACACATGCACACACACACAAATAGCCATGTAAACACACATACACAAATCCCCTTCCTCACAAATGGGTGTATGTTACAGTGAAGTGCTGTGATTTCAGGATATGTACATTAGGTCCCACACACACACACACACACACACACACACACACACACACACAAATAGCCATGTATACACACACACACAAATCCCCTTCCTCACAAATGGGTGTACATGCAGACACGTGCACGTGTACACGCACCTTTTGGAGTGAACCAAGAAAATAGCCTGATGCTGGAGTAGGCAAAATGCAAAATGCCTGGGACGGCAGCGGGTTCAAGTCAGGAAGTGTATTTTGAAGATTTTAACTGCTCCAGCTCACCTTTCTCTGTGAGGGGGTGGGGTCAAAAGCCAAGGTTCAGGAATCCATAGAAACCTAAGCTGTGAACAAGATGTTGTCTTTTCTGTTACCCTGACCACTCCATGTTTTGAAACGGAAGAACAGATTTGAAACCAAACGAGAGGAGCAAGGATCATTTAGTCTTTTCCGTTCCCTGACCGAACAGGAAATGTAGAACCCCCGCAAACAAAGCTACAGTTACAGAGTCGGAGCTGATCATGCTAAACACACAGTTCTCCTCTTCGAAGAATCACAGAATCCCTACAGTACATATAGAAGCCATTCAGCCCATCGAATCTACACCAACCCTCTGAAGAGCATCCCACCCAGACCCAGACCCCTGCACTCTCCATGGCCAATCCACCTAACCTCCACATCTTTGGACTGTGGGAGGAAACTAGAGCATCTGTAAGAAATCCAAGCCGGCACATGGACAATGTGCAGTGTAGAATTAGGAAGACAGACCAAATCCACCAATAACATTTCACATATAGGCTTCGTGGCAGGTGACAACTGGCGAATCAATATTTCAATGTTGACGACCAATTCCAAGAAGGGGATCTAATAGAGTCATACAGCAAGGAAACAGACCCTTCAGTCCAACTGGCCTGCGCCCATCAGCTTTCTCAAACTAAATTAGTCCCGTTTGCCTGCGTTTAACCATGCCGTACATTGCAGAGGTGTAGGTTCGTAACCAATCAGCTCAATGTGGCCTGCTCCTGATCTGTTGAGTTGAATGCGCTGGCAGAATCGCCACACTGTCACGCAAGGTGCTCACCTGGTCATCCGCATATCCCAGTAAGGCTTGCCTCTTGGCGTCGTCCTTTGTGTAAACCTTCATCCCAAGCAAATTGGACCAGAAGTTAATTGAACGCTGGAGGTCTGATACTGCCAAGGTTACCTTCTGCACAGGATCTGAGACAGTAAAGAGGCATCAGGGTCGCTTGAGCGTAAAAACAAAAAGGAAAACGCCGCATCCAGCCAATCACAGAAAAACAAAGAACTGTGGACCCTGGAAATCTGAAACATAAACAGAAGCTGCTGGAAAAACTCCATAGGTCCGACAGCACCTGTGGACAGAGAAAGCACAGTTAACATTTCGAGTCCAGAGACCTTCAGTCAGAACTGTTCTGATAAGGGTTCACTGGGCCCAAATGTTAACTCTGTTTCCTCTCTCCACGGATGCTGCCAGACCTGCCGAGTTTCTCCAGCACTTTCTGTTCTCCGCTGGCAAGTCCAAAGCCATGTACAATCTAACGCTTCTCCTTCCAAAAGAGGAGAAGTGAGCGCCTGAGAGACTGTGTGGGTGACACGGGTTTGGAGAAACACTGAAGGTATCGTTCCTGCACACAGCTGGCATCCAGGGGACAGGCAACAGTCAGAGCCATACAACACATGGTTTCCTGGAAATATGGGTCTGGTTACCAAGCGCGTTAAGGTTGAAAGGGTTAAACGAGCCAGGCTTCTGCTGGCCTGTTTGGTGGACTGCTTTTTGATTTTGCTTTGGTCAAATTGATCAGGAGGGCTCTTAAACTTTTTCTTTCAAAAAAAAAAAATCAGAAATTATTCATTTCACATCACGTACAATCAATTTGGCGAATTGGGTGTGGAAGGGCAGTTCGAGGGAGACGTAAAACCAGTCCACGCACCTGTCTTTGGCCGCTCCTTATTCACCAAAAAGAACTTGTAACCTCCTGGGTCCTCAGTTACAAACACCCCGTCCTTATCTTCAGTCATCGCCCACCCCTGCTTCTTGGCATTACTGACTGCCTCACTCGACTGAATAGTAAGCCCCTGTAGTCACGGGAGTGGTGGGGGGGGGGGGGTAGGTGGGAGTTGAATAAGAAGTTAACATGGTCAATATGCTGCAAATTAGATTTTTAAAACTTTTGCGTCCTTCAGATTATGAACACGAACAGGAATTCAGCCCCTTCTAAGAGCATACTTCACTGTACTAAACTATACTTTCTCTTTATTCCAACTCCTTATGCCCACTGTTGCACATCTTCCGATACCCTCACCCAGCAAATACTTACTCCCCGAAGCAGACGAAGAAATGTAAAAAGTTACACGAAAGAAAAGCACTTACCACGAAGTCATTCCCCAAGCGATAGTCACCTATTCCATAATTATAAGTCAATTCTGACACAAAGTGGGTGTCCTCAGGGCCATACCCCACCATGGTTTTACTCCACTTGTTATCATAAGGGCTGCAATACAATTTAGAAAGCATTCAGCAGAAAACAAAACTTGTGTTACACTTCACCAAAGAAATAAGAGCGGGAGAAGCTCATTTAGTCTCTTGCAACTGCTCTGCCATTCAGTATCATCATGGTTTATCATCCGCTTCAACTCTACCCTCCTGCACCAGCCTAATATCTTGTCTTTTGTTTAGCAATACCAAAAAACGAGCTGGCTTTGTCTGTTTTGTATGTAATCAGCTGGCGTGCATTTCATTCCAGTTCCCAAGGGTGCACAGCCTAATGACTGATGAAATCACAGCTCTAAATTCCTTATTCTAAGACTGTGACCCAGTGTTCCAGACTCCCCAGCCAGAGGGTTCAGATCTTCTCAAAACTATCCTGTCAAGTACCTGAAGAATTTTAGACCTATCACAAGAAAACCTAGGGTTACGAGGAAGACAGGAAACTGGAGTTGAGGGTTATCAGATCAGTCATGATCTCACCGAATGGTGGAGCAGGCTCGATAGGCTAAATGGCCCATTCTGCTCCTGTGTCTCATGGTCACCTCACACTCTGCTGAAACCCTGGGGACTATAGGCCTGTTCTGCTCACTCTCTTCTGATAAGCCAACATTCCCCCTCCCAAGAACACCCCCCAAATCAACAATTTATTTTTTTGCTGTTGGCATAATAGTTCTGCAGGAAGACGCAACAGCCAAACTGTGCACAGAAAAATCCCACAAACACTAATCTGGTAAAAGCTCAGATGATCTGCTTTGGTTGGCATGAACTGAAGGGTAAATTTTGGTCAGGACACTTCCTCCACTCTAGTCCCACAGGAAATTTCCACATCTCTGTTTCTGTGGGTGCAATGTTTCATCTGAAAGATGTCACCGCTGAAACACTCCCACATCTCTGCAACTGTAGTGAAAGGGTCAACTATACTGCTCCAGTAATGGATGTGGTCTTTGAATGGATGTTTCCTAACGTGGAGTTGATTAATTGCTCGCATTAGGTCCCACTGACACCTGTGTTTAAACGAACATTAAGCTGCAGAGAAAGCTCTCCTTTGGATTCTTGGGTCAACCTTCTGGTTGATGTTGAGTATCTAGAGGAGGTAGCGGTGTAGTGATGTTATCACTGGACTATTAATCCAGAGACCCAGGGTTCAAATCTCACCGTGGCAAATGGTGGAATTGAATCCTGTAAAAATCTGGACTTACAAGTCTAACGACCACTGTTGATCAAGTTTACCACTGTCAATTTTGAGCAAAATCCCATCTGGGTTCACTAGTGTCCTTTAGGGAAGGAAGCTGCCATCCTTAGCTGGTCTGGCCTACATGTGACTCCAGACCCACAGCAATGTGATTGACTCTTAACTAACTTCTGGGCAATGAATGCCGACCTGGACAGTGACACCCATATCCCGTAAATGAATAAAACAAAAGGCAGTATCCTGCTTTAGGAAGGATGTTGTGAAACTTGAAAGGGTGCAGAAAAGATTTACAAGGATGTTGCCAGGGTTGGAGGGTTTGAGCCATAGAGAAAGGCTAAATAAGCTGGGTTTTTTATTTCCCTGGAGCATCAGAGGCTGAGGGGTGACCTTACAGAGGTTTATAAAATCATGAGGGGCACAGATTGGATAAATAGACAAGGTCTTATTCCTGGGGTGGGGGGGTCCAAAACTAGAGGGCATAGGTTTAAGGTGAGAGGGGAAAGATTTAAAAGGGACTTGAGGGGCAACTTTTTCACGCAGAGGGTGGTGCGTGTATGGAATGAGGTGCCAGAGGAAGTGGTGGAGACTCGTACAATTGCAACATTTAAAAGGCATCTGGATGAGTATATGAATAGGAAGGGTTCAGAGAGAAATGAGCCAAATGCTGACAAATGGAACAAGGCTAGATTGGGATGTCTGGTCAGCATGGAAGAGTTGGGCCAAAGGGTTTGTTTCCATGCTGTCTACGGTATATGTTTGTATCTTCCCCTGGTATACTCCATTATTTTACTTTGGGCCTTCACCCAAGTCAAGAGCTTGCTCTTGTGCCTCTACCAAGCTAGATGCCAAATTGCTCCAGGGCAATTATTCTCTATGGTCCTGTGGCACATTGAGTAGTGTCCCCGCTTCTGAACCGGAAGCTCCAGGTTTGAGTCCCACTCCAGGACTTGACGGTCATGGAAGGGGATTTGTGTGGTCGATTAGCAAATCTTTGCTACACACACCACTGTAGGCGATAAGAGTGGGAAAGACTTCCAGCGAGCTACGCTTGATGCAGTGATACCCCTCAAGCTACAGCTTCAGGCCAGCAACATGTTCCAGGTTGGAAAACAAAACAAGCTACATGTGCGCTTCATGTGCCTCCCGTCTCCAGATGCGGGAAGTCTAATTATTTTCCATCTTTCTTACCCGCTCATGAGTGAGAGCCTCCTGATGACTGGAAAAGCAGATTGCCATTTCAACTAGAGAACAAACTCACATTGCGGCAACATTGTTAACAGAGTTTTTCTTTTTAGTCATTTGTGGATGTCATTGGATGGGCCAACATTTATTGCCCACCTTTAGTTGCCCTTGAGAAGTTGTACAAGGGGTCGAGGCAGTATGGAAATGGGAAGCTGCCCCTTTGGTGGAATGGTCAAGGGCAAGACAATGGTGATTGAGGTTGATTGCCAAAGAACCAGAGGGAATATGATTCTTAGAAAACTTCTATGCAACGAGCAGTCAGATTCTGGAATGTACTGCCTAAGAGAGTAGTCCTGGCAGGGTCAATCAGTAATTGGAAAATAAGCTGAAGAACACGAAGTTGCAGGGCACTGGGACATGGTGGAGGGAGAGGGACTAGGCACGTCGTTCTAATAGAGAGAGTTGACAAGAAGATGGGCTGAATGGCCTCCTTCTGCACTGTTACCATTTAACTATAGGTTTAGTTTTCTTTCGTTCTACAGCGCAATTTCAAATGAAAATATAATTAAAAAGTATTCTTAATTTCATTACAAATAGGGAAATTCTCTCTTTCTCTTGCCTCCCCAACCCAGTCCACACCCTGTGAGCAAACCCATTAAAGCAGTCCCATTACCTGTAGAGGGACCTTCAACTCTACAGTCCCTGTAAACCCATTAAAGCAGTCCCATTACCTGTAGAGGGACCTTCAACTCTACAGTCCCTGTATTCCCAACACAATCTTGCACTCACTCAGGCAACTATTCAGGATCAGAAGCTTACAAATCATTGGAAAACAAGGAAAAAGTGTCTAATCTTTCGGTCCATCAAGCTTTGCACCCACAAACAGTCAATAAAAGGCTTTACACACCCATTACAGCTCGCTTTGCAGCCTTCTTCAAACTCCTCGTGTCTCAGAACCTGCACAAACATTCAACATGAGAAAGTCAAAGCCATTACAAATGGTCTCTCAAGCTACCTTCATTAGCTAACCCTCCCACCCACCATCAAATCAGAGCAGATTCTTTGTGGGGTGGGAATATGATCACACAAGCACTGGACTTTCTCCAAGATGTTGCCAAGGTGTCCTTTCTTCCCACACGCATGTTTGACTGCCAGCACGCCATTAAGCTGTGGGAGGCCAAAGGTCAGTGTCATCGGGTCAGCAACTTGTACCAACATGAAGTGAGGAACTCTGCCCAATGTTTTGTTTCACCAACCTACAGGCAATGAGGTGGCTGCGGGAACCAAAACACTGAACTCACTGTTTTTAAGGTAATTTAGTGTCCCAAAGTATATTTTGGATGCTTATATGTGATGCTAAGGAATACAAGGCTATGGAACAGATGCTGAAATATGGAATTGTGAAAATGGCTTATTTTTGACTGGCACAGACCCAAAGGGCCCCTTACTGTGCTACAGACTTCCATGACTCTGGAAACATTTTAAAGCAAAATCAGACACCAAACCACTTAAGCAGATATTAGGACCGGTGACCTAAAGAAAAGGAACGTTTTAAGGAATATCTTAAAGGAAGAAAACTACGTGCAAAGGTGTAGGAAGTGTCCCAGAGCTTGGGGTAAAGGTAATTGAAAATACTGGCATCAGTTGCGGAGCAATTAAATCAAAGATGCTCAACAGGCCACAGAATGTTTAAATTTGATTAATTTATTTATTATCACATGTATTTTGTTACATATCACATTGGAAAGTGTTGTGTAGTGTCATCACGCTCCAGTGCCATCTTAAAACACAAAACTAAACCAAAACATAGAATATAAACGCAGAAAAATGAAGAAATAAAGAAAATGTATTCAACTTTACAGTCCCTTCTGGTCAAGTGTTCAGCCATGGGCCATGGGGCTGGAATATGAGTCCCCCTTACTATGCCGCCACTGGAATGGAAGTTGCCCACTCTTTGGCACCAACTCGCCTCCACTGCGCCCTCGCCACTATGAGTCCTTGCTGGACCTCGCCAATGCAAATGCCACTGAAGCAGCCAGGTACTGAACCGGCCCAAACTCAGCTCCACCTCTACGTACCTGCACTGGATGCGGAAGCCAATGGGAACCCAAACCCGACTCTGCCACCAAAGAGTTTGCACCGCTGGCCCTACTTGAGATGTTATCACCATGAACGAAATGGAAGGCATTGCTCGACCAGGACAGCGTACATCAACGAGCACAAAGGTGATAGAGGACTGGGACTTGACCAGAATTAGGACATCGGTAAACAGATGTTTTGGATGACCTCAAGGCTCCAAAGGGTAGAAGATTGGAGCCAGCCAGCAGCACATTGGGACGGTCAAGTCTAAGGTAATTAAGACCTGACTGACGGCTTTACCATCAGATGAACAGAGAGATGAGAACATGATGGAGCTGGAGGCAGGTGGACTTTGTGGAGGCTCAATAGTAAATGGAGATTGACACTGGGTGGGAGGGGAACTTGCAGCTGGTGGTGTTCTACGTATCTGCTGCCCTTTGTCCTTCTCAATGGTAGAGGTTACGGATTTGGAAATGCTGTCTAAGGAAACATTCGGAGTTGTTGCAGTGCATATTGTAGATGGGACATACTACTGTGGAGTATTAGTGATAGAGGATGTGATGGTTAAGCGTTAGATGGGGTGCCAACCAAGCAAGCTTTCTCCTTGCAGAATTATAGCACGGGAGTCTCCCATCTAGCCCACTGTGGCTTTGCAAGAACAACTCAGCTAGCCCTCTCTCCCATTTCCCTGCAGCAAATTTCCTCTCCATGTAGTTTTCCAGCTACCTTTTCTCAGTTTTGGCACATTTCAGATCCTAACCACACTGTGTAGAAATTCCTTTTATTAACTCTGGTGCTTTGCTAAATATTTTAAACTTGTCTCCTCTGGTTCCCAACTCGTCCATTAATGGAAGCATTTTTCCCGGTGTCTAGACTCTATCAAATCTTGACCTTCCTTCCCAAAAAGGGGACCAACCCCAGCTTTGCCATTCTATCCTTGAAGCTGAAGTTTCTTAAGCTCTGGACCATGCCCATTAATCTTTCCAATGCTCTCAGGTTATTCCCAAACTGCAGTGTTCAGAACCGGATACTGTACACATTCTGAGGCCAAACCACCATTTTACTATAATGTTGAATAATACTCCAGGCTTTCATTTAAAAAGCTCAGGATCCCGGATGCCATTTTCTCCCCCCTCAACCTATCCTACCACCTTCAACACTTAGTGCACAAATACCTCCAGATCCTCCTGCACTTGCATTCCCTGTATAACTGTATTTGATTTATATACAGGCCATTTATTTTTAAATATAGGTTGGTGAAAAGTAATTTTGATCTGTTATTTTATATTTAAGCTAGGGTTAGCAGGACCTTGAGTTTAACTGTACTCTGTCAACAAAAGAACACAG
>NC_063357.1:8285388-8318666 GCF_021869965.1 Rhincodon typus | reverse complement strand
GAACACAGCAGGCCAAGCAGCATCAGAGGAGCAGGAAAGCTGACATTTCGGGTCTGGACCCTTCTGATGCTGCCTGGCCTGCTGTGTTCATCCAGCTCTACACCTTGTTATCAACAAAAAAACAGTCCATGTGTATCTGCATGAGCTGTAGTCTGTGAAATTTAAAATAAAAACAGGGGCTTTATCATCTTAGTCAGTGCTACCTACAATCCAGGTAAAGTAGGTCAGCAATTTGTCATACCACTTAATTTTAACCAGAGCTGCTCCCTTAGCATTGAAATGCTGCACAGAACACCTGGAGGTTATGTAAACGCAGTTTCTGAACAAGTCATTTACCCAACCATAAAGGTTAAACCTTTACACCGTGTACCTTCTCTGCGAGGATAGTACAGGCCTATCTTACATTTTATTTTGCAGTGGCTGGAGTTATAAGTGAAAAGGCACCATTTCCACTCAAGCCTCTCCAAGTCAAACAGGCTGAGAGGGGACTGAAACATTGTTGGGGACAGAGCACTTAGGGTCACACAACACAGGGGCTGCCTGCCCAAATGATGTTGAAGCGTTCCCTTCGGATTTACAAGAGTAGAATTAGAAACAGCAAACTCACAACCATGCCCAGAACATCCTTGTAAAATGTGGCGGTCCGAGCCCGGTCTCCCACTTTAAAAACAAAATGCAGCGCCCTTCCCAGCACCATGACAGCCAGAGATGAAACTGCAAGCGCCTCACGTGACCGACCGATCACGTGATCCAGTCGCACTTTGTTACATATGTCCCTGGATCTCATCCAGTCCTGCACCACTAGGTTAACTCTGCAAAAAACTATAACCTCAATGTTATCTATTCCACCCCACGGGAAACAAAAACTGTGGATAAAACAAAAAGCAAACAACACCCAAATTCTGAAATAAAGTCACATGTACTAGAAACACCCATCAGTTCATTTCTAAAGAAGCATCATTGAACCTGAAACGTTAGCGCTCATTTCCCTCCACAGATGCTGCCAGACCTGCTGAGATTTTCCAGCAATTTCGGGTTTTTGTTTCTGATTTCCAGCATTTGCAGTTCTTTTGGGTTTTCATTTCACTCTGGGAATGTTTCAAGCGGAAAGTTCCAGAGGAAGATGTAAAGATGGGAAGGAGAGGGTGTCAGCCTTGAGTATCCTAATCAGGCCATCAGCTAGTGGGCGAATTATTAACATGAAACTATTTGAGGAATAAAAACAAGTGAAATGCTTAATTCAAGGATAATGTTGTGTTACTAAGGATGAATATCTTGGGTTTATCATTGACCAAGAGCTGACTAGCCATATAAATGCTAGCTATAAGAGCAGATTAGAGGCTGGGAATTCTGTGGTGAATTACACACCTCCTGACTTCCCCAAAGCCTGTCTACCATCTACAAGGTACAAATCCCGAAGGTTATAGAAATATCCCCACCTATCTGAGTGGGTGCAACTCCAGCAAAGTTAAACAGGTTTGAGATACCCAGGATAAAGCAGCCAATTTGGTTAGCACCCTAGGGGGAGGGGGAGCAGCCCCAAGTCGTGGTCCACATAGGCACCAATGACACAGGTAGGAAAAGGGATGGGGATGTAAGGCAGAAATTCAAGGAGCTAGGGTGGAAGCTTAGAGCTACAACAAACAGAGTTGTTATCTCTGGTTTGTTACCCGTGCCACGTGCTAGCGAGGCGAGGAATAGGGAGAGAGAGCAGTTGAACATGTGGCTACAGGGATGGTGCAGGAGGGAGGGATTCAGATACCTGGATAATTGGGGCTCATTCTGGGGTAGGTGGGACCTCTACAAACGGGATGGTCTACACCTGAACCAGAGGGGTACCAATATCCTGGGGGGGAAATTTGCTAATGCTTTTCGGGAGGGTTTAAACTAATTCAGCAGGGGGATGGGAACCTGAATTGTAGCTCCAGTGTACAGGAGGTTGAGAGTAGTGAGGTCATAAATAAGGTTTCAAGGTCGCAGGAGTGTACCGGCAGGCAGGAAGGTGGTTTGAAGTGTGTCTACTTCAATGCCAGGAGCATCCGGAATAAGGTGGGTGAACTTGCAGCATGGGTTGGTACCTGGGACTTCGATGTTGTGGCCATTTCGGAGACATGGATAGAGCAGGGACAGGAATGGTTGTTGCAGGTTCCGGGGTTTAGATGTTTCAGTAAGATCAGGGAAGGTGGTAAAAGAGGGGGAGGTGTGGCATTGTTAGTCAAGGACAGTATTACGGTGGCAGAAAGGACGTTTGATGACAACTCGTCTACTGAGGTAGTATGGGCTGAGGTTAGAACCAGGAAAGGAGAGGTCACCCTGTTGGGAGTTTTCTATAGGCCTCCGAAAAGTTCCAGAGATGTAGAGGAAAAGATTGCAAAGATGATTCTGGATAGGAGCGAAAGTAACAGGGTAGTTGTTATGGGGGACTTTAACTTTCCAAATATTGACTGGAAACGCTATAGTTCGAGTACTTCAGATGGGTCAGTTTTTGTCCAATGTGTGCAGGAGGGTTTCCTGACACAGTATGTAGATAGACCAACAAGAGGCGAGGCCACATTGGATTTGGCACTGGGTAATGAACCAGGCCAGGTGTTAGATTTGGAGGTAGGTAAGCACTTTGGTGATGGTGACCACAATTCGGTTACGTTTACTTTAGCGATGGAAAGGGATAGGTATATACCGCAGGGCAAGAGTTATAGCTGGGGGAAAGGCAATTATGAGGCAATTAGGCAAGATTTAGGATGCATAGGATGGAGAAGGAAACTGCAGGGGCTGGGCACAATTGAAATGTGGAGCTTGTTCAAGGAACAGCTACTGCGTATCCTTGAGAAGTATGTACCTGTCAGGCAGGGAGGAAGTGGTCGAGCGAGGGAACCGTGGTTTACTAAAGAAGTTGAATCTCTTGTCAAGAGGAAGAAGGAGGCTTGTGTAGAGATGAGGCGTGAAGGCTCAGTTAGGGCGCTTGAGAGTTACAAGTTAGCCAGGAAGGACCTAAAGAGAGAGCTAAGAAGAGCCAGGAGGGGACATGAGAAGTCTTTAGCAGGTAGGATCAAGGAAAACCCTAAAGCTTTCTAAAGGTATGTCAGGAATAAAAGAATGACTAGAGTAAGATTGGGGCTGGTCAAGGACAGTAGTGGGAAGTTGTGCGTGGAGTCCGAAGAGATAGGAGAGGCGCTAAATGAATATTTTTCGTCAGTATTCACACAGGAAAAAGACAATGTAGTCGAGGAGAATACTGAGATACAGGCTATTAGACTAGACGGGATTGAGGTTCATAAGGAGGAGGTGTTAGCAATTCTGGAAGGTGTGAAAATAGATAAGTCTCCTGGGCCGGATGGGATTTATCCTAGGATTCGCTGGGAAGCTAGAGAGGAGATTGCAGAGCCTTTGGCTTTGATCTTTATGTCATCATTGTCTTCAGGAATAGTGCCAGAAGACTGGAGACTAGCAAATGTTGTCCCCTTGTTCAAGAAGGGGAGTAGAAACAACCCTGGTAATTATAGACCAGTGAGCCTTACTTCGGTTGTGGGTAAAGTGTTGGAAAGGATTATAAGAGATAGGATTTATAATCATCTAGAAAGGAATAATTTGATTAGGGATAGTCAACACGGTTTTGTGAAGGGTAGGTCGTGCCTCACAAACCTTATTGAGTTCTTTGAGAAAGTAACCAAACAGGTGGATGAGGGTAAAGCAGTTGATGTGGTGTATATGGATTTCAGTAAAGCGTTTGATAAGGTTCCCCATGGTAGGCTATTGCAGAAAATATGGAGGCATGGGATTGAGGGTGATTTAGCGGTTTGGATCAGAAATTGGCTAGCTGTAAGAAGACAGAGGGTGGTGGTTGATGGGAAATGTTCATCCTGGAGTTCAGTTACTAGTGGTGTACCTCAAGGATCTGTTTTGGGGCCACTGCTGTTTGTCATTTTTATAAATGACCTGGATGAGGGCGTAGAAGGATGGGTTAGTAAATTTGCGGATGACACCAAAGTTGGTGGAGTTGTGGATAGTGCGGAAGGATGTTGCAGGTTACAGAGGGACATAGATAAGCTGCAGAGCTGGGCTGAGAGGTGGCAAATGGAGTTTAATGTGGAAAAGTGTGAGGTGATTCACTTTGGAAGGAGTAACAGGAATGCAGAGTACTGGGGTAATGGTAAGATTCTTGGTAGTGTGGATGAGCAGAAAGATCTCGGTGTCCATGTGCATAGATCCCTGAAAGTTGCCACCCAGGTTGATAGGGTTGTTAAGAAGGCGTACGGTATGTTAGCTTTTATTGGTAGAGGGATTGAGTTTCGGAGCCATGAGGTCATGTTGCAGCTGTACAAAACTCTGGTGCGGCCGCACTTGGAGTATTGCGTACAGTTCTGGTCACCGCATTATAGGAAGGATGTGGAAGCATTGGAAAGGGTGCAGAGGAGATTTACCAGGATGTTGCCTGGTATGGAGGGAAGGTCTTATGAGGAAAGGCTGAGGGTTTTGAGGCTGTTTTCGTTAGAGAGAAGAAGGTTAAGAGGTGACTTGATAGAGACATACAAGATGATCAGAGGATTAGATAGGGTGGACAGTGGGAGCCTTTTTCCTCGGATGGTGATGGCTAGTACGAGGGGACATAGCTTTAAATTGAGGGGTGATAGATATAGGACAGATGTCAGAGGTAGGTTCTTTACTCAGAGAGTAGTAAGGGCGTGGAATGCCCTGCCTGCAAAAATAGTAGACTCGCCAACTTTAAGGGCATTTAAATGGTCATTGGATAAACATATGGATGATAATGGAATAGTTTAGGTTAGATGGGCTTCAGATTGGTTTCACAGGTCGGTGCAACATCGAGGGCCGAAGGGCCTGTACTGCACTGTAATGTTCTATGTTCTATGTTCTATTTAACACCTCCAACATTTACTCCCTCCAAAAGCAATGCACAGTAGCAGCAGTAGTGTTTGCACAGCAACAATCACTAAGGCTCCTGAGGCAACACCTTCTGAACCCACAACCATTAGGAAGACAAGGGCAGCTGTTTCGTGGGAACATCACCACCTGCAAGTTCACCTCCAAGCCTCAACAACCTGACTTGGAAATATATCACCATTCCTTCATTGTCACTGAGTCAAAATCCTCCCTAACAAAACTGGACAAACCTTTTCCCCTTCCAAAAATAAAGCCTGCAGTTCCAGAAGAGGGCTCACCATTACTTCTCTAGAGCAATTAGGAATGGGCAATAATAATGGCCTAACCAGTGAAGCTGACATCCTATGAATGAGTAAAAGAAGTGTATATTACCAACAACTGGAAATCAATAACAAGTATCTCCTGCTTGATCTCTGGTTTTGCTTCAAATATTACCATGACATCTGTCCAGACACACTCCTAACAGAGTGACCTGTCATGTTATATCTCAGGAAATAGCTAGACTACGATCCATAACCCCATTATAGTCCACATTAAATAACACTCAGCAATGTGAACACAGGCTCATTTATCCAGCCCAGAAGAAGCCAAGGTTAACAGTATTTGCAATGGATATGGAGAAGCAAAGTTTACCTCGAGGCAGCTAGATTAACATAACTGTCTTGCTCCAGGGGGAAAGTGAGATGTTATGAGCTCAGATCCCACCTTTGAACAGGCTAAATTGCTTCCACTCATCGGAGAGATCAAAACTTAAGGTCCATTTAAATCCAGTAGGGAGAACTTTTGTCCAGAGAGTGGAGAGAATGTGGAACTCTATCAGCGAGAATAATTGAGACAAATAGCATGGATGTATTTAAGACAGGACTTCCCAAGTGGTTCATGAGCTGAAATCTTAGGACAGGTCACTTGGCAATCACTCTACATCACAAACCACTTGTCTACCCACTGAGATAACCAAACGCTGTGACTGATGGGTTTTTTAATCAATTAAAAGTTGACAAATGTTCTTTCCCCAAAAGCCAAAAAATATAAAGGAATCATCACAAATCAAATTGAAATGACATTTCAGGGGGATGCAGTGGTCAAAGATGTCAGTCAAAGAGATTTCAAATTCTTTTCAATTCAAATCAGTTGCAGATATTTATCAATTTTAAAGGGGAAATGGTACCTACTGGCAAGGCTTGATGTGGAGGTGCTGGTGTTGGACTGGGGTGGACAAAGTCAGAAATCACTTGACACCAGGTTATAGTCCGACAGGTTTATTTGAAAACAGCAGCTTTCAGAGCCTCACTCCTCCTTCAGGTGTTGGTGAGAGAGATAGTATCAGACACAGAATTTATAAGTAAAAGATCAAAGGGTCACACCATTGATGAGGATGTACTAAACAAACCTAAGATGCTGTTAAATCTTTAACCAGTGAGAAGATTTTAATTGATTAATATGTATAAGTAAATCCCCAAATTGCTTTCAAATTAGTCCTGAGAGAACTAAAGGCTTTATCAGTGTAATGAAGAGGTGACACTTTAGGTCAGACAATGCATGTTAGGTATGAGGCCTTGCTTAGAATCTGTTTGTGTTTTAATTTGGAGTCAGACTGGTTTTATTTCTAAAGTAGGAATTTATAAAACGCCACAAAGACTGACTGTCTCTATCTAAAGTGTGTGTTTTGAACTGGTTCTGGGAAGGAGCTGCCAGACTTGGATAGGTCATGTGACCCAAGGTAACCAACAGAGGTCACCTGACTCTCTGGGGAGGGGTTGCTACATGGCCGCGCAGGCGCACTGGCGCCCGGCTGGCTGTCATGGCGGCGCTCAGGAACAGCGTGCGCCGGTGGGGAGCTGCTTTGATCCCGGGGCCTCGGCAGCTCCGGGTCTGGAGGAGGAGGCCGGTTGAGGTTCTGTATCCCCAGAACGAGGAGGCCGCAGCCGCTGGCCGCGCCGGAGAGGATCGTAGTCGCCCGGTGACCAGGAACCCTGACCCGGCCCCGAGAGACCAGCCCCGGCCGCCCTTCGGCCCCTCTTCCCTGGACGGACTGTCGTACGAGAAGGCGTTTCCCGGCGATAAGCGGCTGGCGTAAGGAATAGCGTTGAGAATTACGCGAGGGGAGCCCGTAACCTGGAGTCTTTCCCCTTCAACCCCCACCCCATCCCTCCTCATAGCCTCTCCTGTTGGTACCAAAACTCCGTCACCCAGCACTAGCTCCTGGTCCTCCAACATCTTTTTTATTAATGACAAAAACAGAAATTGTAGGGAAAACGCATTCATGGTAGAAGAGTCTCTGGAGCCGAGGAAACAACTCTGCTTTCTCTCCATAGCTGTTGCCAGACCTGCTGAGTTGTCCCAACAAGTTTTTGTTTCTGATCCACACCTGCAATTCTTTTTTTTTCTCTCTGTTTTATCTTCAAATTTTTCCATGGTGTCATCCTTCCCTACCTCTGTAACCTTCTCCAGCCACACAACACTCCACGATTTCCACCATTCTGTAATTCTGGCCTCTTGGGCATCCCTGACTTAAATAGTCTCCTTTCTTTTTTTTCTTTCTCATGGAATGAGAGCACTACTGTCAAAGCATAAGTGTTGCCCTTGAAAAGCTGGAGCTGAATGGTCTTCTTGAACCAATGCATCTGTGTGGAGTAGCCTTTGGCTAATTGCTGTCAGCTCTGGTGTTTCCTTTCCCTCTGACTGTAAGAGGAGTTGATGACTTGGATCTTTGGTTCCCAAACACTCCATTTACTGAATGCTTATCAGTCTTGACTCTGGGTCTGCTGAAGGGTAAATAGAGAGTTATTGTTGTCATTAGGCAGCAACTGTATTTATTAGGCTATCACCAGTGAACACTGAACCTGATGGATTGCAGTTTCTCTGTCATAACCATTTGAAAGTTCCCTTTTCTCTGTTTAGAACTTAATTATCAGTCTCTCCTTCCGATAGAAAAGTTGTGATCCTCGCCAAGTCCAAGAAGTTCCGTGAACAGCACGGGAAGATCCTGGTGGAGGGTCGGCGATTAATAACCGATGCCTTGGGAGCTGGAGCACTGCTGCAGACTCTCTTCTTCAGTTCTGTGGAGAGCCTGAGGGAGCTGCCTCTGGAGAAACTGAAACATGTCAAGTTAATAAAGGTCAAGTTTGAAGAGATCAAGATGTGGTCTGACCTTGTAACTCCCCAGGGAGCAATAGGTAAGTTGCCAAAGTAATTTCTTTGGATGCCCATTTTATTGGTTGAGCCAAGGCTCTAAGAATAGTGTGGTGAAGGTGGTGTTTGGTACACCTGCCTTTCTCAGTGCTGAATGGTCATGTTGTGGCTGTACAGGACATTGGTTAGGCCATTTTTGGAATAGTGTGTTCAATTCTGGTCTCCCTGCTATAGGAAGGATGTTATGAAACTTGAAAGGCTTCAGAAAAGATTTACAAGGATTGTGCCCAGTTTGGAGGGTTTGAGCTATACGGTGGGACTGAATAGGCTGGGGCTTTTATTCTTGGAGTGTCGGAGACTGAGGGGGGACCTTATAGAAGTGTATAAAATCATGAGGGGCATGGATAGGATGAATAGTCAAGTTCCCCAAGTTGGTGAGTCCAAAACTAGAGGGCATAGGTTTAAGGCGAGAGCGAAAAGATATAAGGGACCGAATGGGCAACTTTTTATGCAGAGGGTGGTGCGTGTGTGGAATGAACTATCAGACGAAGTGATGGAGGCTGGTACAATTACAACATTATAAAAGGCGTCTGGATGGGTATATGAATAGGAAGGGTTTGGAGGGATATGGGCCAAATGCTGGCAAATGGGGCTAGATTAATTTAAGATATCTGGTCAGCATGGACAAGTTGGACCGAGGGGTCTGTTTCCATGCTGTACATCTCTAAGACGCTATGCTGGGGGTCTTGATCTGTTGACAAGTTGTGACGAAATAAAGAAACAGTGGTCTGGAAAAATTGCAGCAAAAAGCAACTTTCACATATTACATTGCTTTCAAATGTTCCAAAAGCAGGAGTTGTATCAAGTTGGGTGCATATAAGAAACAGAAATTCCTCTGCTGTCCCTAAAATCATGGCTGCTTTGTTACTGTAATCCTTAATTTCCAGCCTTTCCCCAAATACGCAGAAATCTATTGAACTTTTTTTTTGAATGTACTCGGTCTCACGGGATCCAAGCTGTATTAGAGAATTCCAAAGGCGTACAACCCTTTTGATGACATTCCTCCTTATCTCAGTCCAAAGTGGCCATCCTGTCCTTCTGGGGGTACCATGACCCAGTGTTCTCGTGTCTCTAACTACAGAAGCATTTTCTCAGCACCAATCCTGTTGAGCCTGTTGAGTTTTTGCACGTTCCAGTGAGATCTCCTCTTTCTCATCTGCAGGAAATGTAGGCTTGATTTGTTTAATTTTTCCTCATTTGGTTAATTCCCTTGCCTCAGGTGCGAGTTAAGTGATTGTTATCGCAGTCTCCTTAGCCAAGAACGTATTTCCTCGGGTCTGTTTGTGCACAGCCAGATTCCACAAAGCATTGAAATTTAATTATGATTTTCTCTTTCATTCCAACTTTTGATGGGAGATGGAGGGATGTGAACGCGATGACTCCTTGCTTTACATCAGGTGGTGTCTTGGCATCTTTAACCCACTGTGGAGCTCTACTTCAGACATTAATTTTCTCTGTGACGAACCGTATCTGTTGAATAGCAGGCTTTGAGCTACCACAGAGAGAGTGATCCTTGTTGAATAGCAGAGGGTAGGGTCCCCGTGCATGCGTGCTCTCCCACTGGGGCCTTACACACTTGCAGAGAGACACAATCAATGTCACCCCTTAGTGAGGCATGTCCCCTGTGCGGACTGGTGATGGACTCATCACTGTACACTCAGCAAATGAGGAGGCTCCTGTATTCACTAAATGATGACCTCTGAGACAAAAGTAGATTTTTTTTTTATTAACTCGTGGGACATGGGTGGTTGAGTCAGCATTTATTGCCTGTATCAGAGATAGTAGGAACTGCAGATGAAGGGTCTAGGCCCGAAATGTCAGCCCTCCTGCTCCTATGATGCTGCTTGGCCTGCTGTGTTCATCCAGCCCTGCACCTTGTTGTCTCTCATTTATTGCCTGTACCTAGGTGGTTATGAGCTGCCTTGTGGCCCTGTCCTTGCGTGGTAGAGAAATTGCAGTAACAGCTTTTGAGTTGTCAGGTTGTGCGAGCAGCTGGGATGGTATGCAGCGGGTTAGGGGTGTGTGCTGTTGATGGTAAAGCCACCTGGGAGGAATCGGCTAGTGGAACCCGAGTGTGTTTTAAATTGTGAATTAATCTCTCGGTCCTGTTGTTCCTGATAGGAATTTTTGTCAGACCAGATCGCTCCAAGATGAAATATCCGGCAGTTCAGCAGGAGCACACCATACCCCTCTTCCTCATTGGTGACAATATCCGAGATCCAGGAAACTTGGGAACAATATTACGATCTGCGGCAGCTGCAGGCTGTAGCAAGGTCTTGTTGACGAAAGGTAAGCCTTATCTGTGTTTCCTTTTTTTTCAATTGTTATAAGCCCATGCTTCCATATCTTCCTCCACTTCCTCGAATGTGATTCACATAGAGTTAAGCAGCAGTTTTATCTCTTGGTTGTGAGACTGCTCTCCCCACACAAACTAAAATAATCATGGCCAGAATCTTGCTCCACTTAGCCCTGTCTTCAGTGAATATTCACACGTTTAACATTTCCCACTAGGCTCTACTTGCTGTGAAATGAGGAATGGGGGAAACCCCAGATTGCTTCTGGTTTGAAGTGGATTTTGTTTTTGAAATCATTCACGGGATGAGGATGTCACTGGCTAGGCAGCATTTATTGCCAACCCCTAATTGCCCAGAGGGCAGTTCAGAGTCAACCACATTGCTGTGAGTCTGGAGTCACGTGTAGGCCAGACCAGGTAAGGATGGCAGTTTCCTTTTCTAAAGGGCTTTAGTGAACCCAGATGGGTTTTTCTGACAATGGATTCATGGTCATCATTAGACTGTTTATTCCAAATTTTGTATTGAATTCAAATTCCACCATCTTCCAGGACCCCAGAACGTTACCTGGGTCTCCAGATTAATGGTCCAATGATAATACCACTAGCCCATCGTCTCCCATGTGTAATTTGGGGGTACTGAGCCCAATTGGAATGCCATACACTGACATCCATCTTCACCCAGATCAACTAGCTCCATGTCGAGGGTGATTCAAACAGGAAGGGATTGTACCAGGAGAGCAGAAGCCAATGGTTTAAGTTCTCCGCCACCTAGTTTGGAGCAAGTTTGGGTTGTCCCCTAATGATCAGCAAAAAATTGCCACTTAATGTGGTTTCTCACTGAGCTGTTATTGGGGAACTGTTTTCAACTTGCATTCAGCAGCAAATTCCCAGATGGTAGCCCTAGGAAAAGTGATAATTTTCTTCAGAACAGGATAAGGGGTGTTGCTGTTGCCTGACCTGCTGGGTATCTCCAGTATTTTCTGTTTTTATTTTAGATTTCTAGCATTTTACTTCCGCACTTTGACCCCTCCAAAGGACTAAAATAAAGGGTGTGGGGAGAATGCAGGAACAGGGTTGAGTTGTTGATCTACAAGATGCCTGTCCTTCATGCCTGTCTCTCCAACCTCGCGCTCTTTCTGTAGTTTTGTGTAAATGCTGATTCATTCCCTTCCCTGAAGGACATTTATGAATGAGTTCAGTTTTAATGATACTCCAGCAATTTCCCCAAGCTTTGCCTCCATAGGCCAGCACAGTGGCTCAGTGATTAGCACTGCTGCCTTACAGCGCCAGGGACCCACATTCGATTCCACCCTCGGTTGCTCCGGTTTCCCCTCTCAGTCCAAAGATGTGCCGGGTAGGCGGATCGGCCATGCTAAATTGTCCCGTAGTGTCCAGGGCTGTTTAGGTTATTTGGACTAGATGTGGGGAAATTCAGGGGTAGGGGAATGAGTTGGCGTGGGATGCTCTTTGGAGGGGCGGTGTGGACTTGTTGGGCCAAATGGCCTGTCTCCATACTGTAGGGTTTCTATGATTTAGAACATAGAACAGTACAGGCCCTTTGGCCCACGATGTTGTGCCAACCTATTATCCTACAGCACATTTTTCAGTTCCATCATTGGTAGCTTCTTGTGGAGGTAAAACATAGCAGCAATGTCTTTCTTACTGGGGTTTTTAAAAAATCAGTAGAATGTCCTGAGGCATCTAATAGGACTGTAATTAAACTGACACATGAGCTACACAATGTGTTAACAGGACTTGTGACCAAATGCTTAGCCGTAACGAAGGAGGTGACTGAGCATCCTAAAGGAGAGAGGACAGAATCCAGATGCTAGTGTTAGAGTGTTGCACAAATTTCAACAGGCATTGTAGGTCCCAAGGTCAAATGTAAAGCAGAGATTCTTCTGTCCTGCCCCTAAGAGAAATGATTTCTTCAGGGCCATGATGTTCTGTGATATTAATGTCTGACCCAAGTTATTCTGTGTGAGATGAATGCTGCTCAGTGTATGTTGGCCAACTGCCTTTCACTTCTACTTTGCTGTAGAAGAGGGTTTTGGTGCACATGTCTGAATGGGATGGCACAGTGGCTCAGTGTTAGTACCGCTGCCTCCTAGTGCCAGGGACCTGGGTTCAATCCACCCTTGGGCAGCTGTGCAGACTCTATACAGACATTCTCCCCATGTCTGCGTGGGTTTCCTCCAGGTGCTCCTGTTTCCTCCCACAATCCAAATACGTGTAGGCTACGTGGGTTAGCGATGGGAAATGCAGGTTTACAGGGAGAGGATGGAGGGAGTGGGTCTGTGTGAGATGCTCTTTGGAGGGCTGGTGTGGACGTGATGGGCTGAATGGCCTGCGCCTACAGTGTAGGGATTCTACGATTTGGTGAAGAAAAGTAAACTCTCACCCAGTGCGGTATTAGAGAATGGAATGCACTACCTGGAAATGTGGTGGGGTATTCAATATGGCATCGGTTGGTTGTTTGGATACAAATGGTGTTTGGAGAAATTGGGAAGAGGCAAAGGAATGGTACTAGGTAACAGACCTGCATTTCTGAGATTCTTCAACATCTGAACTAGATTTTGTAGGAGAGGTCGAAGTGTAGCACAGATCAGCAGAGCAGAATGCTTACTGTGCATGACACGGGGGTGGGAGATGGTCCTGCTGCAGGGGCAGGGTGAGTGGTTAACATGGGGAGCTTAACAGCCAGTGAGCAATCAGGATGATCTGGCAATTGTGGACATAGCAGATGATGGGCTTAAACAGACTGCCTCACCTTGGACATTGTAGGGGTACTTGGATCGAGGTGAGAGGCCCACATTTCCAGGCAGTGCATTCCATTTCTTAACTTTGTAAACTGTAAAGTTGAGTTTCCACCCCCCCCCCCTCAGAATCATAGGTTCCCTACAGTTTAGGAGGAGGCTATTCAGCCCATCCTGATCCTCAAGAGCATCCCACTCAGACCCACCCTATCCCTGTAACCCTGCATTTCCCATGGCTAACCCACCTAGCCTGCACATCCCTGAACACTGGGGCAATTTATCATGGCCAATCCACCCAACCTGCACATCTTTGGACTGTGGGAGGAAACTGGAGCACCCGGAGGAAACCCACGCAGACACGGCGGGAATGTGAAACTCCACACAGACAGTCGCCTGAGGCTGGAATCAAACCCGGGTCCCTGGTGCTGTGAGGCAGCAGTGCTAACCATTGAACCACCATGCCGCCGTCACATCACTTTAAATCTGTGCTCTCCCGTTCTGATTTTCTTTTATGAGCCAGAACATTTTTATCCCTGTCTGCTCTAGCCAGCCCGCTCCGGATGTTGAGAACCTCCACTAAATCTCCTCTCAGCCGCCTTCACCTTCTCTCCAGGGAGAGCAGTCCCCACTTCTTCAATCAGAGATAGTAAGAACTGCAGATGCTGGAGTTAGAGATAACCCAGTGTGGAGCTGGAGGGACACAGCAGGCCAGGCAGAAATTTCTGAAGAAGGGTCCCGACCCGAAACATCAGCTTTCCTGCTCCTCCGATGCTGCCTGGCCTGCTGTGTTCATCCAGCTCTACACTGTTATCCCCCACTTCTTCAATCTATCCTCCATAGCTGAAACGTCTCATCGCCACAACCGTTCTGGTGAGTCACTTCTGCACTGTCCCTCTGATGCATTGGAGAAGAAAGACCCTTTAGCAGCTAAAGTGTGTGCCTTGTTGTTTCTCCGCCCTGCAGGCTGCGTGGATGTGTGGGAACCCAAAGTGCTCCGAGCTGGTATGGGTGCGCACTTCCGCATCCCCGTCATTTCCAATCTGGAGTGGGGAGTCATCCCGAACTACCTGAGCGGCAGCACCCAGGTTCATGTTGCTGACTCCTCACAGGGTGGGGCTGACCGTTATGTGCCCCCCCCTGACCTGGGTGCAGTCGGTAACCGGAGCTGGGGGCAGACCGAATACCAGGAGAGTGACAGCGAGGACGAAGAGAGTGTGTTTCCACTGTCGCTGCCTAAAGTGGGGGCTCGGTGTTACTCCCAGCACTGGGCTCGGGAGGTGACTGCAATTGTGATTGGTGGTGAGACATATGGACTCAGCCTTGAAGCCCTCTCCTTAGCTGAGCAGACAGGAGGACAGCGCTTATATATCCCCATGGTTCCTGGTATGGACAGCCTTAACTCTGCGATGGCAGCGAGCGTGTTACTGTTCGAAGGCAGGAGACAGCTCCTGGCCCAGGTGACAGCAACCAAACAGGACCACGGACCTAGTAGCGGGGTTGTTTAAATCAGCGTAAGAACGTTCTGACTGTGGGGCCAACGTTCCAGCTTTGCTCCATACTGCAATGAACCCGTTCATTTGGGAGCAGAACTGAGGCCTGTGGGTCTGCATGAGGCTGGCTATTTAAAATCAACGTTACACCTACAAGGCTTCAAGTTCATTCATTGCACAAGAACAACTTTGGAATGTTTTCAGAGACTTGAAACACACTGTGCTAATCGAAATGTGTGGATTCAGGTTAGCTAGTGCCATGCAATGCAAGTGTTCCACCTTTTTTACACTGTATACAATCGCTACCTTCCCCATTCGGATAAATCCTCCCCAATCTTTCTGTTGTTTGAAGTTTTTAGCTCTGGCACTCATCAGGACACATGCAAGAAGCCAATTTTTTTTTTTTTTTCCCTTTATTCATTCACAGGATGAGGGCATTGCTGGCTAGGCAATATTTATTGCCCAGAGGGCAGTTCAGAGTCAACCACATTGCTGTGGGTCTGGAGTCACATGTAGGCCAGACCAGGTAAGGATGGCAGTTTCCTTCCCTAAAGGGCATTAGTGAACCAGATGGGTTTTTCCAACAATCAGCAATGGATTCATGATCATCATTAGATTCTTAATTCCAGATATTTATTGAAATCAAATTCCACCATCTGCCGTGGCAAGATTCGAACCCAGGTCCCCCAGAACATTATCTGGTCTCTGGATTAACAGTCCAGCAATAATTCCACTATGCCATCACCACCTCTGGTCACACTTCAAATGGTCACAGCACTTGATCCTGTCCAAAAGCATTGCATTTGTTCTGATGATTGCAAGATACAAAAGTTCTTCAGTGTGTCCCTTCAGCAATATATCCTGCACCCACAGCTACCAGTAACTTCTTAAATGACTCCTGGATGTTCACTTTCACTGCCCCTAGGGTTGTCCATTTTGAACGATGCCAAATCTGGTTTAAATTTAAAGCACTTCTGTAGTGGATGTTTGGTGATCTTATTTAGGGTCAAGCTCACATTGTTTGCAGATTCTTTTCTGGTACAAAAGGCCTTTCAGTCCATCTTGTTTGCGATCAGTCACACTTGAGAGCATGCGTTTCCAGGCAACAGTGCAACCTGACAACTGACTGTTTCCTGCATCACCGTGTGTCCCAGAGTAAACGATAAGATCGGCACACTATCGGAAAGATGTGATTGCTGTAGAGTGGGCGCAGAGATTTACATGGATGATGCCTCATGAATTTTGGTAATGGGGTGAGATTGGACAGGCTGCGGTTGTTTTTCTTGGAGCAGAGGGGAATTAATTCAGATGTACCAAAAAAAGTGATATTTAATGGATGACCAGTTCCTTCTCCTGCAGTTGAAGGATGTGTAATCCAGAGGGTAAGATTTTGAGGGGAAACATTTTTCATCCAAGAATGGGGTAGGTGGGGGCTCCTGAAAGGCTGATTATATTTTTAAAAAATACTTTGGTATGTGCTCGAAGTGCCTCATTTTGCATTGGGTGAGGTTGGATTAGCTACTTGTAGCGTAGTGTCAATGTGGATGTGCCGAAAGGCCTCTTTTGCACTGTGTGTAAACTTTCATGATTCCAGTTGCAGCTCCCACCTTGGTTGTACTGTTTGTACCACTGTCTACAATAAACTAGTAAAACACCGCGCATTGCTGGAAATCAAAACCAGGCACAGCAACTCCACTACTGAGATGTAGGTCACTGCTGCCCAAAACCTTTTCCTGCTGTCATCCTGTTTGTAGAATCCCTGCAGTACGGGAACAGGCCATTCAGCCCATTGAATCCACATTGACCCTCCGAAGAGCATCCCACCCAGACCCATCCCCTACCCTCTCCCTGCATTTCCCATGGCTAACCCATCTAGCCTGCCCATCTTTGGACTGTGGGAGGAAACTGGAGCTTCTGGAGGGAACCCACTTGGACACTGGAAAAACATGCAGACTGCACACACAGTCATCCCAAGGGTGGGATCAAACCTGGGTCCTTGGTGCAATAGGGCAGCTGTGCTAGCCACTGTGCGACTCTGTTTCAAGGCTTTGAAAGTGCCACATCACTTCAGAGAGAACTGCGGGGACGAGGAGGGGGATTCCAGGAGGGTAGAGCTCTGAGAGCCTTCAAAATAAAAGTGGTGTTTTACAGGGACCTCACTGCCAGTAACGCTCAGTCAAGTCTGTATTGCAGCTGTTGCTAACCTGGACCCCGAATCTCTGCGTGGGATCCCCCGACTCACCCACTGTTTAGGAAGCCCTGTCGCCTATCCCTTATGTCCTTGGGTGCTCTTTCATCCAGGTCAGTCTATTCCAAAACAAGTCTCATCAGCGGTCACCATCAATCCATCTATCATTCCTGCACGTTCAGCTCATTTTTATTATTTTATGTCTAGAAGTGCTATCCCACACAACTCCGCAACCTTCCCACCACCAAGTCACCAATTTTAAAACTACTAACCGCTACCAGTAACCACCCATTGAGTAAATCAAATATTCATGGAACAATGTGAACCATCAAACTGAGGGTTTGGGGGGCAGTGGGAAAAGACTAAATCAAAATGGAGTTGGAGGGGTTTAAATAAAGTGCTGTATTGCCTGGTGCCCACTTCTCTCTAAAGGTATCAAGAGCAATTCAGGTTCTTCTTAACCAGATATCGCTGTTTCTCAGATTGTGTTAGTGGATTTGACTCTGTTTCTGACTGGAGTAGCGTTGTACTACTTCGAACTCTGTGATGACTCGAAGCAAAAAGAATTGCTGCTCTCATCAGCGTGAGTAGATTTTAACGGTCTGAAGCATTGGAAAGCTTCACCCAGCGGGAAAGAGCAAAAATAAACTCTTGATCCAAAATTTTGTTAAAGGTCTCCGTTGTAAATATTTGAAGTAAAAAAACAAAATATTGGCAATCTGACATTAGAGTGCTTGAGAAACGCAGCAGGTCCTGACAGCATCTGCGGACGGTGAAACTGTCAACGTTTCGAGTCCAGTATTGACTACTGTTTATAACTGGGAAATGTTTCCCTTGTCTGAGTTCCCTTTAGATCCAAGAATATTGAGGAAATATGATAAAGGTGCTCAAAATGATTGATTTTGCACGGAATAAATGAGGACGTACTGTTTCTGGTGCTGAAATGGTTAATAACCAGAGGGAACACATCTGAAGTGATTGAAGAGCAATGAAGTGAGGAAAATGTTAATCCATTCACAGGATAGAAGTAGCGTTGGTTGAACCAGTGCATATTCACCGTCCCTAGTTGACCTAGAAAAGGTGGTGGTGAGCTGCTTTCGTAAACCACTACAGTCCTTGGGATGTAAGTAGACCCATAATACTATTAGGGAGGAAGTTTCAGTATTTTGACCCAGCGACAGCGAAGGAACGGCGATATATTTCCATGTCAGGATGGTGAGTGGCTTGGAGGGTAACTTTCAGCAGGTGGTGTTCCCATGTACCTGTTGGCCCTTATCCTTCTAGATGATGGATTTTTGGAAAATGTTATCAAGCATTTGAGCTGTTGCGGTGCATCCTGTAGACGGTACATGAAGCTATTGTTGGAAGTGGGCTCAGTTGTAGCTTTCCACAGGGAATAGGATGAAAATGACAGACATAGGAGGAAAGAGCAAGGGTTTGAGGTTAATTGGATAGCTCTTTATAAGAAGTAGTGCAGGCATATGGGCTGATTGTCCTGCACCTATTTTCAGAATTTCAGACTCTGCACTTCCATAACTCGTCACTGGATGTTGCTGTATCAAATGGTTGCTGTAAGATATCAAGGCTGGTGTTTCTGATTATAGCCACGTGGTGGTGCTCAGATCTGCACAGCTCATGTCAGGTAGGAGTTGAGCCCTAAGGAACAAGGGAGAACAAAATCAGGAGAAATTTCTTCAGGGAACATCTGGATACATCTACCTCAGTGGGCTCAAACGCATTGAGTATATTCGAGACTTGGATTGATAGTGGGAGTTTTTTTTTTTTGGCAGGTTAGTGAAATTGATATGAATCAGCCGTGATCTTTGAGGGAGATGAGGCTCAGGATTGTACAGTTGAATCCTATTCTATTTTACTGAAGTCTGCAGTAGGAATGCTGCTTTCTGATTTCTCACTTTGCTGAGTGGCGTATCTTCCAACAGGGAAGTCTAGGGATGTGGCTGGGCTGACAGAGAATTGGGAGGTCCCTGATTCCATGCTGGGGTTAGCCATGTTCTTTGTTGAATGGCAGACCAGGCTTCATGGTTCCAATGGCCTGCTCCTGCTCAAAGTTCTTCAGTCACAAGGAAGTAACTGCAGGGTCTCGAACCTATAAGCTGGTCAGGCTAAGGGTGTGCTGCGCAGTCAGGGGTACCTTTCTCGGATGTGCAAATAGACTTTAGGTGGAGCCTGGGTTCAAGACTCATCTGCTGCAGAGGTGTGTAGGAACATCTCTGAACAGGTCGATGTGAAAATGCCAAGGTGTTGGAGTAGGCCATTTGGCCCATCAAACCTGCACTGCCTTTTGATCCAGTCATGGTAATCCTCTACTGCAACTCCACCATGCCACAGGATTTTCACATTTAAATATTTATGCGCATTAATGGATACCATGGCATTATTAGCTCCCCTGTGTCCTGGAAGTCCCTCAATCTGGTCCTTAGATCACTGAGGTTAACATGCCCTTGTTGCAAGTAACACTGGGTACTTCTGAGTTATCTCTCGTACAACAGTGACTTCGCTGGCAATAATGTCCTTTTGAAGTGCTTTAGAATCCTGAAGGTAAGAAGAGGCTCTATATAAATGCACATTCAATTATCGGGATAGACTGTTTGGGCAGCGAGATAGAAAATCAGCTGCATCAAGGAATAGGCCATTCAGCCCCTCAAGCCATGGCTGAAGAGACCATAGCTGATCTGGGACCAAGCTCCGTGCACACAGCATTGCCCCACATCTCCAATGGCTAGCAACATTGTCAGTGATCTCGGTTTGAAAATTAAGTCATCTTTGGTGAGCGATAACTTCCAACTTACCCCACCCTCTGTGCGGAAATGTTTCCCAGTTGTGTTCTCAAAGGGCAGGTTGTCAATTGCTAACATCCCTCACTAATGGGAATAATTTCTCTCTATCAACCCTTCTGTTTCCCTTAAGTTGAAACTTACAATTAAATAATTCCTCAACTTTCTATATGCTACCCTACTTTGTGTGATTACTCCCCATAATTTAGCCCTTGCAATCTAATTATCCTAAGACATGTTTTTGATTTTGGTTTGATTTATTATTGCTACATGTACAGGACATTGGTGAGGTCTCTTCTTGAGTAATGGTGACCAGAACTGGTCACCCTGTTTTAGGAAGGATATTATTAAGCTGTATGACGCTATGTAACTAGATACAGTGAAAAGTTTTTTGTTTTGTGTACGGTGCAGACTGATCATACCATTCAAAGTGCATTAGGCTAATAGAATGGAGCGAGGAACACAATTTTACGGCTGTAGAGAAGGCACACCAGGAGCGAGATCAGCATTAAATTTAAAATTTGAGGGGTCCATTCAGAAGTCTGATAACAGCAAGGAAGAAGCTGTTTTTGAATCTGTTGCCACATATGCTACCCTTCATTATCCAAGGCCAGTGTGGTTTTCCCAAGGTGCAGTGCTCTCCTACCGTACGCAGTTCTGTGCGTGGGCTGGTTATAATATGACTCCGACCTCCTTGCATTCTATCTCTAGATATATAAAGCCCAACCCTCTGTTAGCGTTTTCATTATTTTCTGTATCTGTCCATGACAGTTCAATGCTCTGTGTATCTGGACCAACAAAGCTTTAGATCTTTTTACTGTTCTACCATTTAGGAAGTAACCTGTCCTATCCTTTAAAATCCAAAATGGATCTCCACCTCGGAGATTGAGAGATGGCCTTATAGAGGTTTATAAAATAATGAGGGGTACAGATAGAGTTAATGGTAGCTGTGTTTTCCCTAGGATGGGGGATTTCAAGACTAAGGGGCACGTTTTTAGAGGAGAGATTTAAAAAGGTCATGAGGGGCAAATTTTTTGTACAAAGTGTGGTTTGTGTGTGGAATGAGTTCCAGAGGAAGTGGTGGATGCAGGTACAGTTACAATGTTTAAAGGACATTTAGATAAGTACATGGATAGGAAATGTTTGGAGGGATATGGGCTAGAAAAAGGCAGGTGGGACCAGTTTGGTTTGGGATTATGGTCAACATGGACTGGTTGGACCGAAAGGTCTGTTTCTGTGCTACATAACTCTATGACGCTGCCTATATGAAGTCACTGGATCACTGATCCAGAATTCTAAACTCTGGGGAGCATGCGTTCAAATCCTAATACAGCACTTGATGGAGCTTCAATTCAGTTGACAATTCTGGAATTGAAATGTAGTGTCATGAATGGTGGTCATTGCTAAGTAACATCAATTGATAGAAAAACATTTTATTTTCTTCCTTTTTAAGGAAAGATATCTGCTGTCCTTAGCTGGCCTGGCCTACATGCAAACCCACAGCAATGTGATTTGACTGTTAACTACTTTTTTAAATGACTTCATTTCCCTAGAAGTGATTTAGCTGATGAGGTATGGGTTACAAATGTTGGCCTTATCAGTGGTCCCATGAAAGACTAAAAGGCTTTGTGCACTGAAGAGGTGATAATGAAAGATTATTGATCAGGCTGTGTTAAAGCTGAAGCTGCTGCAGGGCTGGTCTCTAAAGATGTGAGTGTGAGACCTGCGAGAGAGGAGGTGTTACCAAGCCTTATTACAGCTAACGGAGATGGTAATAAATGCAATAGCAGTGAGAGAACATCTGGAAACTCTCAAGCTGAAAATGAGCAGAGTAAGTATTTTAAAAAAATTGAGAGTTTTGGCAAGATGACACAGGTTTGCAAAGGCAATAAAATCTGTAGTAAGAGGATGTTTTACAGGTGTCTCTTTTTGAAATGCTGAAGGAATTTGTCCCTCCTAATGAATACAGAGTTGAATTGGACAGAATCAGTGAATGAGACGATGAGACTACCTGCTGCAGATAAGTTGAAAATGTCAAACTTGCATTCATCTGTCGAGGAATTGAGTTGGAAAACGGGGAGCTTGGGTTAAAATTTAGACCGCGCTTGGAATTTCTGTGCAGTTCTGGGCTTCATAATTATGAAAATGATCTAGGCACACTGGGGGAGCAAATGAAAAAGCATTTTTTTTTCCAAAGGTGAGATCAGACTGGGAGGAGAGGGGTGAGATTTAACCAGCAGGTGCTGGTGCTCCTTAGAAAGCTAAAGACTGAGGGGGGTGACCTGCTCAAGATCTCTAACAGAATGAATGGGTTTGATTGGGTAGACGTACATGAAGTTCATACTCTGACACGTTGCTTTTGGGCAACAATGTTGGAGGGAATGGATGTGGTGCCAGTCAAGTGGGCTGCTTTGTCCTGGATGGTGTCAAGCTTCTTGGAGCTGCATCTCTCCAGGCAACTGAAGAGCATTTCATCACATTCCTGATGTGTGCCTTGTAGATGGTGGACAGGCTTTGGGGTTGGGATCAGGAGGTGAGTTACTTGCTGCATGATTACCAGTCTCTGCCCTGCTCTTGGAGCCACTGCATTTACATGGCAAGTCCAGTTGAGGTTCTGGTCAAGGGTAACCCCGGGTCGTGGACAGTGGGGCATTCAGCAATGGCAACGCCATTATCCCACAGAAAGTGCTATGCCAAGCTTCTCGGTTTGTGGGAGAGATGGAATTGAATTACATAACAGAATGGTGGAAAGCAAGAAGGAATGGCAGCAACAACTTGGATTTACCAACCAGCATCAGAAAGATACTACACGCCCCGACACACTCATCACACTACCCTACATCAGGAACATGTCGGAACTCACCACAAGACTCCTACGACCGCTGGGCATCAGAGTGGCACACAAGCCCACATCAAACCTACGATAACTGCTCACCTGAACTAAAGACCCACTCCCTGCCATGGACAGGACCAATGTCATTTACAAGATCCCCTGCAGAGACTGTGAGAAACACTACATCGGACAAACAGGAAGGAAACTAACAACAAGAGTACATGAACACCAACTGGCTACAAAAAGACACGACCAATACTCACTCATCTCAATCCACATGGACAAGGAGAACCACGATTTCGACTGGGGCAACACCAAGATCCTGGGACAGGCTAGGCAGAGACAGGCACGAGAATTCCTAGAAGCATGGCACTCCATGAAGCATGCTATTAAACACATTGAACTCGACCCCATATACATTCCACTACGGAGGAAACCCGGAAGTAGGGCAATCCATCTCAACGGACCCCAGAGTTTAAAAACCAGGCGGGAAAGCACACCGACGCTTCATCGGAGGCTGCACTGAGGATGTTACCAAGCACGGTAACGAAACGTCTGCAGAACAACAAACCAGCTCAGCGAGCCAACCAACCTCAACACCCTTAAAGTAGCTAACCACCCCAAGGTGCTTATCAGGAACATTCGCTAAAAGAGCTTGACACGAAGGCCAGACAGCAGACCATACACTGGGTCACGGATGCAAGTTTTAAGCAGTGCTATCAATGAGGAGAACAATGCCAAGAGTTTTGGGAGAGCTTAGACATCAGGAGACCTGGCTGCTCAGGTGCTGGTGGAGGTCAGATTTGGAACATTGCACAGCCATAGGAGATTAGGGACATCACAGGGCAAAGCTGTAGGAGATGATTCAGATATGAGAATTTTAAAATGCTAGTCAGCAACGTTCCCCTCCTCCTACTGGAAGATGTTGCACCCAGAATTGGTTTCTCCTCCTTCAAAAGTGACATGATATTATTTAGAGAGAGTTGAATGATAGCCTAGCACCTCAATGCCAGAACTTGAGCCAGGTTCATGGATAAAATTTCGTTGCACTTCAGTTACACTGTACAGCAGCAGTGGCTAGGAGCTTGCAGAATGCAGAAAGTAGCTATGTGTTTCATGCTGATGATTGCAGTCAGTATAACTCCTGACCACATTAGCCTAGAAATCTCATGGACCTCAGTAAAAGGGTTTGTGACAGCGGCTTCAAAATAATCAGGGCTCTAATAAGCTGTGACATTCATTTAGGGCTTGTCACTTAACTGAAGTATTTTTTTTTAAAAAAGGAGCATTTCATAGAATCTTGCCCCCCGTGAGGTCATTCAGCCCATCAGAGAATCTTATAGCAGCCCTGGAAGGAGTGGGTGTGTATCATCACCCCCTAGTAACGATATTTTGATGTACCTTTTGATAGTTTTCTCGAGGTTCTGCTTACCTCACTCATCATTTCCTATCATTCAGGAAGCCATTCAGCCCATTGCAGCAGTACCAGCGCCACCCAAAGGCAAATAACGCAACTACAGAATGTGAAAGGAAGGGACAATACAACACAGAAGGAGGCCATTTAGACCATCAGGGCCTATGCTGGCCCCTTGAAACTTCCAATTTGTCCCCCTTCTACTTTTAGCCCGTAGCCTTGCTTTTTTTTTCTTTTGCTTTTTGATTGTATATGCAGTTGACCTTTGCTTTTAAAAAAGATACTATTGAACTTGCTTTCAGGCACCGCATTCCAGAGCACAATAACTTGCTGAGTTTGAAACCAAAATTCTCCTCTTTCAGTTCTTTTGCCAATTATCTTAACTTGGGGGTCCTGTGAATAGAAGCAGCATCTCCCAAACCGTTCTCTCCAAGGCTTTCAGAAATGGGAGCACTCACCATCTTTCTAAAGAAGTGCCGTCTTTTTATTGACAGCAAGGTAGTTTTCAGGTTTGATTCTAATGAACAATGCATCCCAGTGAGAGCAGCAGGCACTCCTTTTAGAGTAGGAGGGGCAGGGTAATACGGTGGAAGATTTATTGAAACATGTCGCAGCACTGTCAGAGTGACAAATGTTGTCTCTGGCACAGCAGCGGGATGGTGGACTTGTTATGAGCAGGCCGACGTACACTTGCACATCACGCCTCATCAGCTAACAACATTAGAGACTGCGGGCAAAACGCTAAGCAAAGCTTCCTCATTTGGTGCGTCAGCAGAGACCCAGCAGTGAGCGTTTCAGTCGACCAGCATCAAAAATCTGTCTCATGAAGAGAAACCCAGGAGATAGCCCACATTCTGAATCCCTCGTTCAGTTTGACCCAGCACACAGCCTGACTCTCCAATAAGTTTTACACACAACAACGGGTTAAATATTTCTTAAATACAAAGTAAAAATACATCTGAGCACTTGCTTTCAAAAGGGGAAACAAGGTAAATACTTCAATGGGCCATCTGGTTTTTTTTTGTGTTGTAGACCTCTATGGCTGTGATCTGAAAAGGATAAAGAGAAGGATGCTATAGTGGCTCAGTGGTTAGCACTACTGCCTTACAATGCTCAGGATCTGGGTTCAATTCCACTCTTAGGTGACTGTCTGTTTGGAGTTTGCATCTTGTCCAGTTTCCTATCACAGTCCAAAGATAGGTGAAGTGGATTGGCCATGCTAAATTGCCCTGTAATGTGCAGGCAAGATGGGTTAGCCATGGGAATTACAGGGATAGGGTGTTGGAGTGGGTCTAGGTGGGATGGTGTTCAGAGAGGGTTGGTGTAGATGGGCCAAATGCCCTGCTTCCACACTGTAGGGATTCTATGATTCTTGAAATATTGATGCAGTTCTCAGTAAAGATAAGGGAGAGTTGAGACTAATTGGATAGCTCTTTCAAACAGGAGAATGATGGGTTCAATGGGTACTGCAAGATTCTATCAGTCATTTTGAATCCATTAAGAAATATTCATGTTGATTTTATGGTTCTTGCAGCTATGATCAGTGTTCATAATGTTGCAAAGGCAGTCACCAATCTCGAGTGAACATCAATAATCTGTTTGCATTAATTTAACTCCCTTTGCACTGTCAATGTGCTGTAGCAGTTCTCCAGCTGCTCCCTGGTGTCAGCAAACTACAACCAGAAACAAAATGTGGCTGTTCCAGCAGACACACACACACACACAGACATTCAATCACACAGACACAGACACACTCAATCACAGACACAGACACACACACACACATACAGGCAGACACACACGCTCTCACACAGACACACTCAATCACACACACAGACATAATGCTCACTTACACACACAGACACAGATGCACATAACTCATACTCTCACACACACACACCCCTCCAAAGAAAGAGAGAAGTGATCCACGCAGATGATTTTGAAGTAAAATAAGAACTAGGAGCAGGAGTAGGCCATCCAGCCCCTCGAGCCTGCTCCGCCATTCAATAAGATCATGGCTGATCTTTTCATGGACTCAGCTCCATTTACCCGCCCGCTCACCATAACTCTTAATTCCCTTTGCTGTTCAAAAATCTATCTTTGCTGTAAAACCATTCAACGAGGAAGCCTCAACTGCTTCACTGAGCAGGGAATTCCACAGATTCACAACCCTTTGGGTAAAGAAGTTCCTCTTTAACTCAGTCCTAAATCTCCATCCCCTCATTTTGAGGCTACGCCCCCTCTTCTAGTTTCACCCCCCCCCCCGTGGAAACAATCTCCCCGCTTGTACCTTTTATATTCCCTTCTCAATTTTATTTTTTTCTTTAAACTCCCCCCCCCCCCCCATTATTCTAAATTCCAATGAGTATAATCCCAATCTACTCGGTCTCTCCTCATAAGCCAACCCTCTCAACTCTGGAATCAACCTAGTGAACCTTCACTGCACCCCCACCAGTGCCAGTACATCCTTTCTCAAGTAAGGAGACCAAAACCGTACACAAAATAATTCTAATGAATTTTTATGTCCCCCTATCCTGCCTGTCAGCTTCTTGTGACACCCTGTCCATCCCTTGCAGATGTAGACATTGGGCTGTAGACTCAGATGTTTACAGTGGAGGTCATTTGGCCCATCATGCTCATGCTAGTCAACAAAGAGCTGATTACACTAACCCCATTTTCCAGCTATTGGCTCACAGCTCTGGAGGCTAAGGCAATGCAACTGCATACCTACATACTGCTTCAATGTTACAAGACTTTCTGACTCAACACCCACTCTGAGACAGTGATTTCCAGAGTCTCACCACCCTCTGAGTGAAAAGAAATTTTTTTTATTCATTCATTCACGGGACGAGGGTGTCGCTGGCTAGGCAGCATTTATTGCCCATCTCTAATTGCCCAGAGGGCAGTTAAAAGTCAACCACATTGCTGTGGGTGTGGAGTCACATGTAGTCCAGACCAGGTAAGGATGGCAGTTTCCTTCCTTAAAGGACGTTAGTGAACCAGATGGGTTTTTCCTGACAATTGACAATGGATTCACAGTCATCATTAGCTTCTTAATTCCAGATTTTTATTGAATTCAAATTCCACCATCTGCTGTGGCAGGATTTGAACCCAGGTCCCCAGAACATTATCTGGGTCTCTGGATAAACAGTCCAATGATAATACCACCAGGCCATCACCTTCCCATATTCTTAATTCTCCTTAACCCACCTTAGAATATCAACCCTTACATTAAATCTGTGCTTCCTGGTCATTTATCCCTCTACTAATGGATAAAGTGCCTTCCTATCCACCCTATCCATGTCCCTTATAACCTTACACACCTCCATTAGATCCTGTGTCAAACTCTACTGCTTCACGGAAAACAACCCCAGCCTTTCCAGTTTTTTTATCCAGCCCAGGCAGCATCCTGGTAAATCTCCTCCACACCCTCTCTATTACAATCATATACTGCACCGAGTTGTGGCCTAACCAATGTATTTTCCAATTCCAACTTAATCTCCTTGCTGTTGTATTCTGTGCCTCAGCTAATAAATGAAAGTATCCTGCATGCCTCCTTATCTACCTGCCCTGCTACCCTCAAGGATCTATGGATAGGTACACCAAAGTCCCTCTGATCTTTACAGAGCCCTATCCTTTGTAGTGTAATCCCTTGCCTTGTTAGCCCTCTCCAAAGGCATTATCTATCACTCTTGCAGGTTGAATTCCATTTGCCACTGCTCTGCCCTGTTGACCAGTCTATTGATATTGTCCTGCAGTTTATGGCTATAGTGTACAACACAAACAGCAAAGCCCCAGCATTGAACCCTGTGGAACCCCGTTGGAAACAGACTCTCAGCCACTGAAACATCCCTCTACTATCTCTCAATGCTTCCTGCTTCTTAAACAATTTTGGATCCAACATACAGCTGTGCCTTGGATCCCATGGTCTTTTACTTTCTTGACCAGTCTGCCATGAGAGATCTTATTAAAAGCCTTGCTAAAGTCCATGTAGCCCACAACAAATGCAATACCCTAGCCAACACTGTAGTCATCTCTTTAAAAAAATCAAAATTTGTCAAAAACAATCTTCACTTAACAAATCCATGCTGACTATCCCTGAATCATTTCCATGTATCTCCAAGTGCAGATATATTCACTCCCTCAGAATCCTTTCTAATAACCTGCCCACCACTGAGGTTAGAGTGACTGGACGGTAATTCTCTGGTCTATAATGTCGTCTGTTTTTTTTAAATGATGGGACAACATTAGCAGTCCTCCAGTCCTGTGGCACCTCGTCTGCGGCTGGAGAGGATTTTGAATAACTGCAAGTTTTCATATGCCTCCTTCAACAGCCTGGGATACATCACCTGCAGATCTATCCATTTTACCCAACAGTACCTCGTCTCACTCAATATTACTTTATTCTAATATTTCGCAGTCCCCGCTGTGATATTTCTACCCGCATCGAATTGTGGATCAGCGCAAGGTATTCATTGAGGATCTGTCCCCATCTTCCAGCTCCACACACTCCGTTACCCATGGTCCCTAGTGGACCCCACCCCACTCTTAGTTATTCTCTTGCTCCTTATCCATTTAAAGGACCATCTTGCATTTTCTTTCATTCTACTCACCAATGTTTGTTCATTGCTCTCCTAATGTTAATTTGCACCCTTTTTGCCCTCTTGCATAGGGTCATACAGCATGGAAGTAGACCCTTTCAGTCAAACCATAATCCCAAACTAAACTAATCCCACCTGCCTATTTTATATCATCTAGGTACCCTGCCTTGTTCTGTTGTTAGTGTCTGCTTTAAGCTTCTCTTTTTTTGTTTTTTTAATCCTGATCTCTATGTCCCTTGACATCCAGAGTTGCTGGTCTTGATCCTTTGTCTTTACAGGAACACTTTCACTGTTTTCTTGCTATTTTCTGCTTGAATGCATCCCGCTGCTCTGACACTATTTTAGCGCTCCCAGTCTGCTTATACCAATTCATATCTTAGTAAAATTAGTGTCAACGCAGTGTGGAGCTGGAGGAACACAACAGGTCAGGCAGCATCAGGGGAGCAGGAAAGTCGGCGTTTCAGGTCGGGACCCTTCATCAGGACTCCTATCTCCTATCCGCTATCTCTTCGTCAAATTAGCCTTCCCCAAGTTTAGAATGTTTACGCCATGCCCATCCTCATCCATTTCCATAACTATCCTAAATCTGAGTTATGGTCACTATCTCCAAAATGGTCCTACCTCATATGCTTTCCAATAAGACAATCCTTACTAATAAGTAGCTAACTCTAGGGGCATCATTTAGCACATTTGCACATTTATTTAGCTTCCATTTATACATTTATGTAACTTCCAAAGCGTCCCCACTGCATTTGTTGCCTCTTTTGGAGGAGAATGATGTACTTCCCTCTTGAGCTGGTCTCCCTGCAGCTTTAATATTAATTGGTCCGTATTTCTATGCATTAACTGTGAACAGAGCCAAGAAAATCTTCAAAATTGCTTTTTCTGCCATTCAGTACATGTGCTCATGTCCCAGTTGCCAGGTTTTCCTCAACACCTTGTGCCACTAGGTTTGTTTCAGCCTTAATATCCCCGTCAGGAGACACATTCTCCCTATATCTCCCCTACCTCTGTGAAAGTTGTCCCTTGTGTTGTGTACACTCCAAATTCACTCCAGCTTCGTCATTCTTGTTTTCTGATATCTTTTATTATCTTGTCTTCTAGTTTCATGGTGACTAAGAAATCCTGATCACATGGGCTTCAGCTCCTGGTGGTATTCTAGGTTTGTATTATATTTCTTGTCCTTGTTAAACTACACTCCCACCTATCTGCTCCTCCCACCTCACTGACCAATCCCCACCACTCCCGACCTGCACTCACCTACCCATCCACCTACCTTCCCCAGCCCCACCCTTCCTCTCTCTATTTATTTCTGAGCTCCATTCCCCCTCCCCGTTTCTGAAGAAGGGTCCCGACCCAAAACATCAACTTTCCTGCTCCTCAGATGCTGCCTGGCCTGCTGTGTTCATCCAGCTCCACACTGTGTTATCTATAACTCCAGCATTGGCAGTTCTTACTAGCTCTCTATTTCATGTTCTATTTCTTTCTGGGCTGCTCCAGTTTGACCTCCCCCTCTTATTAATAGGATTTCTTTCACAACTTATTTTCTAGGTGTACTTTCTCCCAGACCCACTGTTTGAGCTTACACTGCGTTTTCTTGCTTTCCATCTTTGTACTTCATGTTCCCAATCCATGGGCTGAATCTCCTGTCCTCATCCTATCCATCCATCCAGCTCTTATACTTCCCAGTGGCCTTCCGTGCTCTTACCTGTAATAGTCACACCTCTCCAATGATCAGCCCCTTCGGGTAAATATTTGACATTAGTCCCCATTTTTGTCTGTTGTTCTTTGTGACCAATGACCTCATGTTGACCAACAGAACGGATCTGTCCATCATCAGACAAACGGTCAATTGCAGCAATTTGATTCTCAAAGCTGTGCAGTGTTTGAGTACAAGAGGGAGCTGGGTTACTTTCTGTAGATCCTTTAGAATCTGCAGATTTGTAATCCATACCCAGCAACGTTGAAGTGTGTTCCCGATCAATCTATACCGTTGTTATTTTTCTGTCTTTTCCAGTAACCTTTCCTGGGCTTCTAGAAGACTTCTCTTATAATAAACCATATGTCCCAGATTGAAACTAGCTTCCAATAGCTTTACCTTGTGTAAGGACTGAAGACTGTTGATGATATTTGACAGCTGCATGAACTTGAATGAGTCCTGTGAACATTCCTGTATGTGCTGGTGTGTGTTTTTCTGTCACTGTTTTCTCTGTGCCTGGCTGTTTGTCACACTGTGTAAGAGAGAGTTTCATTCCAAGTCACTGGACTTCACCTCGGCTCGGAATCATGAATGGCGCCAGGAACGAACCTAAGCCTCCAGACCAGCCATCGATCGAGGGGTCCCCGATGGGCAGAAGGGCGTGAGGCTTGTCGCTTTTTCTTGTTTCTTTTCCATTTATTATTACCACTTTAATCATTATTATTACTTAATAAACATTCATATTTAAGCAAATTTCTGTTGTCGAGCCTTCTCTTATCTACATTTAACCAAATCTGAAAAGAACCGCGTGGGCATATTCCGTGATCCAAGACACCTTGCCAAAATTTTAAACAATTCATCTGTTTTACTGCAGGGTTCCTTTTACATAACTCATTGCTAAAAGGGGTTTCTGCTGCTATATTCGTGACTATTACGATAGCATTCAAACACATGTCTCTAAATTCATCTTTCAGAAATTCTCTCCCATTGTTAGCAAGATATATTGTTGACAGTTCAAATCTGGTCCATATTCACTTTTCCATTACCTTATCCACAGTTATTCTCACATCTTTACTATGTATTATTATCAACTGACAAAATCTGGTTTCTAAACTGACAAAATGTGAAACTATTTTCTTTTTTATCCCATAACTTTACTTTGTTATTTTTAATATTCAATTTCATCTGTCCTTTCTTCAATGATGCTAACAATAAGGGTATTTCATTGGACCATGTGTCCGTGCTAATAAAATGATTTATTCTGCCTGTTTTGTAAGGTATGATCATTCTTTTCAAAGCTTTCAGTGTGTAATCTTACCCATGTTTGAAAATGGGTGGAACTCTCAAATTCCTTAACATCATCGGAATATTTATTATTTAGAGAATCTAGATAGTATTTTAGCCAGTCTATTCCACACTCATAAATGGGCATCCAGGAATATGACAACTGAAGAACTCCACTACTGATTTGTTGCTTTTTCCTCTTTTCTTTTCCATTTATTATTACCGCCATAATCGTTATTATTACTGGACAGAATATTTCTTGTGACCAATGCATTGCTCTCTCTCTTTGATCAGTCCCTCCAGCACCTTCCTCCATGTCATATTTAGTTTTGGATACTTTATTATAGCTTTGGGGACAGTTCATGGTGAAATCTGAAATATTAACTGACTACACCCTGAGAGTTTCTGCCTCCACCTGGTCCAGCCCAGGGTGATGGTCTCCCAGGAGCTAATGCCAATGTGGTATTCAGTCCATCAAATCACATCGACAGAGTCGCCTTTACAGCACAGTGTCTTTGGGTTGTGTGCCAAGGGTCCTGTGTAAATGTCAATCTTTCTTCCCTACACAGTGTTGTTAATTTATAGGACACTGTTACCTAGGACGGTGAATGTGGGCATTGTTGGTAAGGATTAGCAGGGTAGGACTGTGGGCTCAAAGGGATTCCACTATCAATTAGCAGAGTGAGCACAAACTCAATTGGAGCATTTAGGAAGAGGGTTAGTCTGACTCCTGTTTCTATCATGGCAACAGCTTGCAGTGAAAACAATACTGAACGCTGTCAGTCTGACTTTACTGCACAGATGAATACCCTTATTCTAAACATGTCCTTGCTGGTTTCAATGAGAATTCCACAACTGCATAGCTCATTGCTCCAATTTAGACCGTCAGGCATATTTTTGGCGTGCGTGGCCAGCAAAAGAGAGAATCGATGATGGAATGAAAAGCTAGCTTGCCTAAACAGGCTGAACATTTTTCCGAAACTGGGTGGCATTATTCCACAGCACATGTTCAGGCCTGGTTATCAGGTTTTTAACGAATAAACACTGTCTCTCTCTGTGTGGTTCACTCAATTAACATACAATCAGAGGCAATATTTGATACAACTAGAGGAAGCTTGTGACTGAACTACCCAGACAGCTGGTTATCTGAATGTCTTGCATGCCATACAATATAAGGTGCATGCTCACTGGCTCTGTGGGATTTATGGGATACTGTATGTGTACATTCCCTTCTCTGATCATTTCCCTGCCCCTCCTGACTCTATCACGCATTGAGTTACAACAGCTTAATGCTGAGGTGTGGGGTCAGGGGTGGAGTGGTCAGAAAAGGAGGCAATTCCTGCATTTTGAAGATTGGGGTTGATTTAGTTCATTTGGCTGGGCAGCTACTTGGCTTATTACCAACAACATGGGTTCAATTCCCACACTGGCTGAGGTTACCATGAAGGCCTCTCCTTCTCAACCTCTCCCCTCGCCTGAAGCATGGTAACCCTCAAGTTAAACCACCACCAGTCATCTCTCTCTAATGAGAGGGAAACACTACAGCTACTTCATGTTTACCTCCTGGGACGTTCTGCCTGTGTACCCAAAGATCTGTGGGTCAAGAATCGCCTGGTCACTCACACAATGACAGACAGTCCTGAGTAAAAGTCATTTGCTAATTGTGGGGTAGCTGAAGATCAAAGCTGACTTTAGACCTTCTGTGATAACAAGGTGTAGAGCTGGAAGAACACAGCAGGCCAAGCAGCATCATAGGAGCAGGAAGGCTGATGTTTCGGGCCTAGACCCTTCCCGAAACGTCAGCCTTCCTGCTCCTATGATGCTGCTTGGCCTGCTG
>NC_063357.1:8233991-8280388 GCF_021869965.1 Rhincodon typus | reverse complement strand
GGAAACGTCAGCCTTCCTGCTCCTCTGATGCTGCTTGGCCTGCTGTGTTCATCCAGCTCTACACCGTGTTATCAATGATCCAGTCTCACCATGTTTTCTCCTGAAGATGGAGATGCAGATTTCCACCGTTTCCTGATAGCCTTCAGGGACAAACTGGGGAGTCTTAGGCCAACAGCTGGCAGAAGGCTTCACCCAGAGCCTAGCAGCATGAGAACGTTCTCATACCTTCAGGGATCAGGGCTGACTTGGACCGGATGGAGGAGGGGAGGGCAGCTGCTGCTAGAGGTATGAACCACCAGCTGGTGGCATCACTACTCAGTGACTGGTGCCCATCTTGTGAATAGGATGACACAAAGGTACAAACGTGGAGAAGGAGCAGGATATTCTGACCCATCAAGCCTGTTCCATTTAGTAAGATCATGGCTGATCTGATTTTAACCTCAAATCCACATCCCTGCCTGCCCTGATAACATTTCAGTCTCTCTTGCTTATCAAGAATCTCTCTAAAATAAAGAACTCTGGATGCTGGAGACCTGAACCATAAACAGAAATTGCTGGAGAAACTCAGCAGGTCTGACAGCATCCACGGACAGAGAAACAGAGTTAACGTTTCGACTCCAGTGACCCTTCTTCAGAACTTCCCATCTCTGAACAGGTTGATTAGAATATATCTATCCCGATGGGAGGAGCTTATCTTGCAATGTCAGTTAACCCTTTCAGGGTACATTATAAAACACAACCCCATCCTGAAATCATTATAACATCAGCACTTAGCAGAACTAACTGGCTCTAATTTATTTTTGTTATTTGAGGCAGTTAATTAGCCACACACACAATGGTTCTAACCACAAATTACACTTGCTAGCTTTATCTTGGCCATCAACATTTAACAATAAAGAAATTATTTCATTGTCGGATTGAATTTAAGACTTGGCAGGAAAATTATTGTCTCCTTCACTGAACAGTGTTCTAGTCTGCTGGTCATAGAATCCCTACAGCATGGAAACAGGCCAATTGGCCCAACAAGTCCACACTGCCCTTCCAAAGAGCATCCCATCCAGACCCATTCCCATATAGCCCTGCATTTCCCATGGCTAAACCACCTAACTTACACACCCCTGGGCACTACGGGCAATTTAGCATGGCCAACCCATCTAACCTGCACATCTTTGGATTGTGGGAGGGAACCGGAGCACCCGGAGGAAACCCACGCAGACACGGGGAGAATGTGCAAACTCCACACAGACAGTCGCCCGAGGGTGGAGTCGAATCCAGGTCCGTGGCACCATGAGGCAGCAGTGCTAACCACTGAGCCATCATGCAACCCATAAACCAACAACCAAGTGAACTTGTAGTTGGCATCAGAAAAACAAATTTGGAACAATCACAGTACAATCACCCACAGTAATGTATCCACTTTAATTGGAAATACTGCCAGTGCCTATTGTCCCATTTATATTTCATGCTATCCACTATAACATCACTATTTTATTCAGGCCTCACTTGTGTATGACATTGACTTGGGTCTCAGCTGTTCATCTCCAGCCCCACTCTAACCCAAATTCACATGTACAGGAGAAAGCTGGCTGTATGAAAGTCCTACTTCCACCCTCTAAGCCACTCCAACGCCAATTTTATTGCAGAAGTCCTACCATTGATCTGTTTACATTTTCAAGGGACTTTAGAAATGTAAGAAACTGAATGGGGCCAGCCGAGTAAAAACTGTTTCTGCAAGAACAGGCCAAAAATCCTGTGGCGAGTAACTCACCTCCCGACTCCCCAGAGCCTGCCCACCATTCAGAAGGCACAAGTCAGGAGTGTGATGGAATACTCCCCACTTGCCTGGATGAGTGCAGCTCCAACAACACTCGAGAAGCTTGACACCATCCAGGACAAAGCAGCCCGCTTGATTGGCACCACATCCTCAAGCATCCACTCCCTCCACCACCGATGCTCAGTAGCAGCAGTGTGTACCATCTACAAGATGCACTGCAGAAATTCACCAAAGATCCTCAGACAGCACCTTCCAAACCCACGACCACTTCCATCTAGAAGGATAAGGGCAGCAGATACATGGCAATACCACCACTTGCAAGTTCTTCCCCAAGCTACTCACCTTCCTGGTGATTTTCATCCTTGGAAATGTCACCATTCCTTCACTGTTGTTGGATCAAAGTCCTGCAACTGCACCCCCCCCCACCCCCCCCCCCCCCCCCCATCCAAGACATTGTTGGTGAACCTCCAGCACACAGACTGCAGCGGTTTAAGAAGGCAGCTCACCATCGCCTTCTCAACGGCAACTAGGGATGGACACTAAGAGCTAACCCAGCCAGAAATACCCATGTCTTTAACTTCTCTCATTAGTTGCAGTTGGTCTGCATTTTCCATGTAGCTTTTAGGACTTAAAGAATGCATTAGCACTGCAAATCATGAAATGATTTTTCAAATTCGATAAGTACATGAATAGGAAAGGTTTGGGGGGATATGGACCAAACACAGGCAGGTGGGACTAGTTTAGGTTGGGAACATGGTTGACGTGGACTAGTTGGACTGAAGGGTCTGTTTCTGTGCTGTGTGACTCTATAACTTTCCATGTCTCTAAATGTTTGTCATCACCTATCTACTGTGATACCTTTATTATAGTTTCCCAATTTAAGTTAGCCACTGTCTCCTTCATACCTAATTTGTTTCGTTCATATTTAAGACCCAAAGTCCATACCTCACTAAAGCACTTGTACTCATGTAAAATGTTGTCCTGTTATGGTCAGTCTTCCCCAGTGGGTCCTTTACTGAAAAGCAATTAGTTAATTGTATCTGATAGCATAATGATTTTTATTGCAGGGGGGTGCACTGTGAAGCACAAGGAGGAGAATACCATGATGTTGCAGAATTCCACCACAGCATTGCTCACAGAGGTGGAAATTTCATTTGAAGGCAATCTTGCTTTTTTAAAAAGCTTCACTTTCTCCCTGACTTGAAGCAACGTTAAAATGAATTTCAATCAATGCAGAATTACTGAATGCAATCATGTATTTGCCTTCCAGGGTACAACAGAGCACATACAGTAGATATTTAACAGCTTTCAATGGCAACCCACCCCTACCAGTGTTAGAAATGCAATCGCAACATCAAATCTTCCTCCCCTCAAAATTAACAAACTCTACATTGCTTAAGAGAGAGTCATTTTGCAGAAGCTTTTCAGTTTCATAGAATCCCTACAACACAGAAGCATGTCATTCAGCCCATCGCATTCACACCAACCCACTGAAGAGCAGCCCAGCCCCCTACCCTATAACCCTGCATTTCCCATGGCTAACCCATGGCTGAGGGAATGCTGCACTGAAGGCAGTCATCACTGAGGGAGGGACAGCAGTTAGTGGGGTCAGCACTGAAGGGATGTCAGTCGTGAGGAAGTGGTGCACTGAGGGAGTGCTGGACACTATGGGACAATTTAGCACGGCCAATCCACCTAACCTGCACATCTTTGGACTGTGAGAGGACACTGGAGGAAACCCGCGCAGACACAGGGAGAATGTGCAAACTCCACACAGACAGTCGCCCGAGGGAGGAATCGAACCCGGGCCATTGGTGCTGTGAGGCAGCAGTGCTAACCACTGAGCCACTGTGCTGTCCATTGCCTTCCTTAGGGCAAACACAAGAATACAATTCTAACCATCATTTTATATTATAGGAGGAGAGAAGTCACCAAAATTCTGCAAATCCACGTGCCAAAGAGGTGCTGCAGTGACCTCTCTCAATCCAACATTCCCAGCATTATGGCACTGGTTGAGACAGCGGTGTTGGATTGGCCACATTGTCTACCTTCCAAAACCAGCTCTGTACGTCGAGCTCTGTCACATCAACTGGTTCGCAAGAGGGTAGAGATAATGCTTCGAGGATGTTCTCAAAGCATCCCTGAAACAGCGCACCATCTGTACCATCTCATGGATATCCATTACCTAAGATGAGTCAAACTGAAGAACGCAGGGTCAGAAATAAGCCATTCAGCCCATCAAGAACATAGCCACACACCCACCCATCCACACTTCAATCCCATCCCCATAATTGTGTGTGCCACTGGATATCAGAAAACTATCAATTCTCTACCTTAATCATACTCCAAGGCTTCCGTGGTAGGGAATTCCAAAGGTTCACAACCCTCCAGTTATAACAATGTCTCTAATCTCGGACCTTAGTGGCTTTCTCTTGTTTTCAAATTCACATCCGCCATACTCCTTGAGCATCTCGAACGGGTTTGAGTGAAGGCCAAGAGGAAACTTTGGATGGAGCAAGGGAAATCCCAAACCTCCCATCCAGCCAGATCTTCACACACCACATCCAGCACAGCGGATCCCACAGGGGGCTGTCCACTCACCTCGGGGCCCACAACTCCGAGCTAGAACAGACTCATCCTCACCCCCAAGGCCATGCCCAGGGTGAGAAGGGGTGCTGATTGACCGGGAAAGGGGACTCAGATTGGTTGAGGTGTGGTCATAGAGAAAACCATGGGGAGTGACAGACTTCCTGAGTTCTCAGTAACTCAGAAAGCTTCTTTGATGAGTAAGCAAGATTCAGGTGCTGTAATACCAATTGACATCACGTGCTGCTACAAAACATAGAACAGGAGAGCACAGGAACAGGCCCTACAGCCCACCATGTCTGTGCCAACCATGATGCCATTCTAAAGTAATCCAAATCTGCCTGCACATGGTCTGTATCCCTGTATTTCCTGCCTATTCATGTGTCTATTTAAATGCCTCTTATATGTTGTTATTGTATCTGCTTTTACCACTTCCCCGGGCAGCACATTTCAGGCACATACCACCCTCTGTGTATAAAAACTTGTCTCTCATATCTCCCTTAAACTTTCCCCCTCTCACTTTAAACCTACGACCCTTACCATTTGTCATTTCCACCCTAGGAAAGAAAGACTCTGACTGCCCGAAGTATCCAGGCCTCTATCAGGCACCACCACCAATGGCACCCCCCACCCCAAACCAAGCTCTCATGAAAACAATCCAAGTTTGACCAACCTTTCCTCATAATTGGTAAAATTTATTACTCACGCCAGGGACCCGGGTTCAATTCCAGCCCTTGGGCGACTGTCTGTGTGAAGTTTGCATGTTCTTTCTCCCTGTGTCTGCGTGGGTCCCCTCAGGGTGCTCTGGTTTCCTCCCACACTCCAAAGATGTGTGGGTTAGGTTGACTGGCTGTGCTAAATTGCCCACGGTATTCAAGGATGTGCAGGCTAAGTGGGTTAGCCGTGGGAAATACAGGGATAGGGTGGGTCTCAGTGGGATGTTCTTCGGAGGGTTGGTGTGGACTTGAGGGGCCGAATGGCTTGCCTCCACACCGTAGGGATTCTATGATTTGCAATGAATACACTCCAACCTGGCAATATCCTGGTAAACCTCTTTTGCACCCTCATCCTGAGTGGAACCGCATGCTAGACCCCAGGCGTGGCCGAACTAAAGCTTTACTCAGCTATATCAACGCAATACTCAAAAGCCCTCATCCCCCACCGCAATTATCCTGTAAAGCAAGTCAGATGGTAAGATGTTTAAGGTAGAGAATTCGCTCTGGACTTGCTTTGCCCATTTATTGCTGCTCCCTGCACTTAATCTGAGTGTTCCACTTATAGGAATTAGATCACACAGCCAATCATCTCCTGCATATCGAAATAGCACAAAGTTGCTTTTAGTGCTCTGTATAAACTGTAACTGTAATTGGAAAATCAGTGCTTTCACTCAAAAGCTAATAAAGGAACAGAAGAGTCCTTTTTTTTGTTTTTAAACACAGTAATCAGGATAACCATGGAATGTAATTTTTGACAAACCAACATCAACATAACCATCTGGTACTCTCCTCGATTCAGGGAATGACTGTATTCGATGCCCAGGGCTCATTCGATTTGGGACTGGGGTAGGGTGCCTCAAAACAGAAACTCTCAGCAGGTCTGGCCGCGTCGTGTGAGAGGAGAAATGGAGTTAATGTTTCAGTCAGCACAGCTCCACCCCCACCAGAGACCTGGGCATGGAGTGCTGATATGTACCCCCCAACCCCATCCCTGACTCTGGGCAAAACCAACATTTGATGCCCATCACTAATTGCCCCTTGAACTGTAGCTGGGTAGGCTATTTGCAAGGGTAGTTAAGAGTCAGCCCCATTTCTGTGGGTTTGGAGTCACATAGAGATGTACAGCATGGAAACAGACCCTTCCGTCCAACTCATCCATGCCAACCAGATATCATAAATTAATGTGGTCCTAATTGCCAGCTTTTGGCCCATATCCCTCTAAATCCTTCCCATTCATGTACCCATCCAGATGCCTTTTAAATGTTGTAATTGTACCAGCCTCCGCCACTTCCTCTGGCAGTTCATTCCATACACACACCACCCTCCGTGTGAAAAAGTTGCCTCTTAGTTCCCTTTCAAATCTTTCACCTAAACTTATGCCCTCTAGTTATGGACTCCCTTACCCCTGGAGAAAAAACCTTGGTTATTCACCCTATTGTATGCCCCTCGTGATTTTATAAACTTCTATAAGGTCACCCCTCAGCTTTTGAATCTCCGGGGAAAATAGCCCTAATCTATTCAGCCTGTAGGCCAAACCAGATAAGGATGGTAAATTTCCTTCCCTAAAGGATATTAGTGAACCAGATGGGTGCTTTTACAACAATCAATGATTGTCTTATGCTCACTATTACAGAGACAGATTTATGGATTGAATTTAAATTCCCACAGCTGCCATGGTGAGGTTCGACGCCGTTTTCTCAAAGAATTAGCCTGTGGCACTGAGTAATTTGTCTAATCACATTATCCAAACAGCACCATCTTAGCCACTACAGTGTTGACCCTGTAGAGAGACTGTGCAGATCAGCTGAAACGCCACCACTGCCAAAGCACAAATACAGAATATGGCAAAAAATCCCCTTCATTTTGCTAATTGCTGATCAATGTTGAAGCAGGAGCAGGCCATTCTGCCCCTCAAGCCCATCACCTTATAGAGGTTTATAAAATAACGAGGGGCTTTAAATAAGGTGAATGGTGGGTGTCTTTTCCCTAGGGTGGGGGATTTCCGAAGACTGGGGGGCATCTTTTAAGGTGAGAGGAGAAAGATTCCGAGGGGCAATTTTTTTTACACAGAGAGTGGTTTGTGTCTGTGAGTGAACTTCCAGAGGAAGTGATGGATGCGGGTACAGTTACATTTAAAAGGCATTTGGATAAGTCCATGAGTAAGAAAGGTTTGGAGGGATATGGGCCAGGAGCAGGCAGGTGGGACTAGTTTAGTTTGGGATTATCGTCGGCATGGACTGGTTGGACCGAAGGGTCTTGTTTCCGTGCTGTACGACTATATCACAGTCTCAGAGACTATGGCTGATCTCCATCCAGCTGCCATCTCTGGTTATATCTTTGTGAAGGATAAGGTCCACTGATCTCAAGATTTTTAAATTATGACTTGAACAAGGAGCATTTCTATGGGAGAGAGCTCCCATTTTTACAACTCTTTAGTGTGAAGCACTTTTGGTTGCGAGAGCCGGTGTTGATGGACTGTGTCTTTCAGGCTCGCGGAAGCCTTTTTTGTTCTGGTTTCATAGTCACATTCCCAACCACTGCATTGCTCTGTCGCACTGCCCTTGAGTATAACCGTTCCCCGTTATCTTCACCAAGCAGGTATTTGCACGGGTCAAAGGATCTGCCAACAAGTCTGTGCTGTCAGATGAAGGGAGGGCCAACTAAACGACAGAATAAATAGCAACATGTAGCTCACTTTCCTGCACACCGTAACTTAAATGGATTTAGATGAGGTGGAAATACATCACAAAGCCGTCAGGAAAACAAGGGAGAGAGAAGGAAAAAGACAAGTGGAAGGAAAGAGAGACGGATAGATACAGAGTAAAAGTACCCTGATAGGGAGAGAACGAGAGAGATACAGAGAAGAGGGAGAGAGAACTGAAAGCGACACAGAGACAAACTTAAAGTGGCTCAAAGAGAGGTGGGGGGCAAGAGTCAGTTACCGGGGGGCCATGGGTTTAAGGTGCGAGGGGCAAGGTTTAAAGGCGATGTACGAGGCAAGTTTTTTTACACAGAGGGTGGTCGGTGCCTGGAACTCGCTGCCGGGGGAGGTAGTGGAAGCAGATACTCTAGTGACTTTTAAAGGGCTTCTTGACAAATATATGAATAGGATGGGAATAGAGGGATACGGCCCCCCGAAGGCTAGGGGGTTTTAGTTGTGATGGGCAGCATGTCAGTACAGCTTGGAGGGCCGAAGGGCCTGTTCCTGTGGTGTAATTTTCTTTGTTCTTTGTTCTAAGAGAGAGAGACAGAGACAGAAACAGAGATATTCACAGAATCCCTAGAGCGTGGAAGTAGGCCATTCAGCCCATCAAGTCCACATTCCACCCCCCCCACCCGAACAGCATCCCACCCAGACCCACCCTAGCCCTGTAAACCTGCATTTCCCATGGCCAATTGATCTAACCTGCACATCTTTGAACTGCGGAAGGAAACCAGAGCACCCAGAGGGGAGAATGTGCAAACTCTACACAGTTGGAATCAAACCTGTATCCCTGGCACTATGACCCAGCAGTCCTAACCACTGAGCCACTGTACCACCCTCTTTGCAAGACAAAATCTTGAGGTCTTGTGGTGTAGTGGTACTGACCTTACCTCTGAGCCAGGAGGCCTGGGTTTCATGTACCTGCTTTGAGGGTGTGCCATAGCATCTCTGAACAGGTTGACTATAAAATAACTAAGACAAAGTCTTCAGCCCTATTTGCCCAGGATCAGAGACAGTTCACTACAGCCTTTCCAAGATAGGTAACATTCAGATTCCAAAATTAACTGAATAATGCTTCAGTAAATTGGGGGAAACCCCTTCGGCGGAAGCCATCTTGCTTTCTGAGCCGCCAAAATAAAAACAGAAAATAAAACAGAGCTGTTTTCAATGCAACTGCTGCCAGGTTTATTAGACTTATCTTGCAATAATTTAAAACATCGTAACAGGACCGGATTACATTATTTTTTAGAAATGGAAGATATTAAAAGGGGTGTGGGATGTAAATAAATCAATGGGAAATTCCTCAGATGTACATGAATGTAGTGTGTTGGTGGAGGGGGTGGGGGTGGGGGGGGGGGGGGGATTGAGATTTGAACAGCCATCAGTGTGGTCAAAAGCCAGCCTAGTCTCGATGAGGTTGTCGGTGAAGGAATGGGAGCCTGCTTCAAATGCGGAAAGCCCTCAGGCTTTGAAGGGCTTCCAGGCCCAAGTGGGATTTAGGCTGGGACGTCAGAAATGTTAACGGTCTGCCAGAGCTTGCATTGGAGCAAGCTGCCAACTGGATTCATTGTATCAGGGTCATCCTACCCGGCCAGCTAAAGCAGAGAAAGGAGACGCTGACAAGTCTCCTCCAAAGATGTGCTCATGACCGCAATGTTAGAACGAACGGAAATTCAATAGCTAGAAAGACCTTTTTTTTTGAATTTTTTTTTTTGTTTTTAAATAGAACCTTCAGACAGAGATTAGCTGAGAGTGTTAAATATTCTTCCTCGTTTGCAACTTCAGATGGGCTCTGGTTTTAGTTTCTCTGTCAGGAATGCCTTCACAAACTCTTCCACGATCGCGGGCGTGATCTCCTCTACGTCTTTCACGTACTTGGCTCTCTGCGACATGTCCAGAATGGTGAGGAGTGGAGCAGACTCTGGAAGGTTTGTAAAATCCCGTAGCGATTCCGTCATGTCATCCTGCAACAAAAGAAGACGAGAGAGAGATAACGTCAATAGTCAGGCTGGCCAAAAACGGCAGCAGCTCGAGAGGATGGAGTTTGGACATTTCCTTTGTTCATTCACAGGATGAGGCCAGGCAGCATTTATTGCCCATCCCTAATTGCCCAGGGGGCAGTTAAGAGTCAACCACATTGCTGAGAGTCTGGAGTAGACCAGACCAGGTAAGGATGGCAGTTTCCTTCCCTAAAGGGGCAGTAGTGAACCAGATGGGTCTTTCCAACAATTGACAATGGATTCATGGTCATCATTAGATTCTTAATTCCAGATTTTCATCGAATCATATCAATAAATCCTTACAGCGTGGAAACAGGCCCTTCGGCCCAACAAGTCCACACCGACCCTCAGAGCATCTCATTTTTATTGAATTCAAATTCCACCAACTGTTGCGGCAGGATTTGAACCTGGGTCCCCAGAATGTTGCGTGGGTCTCTGAGATTAACAGTCAAGCGATAATACCACTAGGCCATCGCCTCCCCTGAACGCTTGCTGCAACACAAAGATCTTGCGTTTATAATAATGTCATCAATGGAGTGAAACATCTTAAGGACACTGATAAGGTTATCAAACAAACCTTAACACTAGGCCGTGGAAGGAAGCAATTACCAAGAGGTAGGCTTTAAGGGAGCATCTTAAACAAGGACAAAGAGGGACAGAGGTGAGAGATTTAGTGAGGGGATTGCACAGATTGTGGCCTGACAGATGACAGCAAAGCCAAGGGTGGAATAGATAAAACTAGGGATCCTCAAGAGGTCAGAATAAAAAGAAATTCACTTAAGACAGAGATGAGGAGTAATTTCTTCTCTCAGAGGGTTGTGAAGCTGCAGAATTCTTTACCACAGAGGGCTGTCGAGGCTGTATCACTGAGTATACTCAAGGCTGACGTAGATTTTCAATCAGTAAGAGAATCAAGGACTAAGGAGGAGAGGGAGGTACATGGAGTTGAGGATTATCAGATCAGGTATGGAATGGTGCAGCAGAGTTGATGGGCTGAATGGCCTACTTCTGCTTCTATGTCTATGGCCATACAGATCAGGGCCAGGAATTTCCCTAATCTGTTTTGAATGAACTAGATTCAATCAGGATGCTGGGAAATACAGTCATCTCCTGTTTGCTATCTTGAAACAACTGGTTAAAGAGGGCCATCATTGAGGCTGGGACCAGAGTTCTAATAACCACTTTTGCTCAGATAAGTCAACAACTAGGGCCTTAGGTAAAGTCACCATGGTCCTCCCAGACCACAGGGCTGCTCTCTTATTAGAGAGAGAGAGAAAGAGACGACTGGTGGTGGTCTTATCTGAGGGTCACCTCGCCTCAGGCAAGGGACGAGGTTGAGAAAGAGAGTCCTTCATGGAATTGAACCCATGCTCTGGGTGCCAGTGTGCAGTGCCAACCAGCAGTCCAGCCAACTGAGCAAAATGACTTCGTTAAAATGAATGATTTAGCAAAAAACGTCACTCATTGGTAAAGTGAAAAAGAATGAGAGGTCCTTCTGTGGCACTCTGGAACTCCAACATTGTGCAGTTCGCCACGGTGGAAGGCAGGAGAGTCACAATCTTACTCAGGTGGCATCAGTCCTGCGTGGGGAAGGGGACAAAAGGAGGTGAGCAATTTTGTCAGTGGTGTTCGGGTAAGTCTGAGTTTATCCACTTTGGACCGAAAAAGGATAGATCAGGGTGCTTCCTGGATGGCGTGAAGTTAAATACAGCGAACGTCCAATCCTGGAGAAAGGTCCCGACCCGAAACGTCAACTTTCCTGCTCCTCTGATGCTGCCTGGCCTGCTCTGTTCCTCCAGCTCCACACTGTGTTATCTCTAACTCCAGCATCGGCAGTTCTAGCTATCTCAGAAGGTCCAAAGAGACATGGAGATTCGGGTGCACAGATCTTTAAAATATCATGATCAGATGCAGAAAACAATCAAGAAAGCTAATGGAATATTAGCCTTTATATCCAGAGGATGAGAGAGTTATACTGCAGTTATACAAAACCTCCCTTACACCTCACTCGGAGTATTGCGAGCAGGTCTGGGCACCACACCTCAGGAAGGATAGATTGGCCTTGGAGGGATTACAATGTAGGTTTACAGGAATAATATCGGGACTTCAGGGGTTAAGTTGAGGAGAGATTATACAAATTAGGTCTGTTTTCCTGAGAATTTAGAAGGTTAAGGGATGATCTGATTGAAATCTTCAAGATATTAATAGGAAAAGGCAGGATAGATAAAGATAAACTATTTCCATGGGTTGGGAATTCCAGAACTAGGGGCATAGTCTGAGAATTAGGGCCAGGCCATTCAGGAGAGATGTCAGGAAGCACTTCTACACACAAAGGGTGGTAGAGGTTTGGAACTCTCTTCCACAAACAGGAGGGGATGCTGGATCAGTTGTTTGTTTTAAACCTGAGATGGATAAATTATTAAAGCGAAGGGATTAAGAGATATGAGCCACGGGCAGGTAAATGGAGTTAGGGCACATTTTCAGCCATGATCTTATTGAAAGGTGGAACAGGTTCGAGGGCCTGAATGCCTATTCTTGTTCCTATGTACTCAGTGGACCTCAGATGCTCCCCTCACTCGACAGGCAGGCAAAAGGCTGAAGGATGAATCACGTGCTGCCACTTGTACCCAGCTCTCAGTAGCTGGCTGTTCCCCAGCAATGGCACATGGCTCACAGTGTGTACCTCTCCAGGTTCAGGAATCAGGCCAGAGCGGAAAATAAATGTCTACATCTGAGAAAGTTTAATGCTGAATACACGTATTGGCAGAGAACTCCAACATTCTGATTCATATCGCAATCTGCTTGTGCAATGTTAAATATCCTCAGACCCATTTCCTAGCTCTTTATCATTATATATCCACTCAATGGAATGTTTCCCAGTAATCAACATCAGATTATTTTTCAATAAAGCTGCAGTAATATCATTTCCAATCGTTAATCCTGTGGCAGGTTTGGGTGAGCCTTAAAGGGAAAACTGTCTGAGGAAATGAGCTGGAGAGAGAGACAGACAGAGACACAACAATCCGCGACTCCAAATCAAAACGTACCGTGGCTCCCTGCAGCTCAATGAGTTACAGTTTCATCCCAGAGAGTGTGAACAAGCCCCACGACGAAACTTGGGCATAAAAATCTTGGCTAACGCTCACTGTGTGGGTCCAGAGCTGATTTGTGAAGAGATTCTGGGGAAGCAGGACCCAAATCACCAGTGGCACCCTTCACAAGACCATCCAAATGCATTAAACATAGAAAATGGGAGCAGGAGTAGGCCATTCAGCCCATCGAGACTGTTCCAACATTCAATATGATCATAGCTGAATATCCAACTCAGATTCCTGTTCCTGCTTTCTCCCCGTACCCTTTGATCCCTTTAGCCCTCAGTACTGTATCTAAAACTATCTTTGAAAAATTCTATGTTTTGGCCTCAACTGCTCTCTGTGGCAGAGAATTCCACAGGCCCACCACTCTCTGGGTGAAGATATTTCTCCTCATCTCAGTCCTCAATGGCCTACCCCATATCCTTAGACAGTGATCCCTGGTTCTGGAATCCCCAGTCATCAGGCACATCTTTCCCACAATTATCCCCTCTAGCCCTGTTCAAATTTTATACCTTTCCATGAGATTCCCCCCTTATTCTTCTAAGCTTCACTGAATGTAATCCTAATGGATCCAGTCTCTCTTGACACGTCTGTCCTGTTATCCCAGGAATCAGTCTGGTAGACCTTTGTTGCACTCCCTCCATGGCCTTCCTCAGGTAAAGAGACCAAAACTGCACACAATATTCCAGGTGAGGTCTCACCAATGCAGCAGAAAATCGCTGGTTCCTGCACTCGAATCTTCTCACTAATGAAGGCCAATGTAGCATTTGGCTTCCTCATTGCCTGCTACATCTGCATACTTACTGCAGTGGAAGGACAGACACCACTGTCCTCTCCCCGGTCCAGATGTCCAGCATCAAGGCATTAGTCATGTCGAAAGTGATTGGGGAGGTGATGGCCTGGTGGTATTGTTGCTGGACAGTTAACCCAGAGACCCAGGTAATGTTCTGGGGACCTGGGCTCAAATCCTGCCACAGCAGATGGTGGAATTTGAATTCAATAAAAATCTGGAATTAAGTGTCCACGAATCGATTGTCAGGAAAAACCCATCTGGTTCACCAATGACCTTCAGCAACCTGCCATCCTTACCTGGTCTGGCCTACATGTGACCTCAGACCCCACAGCAATGTGGTCGACTTTTAACTGCCCTCTGGGCAATTAGGGATGGGCAATGAATGCTACCTGGCCAGCGACGCCCTCATCCTACGAATGAATAAAGAAAAATAAACAGCCCCCAGCTCTGCTGGATGGGGCAGTTCCTTTGTGTCCCTGACCTTTGGGTTCCTGAAGCATCAACTCCATTCAGAACTCGGAACTCTGGCGATGTGTGTTTGGAGCATCTCTGAAGAGATCGAATGAGAGACTTTGCTGGTTCATTGAGGACTTCACCAACCCATCAGGGAGCCCATCGAGAAAGGGCTGAGACGGCAAACAGAGTGTTTGAACCTTCGAACAGCCTGCCTACCCAACTCCCCCAAGCACCCACTTGCAGCTGATTGAGAACTGGGTCTTATTGGGAGTCTCAGAACCCAATGAACTGGAATGCAGGCCTTGATCCTGAGTAACTGCCGAAGGACAAGAGGTGTTGCCTCTGAGTGAGTGCCGCATTGCCACCGGTACTGTCTTCTTTTGGATATGGCAATTAAACTGAGGTCCCGCCTACTAACACAGGTCAACGTTAAAGATGCCTTTTGACTTTGAAATGGACGGAAATCTCATTGCTGTGTCCTGGTCAATATTCACGACTCAGTCAACATCACTATCACACAGCTGTGGGAGCTTGCTGTGCACAAAACGGCTGCTATGCTCCCAACACAACAGTGACCACACTCCTAGAAATACTTTGCCGGCCGTAAAGCACTCTGGAATGTAATGCCACGAAAGGCGCTACATAAATGCACATCTTTCCTCCGACTATTGAGTTGACAGTTTTGTAGAGGAACCTTTGAAATGGTTTGCTGTTCCAAGGCGCTGTCGCTAAGGGGGGGGCGTAAATCAGTCAGTCACTGGAGTCTGTGTGCAGCGAGTGTGACCCGTGAGAGCCTCTCTGTCAACAGCTCAGCACACTTGAGATGCAGAGAGAGCTCAGCACGAGGCAGCAGATGAGTTCGGACCACACCACAGTGACAGAGTACAGTGCGTTCCCACACAAGTGTAATTTTAGACCTTTGCCAAACCTGTTGAACTAAACAGCAACCAGGGAGGACAGTGCACTGCAGAACACAAGAGGCCCAATAAAAGCAGTGCCCTCCTGGTCTTGTTTACACTGTTGCCGATAGGTCTTTTCTTATCCGCTGCAGCACAGTCATCAAACTGTGGCCGTGGGAACAAAAACAGAAGTTGCTGGAAAAGCTCAGCCGGTCTGGCAGCATCTGTGGAGGAGAAAACAGAGTTAACGTTTCGGGTCCGGTGACCCTTCCTCAGAACTGATGAACAGGGCTTGGTGAACTTTTACGCCAAGACCAGTTCTTGATGAGTGGAGTCTGGCACAGGTTACCTTAAAGAAATGGACAATCCAAAGTGCTTTACAGACAACTAAGCACTTTTTTTTTGCAAAACAGTCACAAACATTGGAAAAACAGCTGCCAATGTAACATGCAAAAGCCCACAGCAGCAATGCGGTCTGTGACCAGTTAATATACTTTGCAATTCTTACTGATGAATCAATATTGGCCTGGACAACTGTAGAACCCTTACAGTGCTGAAGGAGGCCATTCTGTCCTTCGAGTCTGCACCGACCCTCTGAAGAGCATCCCACCCAGATCCAACCCTTTACCCTAGCCCTGTAACCCTACATTTCCCAAAGCTAACCCACGTAGCCTGCACATCCCTGAACACTATGGGGCAATTTAGCATGGCCAATCCACCCTAACCTGTACATCTTCCAGACTGTAGGTGGAAACCGGCGCACCCGGAGGAAACCCACGCAGACACAGGGAGAATGTGCAAACTCCACACAGACAGTCGCCCGAGGGTGGGAATCGAACCCGGGTCCCTGGTGCTGTGAGGCAGCAGTGCTAACTGCTGTGCCACCGTGCCATAAACTCTCTAGCCCTCCTTCAGTGGGACTTCTACCTGCAAAGGCTGAGGGTGTTTTAAGGTCACATTTCATCTCAAAGTCCCTTCGCATCGCACTCCCTTCGCATCGCACTGGAATTTCAGTCTACATCTGACCCTGCATTGGTATATAAACTCAGAGTCAAACACAATTACGCCAATCCACAGAATTATTGGAACACAACAGTGTTCCCTAGGCAGCATTCCCTGCCCAACAGTGGGAATGGGGACTGAGTCTTTGTACCCTTACACCCCCTAAAGCATTGCTAAGCAAAGGCCAAGAATTCCCTCCCTGTTCCCTGGCTAAATCATGCCCCTTCAAACCAGTAACCTGCGCTAACCTCCCCTTCGTCTGGCACAGTGTGAAATGGGGTTTGGTAATGACTTCTGTGAGGCGCTCTTCCCACATTGAAGGCGCTACATAAATGCAAGTTGCTGCCGAAATCCCAGTGACTGGCAAAGATAATCGGACAACTAACAATCATGGCAGTGGGGTACATGGTCTGTCACTTTATCAGTGTTTCTCACTTTGGATTGCAGCACGGCTGGGATCAATGAACACAGGAGTCTGGCATTTTTGCTGCTTTCTGCCATATCCTTCATTGACTTCATATAAAACATGCTCTGGACTGCGAAACCAGTTACATGAGGGAACATGTTAGCAGCCATCGTGCTGTCATATAGTCAGACAGTGGATGAATAATTAGTTTGGCTTCTGATGGTGGCGTTGGGGTTGGAATGTCACCTCCAGTTTTGGAAGAACTCCCTGCTTCTCTTCAAACAGTAGTGTGAGGATTCATAGAACATAGAACATTACAGCGCAGTACAGGCCCTTCGGCCCTTGATGTTGCGCCGACCTGTGAAACCAATCTGAAGCCCATCTAACCTACACTATTCCATTATCATCCATATGTTTATCCAATGACCATTTAAATGCCCTTAAAGTTGGCGAGTCTACTACTTTTGCAGGCAGGGCATTCCACGCCCTTACTACTCTCTGAGTAAAGAACCTACCTCTGACATCTGTCCTATATCTATCACCCCTCAATTTAAAGCTGTGTCCCCTCGTGCTAGCCATCACCATCCGAGGAAAAAGGCTCCCACTGTCCACCCTATCTAATCCTCTGATCATCTTGTATGTCTCTATTAAGTCACCTCTTAACCTTCTTCTCTCTAACGAAAACAGCCTCAAGTCCCTCAGCCTTTCCCCATAAGACCTTCCCTCCATACCAGGCAACATCCTGGTAAATCTCCTCTGCACCCTTTCCAATGCTTCCACATCCTTCCTATAATGCGGTGACCAGAACTGTACGCAATACTCCAAGTGCAGCCGCACCAGAGTTTTGTACAGCTGCAACATGACCTCATGGCTCCGAAACTCAATCCCTCTACCAATAAAACCTAACACACCGTACGCCTTCTTAACAATGCTATCAACCTGGGTGGCAACTTTCAGTGACCTCTTTCCATTTGACTGAAATAACAGATAAGATGAAGCAGCTCTCTTTCAGCGTGATACTCAAATAGCTCCATTATTCGGGGCTGAGTTGGAACTGAAGCTACACCGACCTGCGGACTCTGGAACTCTGAAACAAAAACAGAAATTGCTGGAGAAACTCAGCAGGTCTGGCAGCATCTGTGCAGAGAGAAAAATAGAGTTAGCGTTTCAGGTCCAGAGTTACGAAGAGGGTCACTGGACTCGAAAAGTTAACTGTTTCTCTCTCCACAGATGCTGCCAAACCGACTGAGTTTCTCCAGCAATTTATGTTTTTGCCACATTGACAGAAAACTGGCCAAGCCACAAATGTGGCTCATAATGGTTCATTCCTAAGAATCCACGTGGACTGCAGCTGTTCAAGATGGGAGCTCGCCTCCACCTTCTTAAGGACGGCTAGGGACGGGCAATAAATGCTGGGCCAGCCAGTGACGCCCAGGTCCTACAAATCAGTAAAAACAATTTCAGATTTTGTCGAGGCATTAGAAACCATGAGGGACCTCCGATATCGAGAGATTGTTTGCATTGGAGGAAGAATCAAGAACCCTATCGCCTTGCAACCCTGCAGCCCAAAGGTCTCGATGTGGACTTTACGAGCTTCAAAATCTCCCCAGCCCCTTGACCTCATCCCAAGACCAACCCGTCTTGTCCCCACCTCCTCGACCTGTCCGTCTTTTCTCCCACCTATCCGCTCCTTCCACCTCACTGACCAACCCCCACCTCCACTTCCTACCGACTCGCCTCAGCCCCGTCTCCTTGGCCTGTCCATCTTCCCTCCCACCTACCCGCCCCTCCCTCCTCACTGACCAACCCCCATCCCAACTCCCTACCTACACTCACCTGTACTGGCTCCATCCCCGCCTCCCTGACCTGTCCATCTTCCCTCCCACCTATCCCCCCACGCCCCCACCCCCCTCACTGACCAACCCCCATCCCAACTCCCTACCTACACTCACCTTTACTGGCTCCATCCCCGCCTCCTTGACCTGTCCATCTTCTCTCCGTCTATCTGCTCCACTATCCACCTTCCATCATCGCCTTTCCGCTCTCTCTATTTATTTCAGAGCCCCCTTTCCCTCCCCCATTTCTGAAGAAGGGTCCAGACCCGAAACGTCAGCTTTCCTGCTCCTCTGATGCTGCCTGGCCTGCTGTGTTCATCCAGCTCTATACCTTGTTATCAAGAACCAGAGGGTACAGGTTTAAAAAGAAGTGATGGAGACAGGACCGACTGTGGTCAGTCGGATCTCAAACGGTGATAAGACAGGGTACAGGAGAGAGGTAGACAGCTTCGTGGTGTGGTGTAAAGATAACAATCTCTCCCTCAATGTCAGCAAAACAAAGGAGCTGCTCATCGACTTCAGCAAATGGAATGGAGGATCAACGGTGCTGAGGTGGAGATGGTCGAGAGCTTCAAGTTCCTTAGAGTAAGTATCACCAACAATCTCTCCTGGTCCATCCATGTTGACGCTACGGTCAAGAAAACACACCAACGTCCCTACTTCCTCAGGAGGCTAAGGAAATTCGCCATGTCCACAATGGCTCTTCCCAATTTTTATAGATGCACCTTAGAAAGCATCCTATCTGGATGGATCACAGCTTGGTTTGGCAACTGCTTTGCTCAAGACCCAAAGAAATCACAAGGGAGTTGTGAACGCAGCCCGGTCCATCATGAAAACCAGCCTTCTGTTCCATTGGCACGGCCGAAAATGGGTGGAACGATAAACTAGAGGATGCTCAAGAAATCAGAAACTAGGTGAGGGCAGGTATCTCGGAGCGATGTGTGGCTGGAGAAGATTACAGAGGTGGAGGTATAAAGTTTGGAGGGATCCAGAAACAAGGATGAGAATTTTACCATCGAGGCACCCTTGAGTGGGTGCCAAAAGAAATCAGCAAACACAAGAGGAACAGGGCCCGGTCTGAGTAAGGAGAGAGGCATCAGAGTTTTGCATGACCTTAAGTTTGCAAAGTGAGTCCAATAAGAGAGTGCCTGAACAGATATAGAGAAAGGGCCTACAATTAGGAATGATTTTCCTCCGTACCTGACACACTTGATTCCCACGAAAAGAAACAAGAGAGAAAAAAAGAAACGCTCTGCTAAGAGGGTCATCCATCATGTTGACAATAGCAGCTTCACGTAAAGGAAGGCAATTTTATTTTCAAGGCCAGATGCCCAGAGGAACTCAAACAATGCATTAATTTGCCACTGATTTGCTAACACTGACAGGAAGGCCCTGTCAAAAGGACAGAGCAAGACCTTTTCAGCCACAGGTAAACGTTGATGGTAACAGTTAGCAATTAGAAATGGCTTTGGGATCTGTGCAGGTGCAGTACAGCCCTCAGTGACTGTTACCATCACCATCAAACTGTCAGCTCGTTCTCTCCCCTGCTCTTTGTTCCCTAGTCACAGACACGCTAACCTGACCTGTGACAGATAAACCTGGTGAAACTGGGAGTCTGGGAGCCCGAGGGGGAAGGTCAGGGGACTGGGCTGAGCCCCTTCAGCCACGTTGCTGACATTTAGTCTCATGCCAGGGGAACCCAGACCCAGAGCTGGTTACAAACGGGGTTCAGTTCTCTCGGTTAGAATCATTAAGTGTGTCCCTTTATTAACTCATTCGAGGAAGGCTCTCAAAAACACGTTTAAGTTTAGATGCCTTCGTGGTTTTTTATGCCATTGGATGTGGGTGTTACTGGTTACATGGAGATTTGTTGCCCGTCCCTAATTGCCCAGAGGGCAGTTAAGAGTCAACCACATTGCTGTGGGTCTGGAGTCACATGTAGGCCAGACCAGGTAAGGATGGCACTTTCCTTCCCCTAAAGGGCATTAGTGAACCAGATGGGTTTTTCCTGACAAGCGACAGTGGAGACTGAGGGTGTGCTGCACTACAGAGAGCTCTGTCTTTCAAACGAGACGTTGAAATGGGATGCTGGGAGTTAAAATCGCATGGATTCAACGTTGAAGGGGCTGGGGAATTCTCACTGGTGTCCTCCCCACCGCCAACGCCAACAAGTTGGACAATCCGGTCATGACCACGTTGCCGTTTGTGGGATCTCACTGTGCACAAGGGAGCAAAATTTGTTTCCCGCATCCCTGCTGACATTTCCCTCTCAAATCAACACAGGCAAACGATTCTGGTACCTGACCACAACGCTGTTTTGTGGGATCTTGCTGTGCTGCTAACCGGCTGCTGCCTTTCATCACGTCCGATTACGCCTCTGGAGTACTTGTTGTTGGCGATAGCCCCCACCGAGTCTGCGAGGAGGCGGTACGTAAATGCAATTTCTTCCGCCTGCCCCCACTTTCAAAGTCTCGACAAAGTTCACAGCTTTCACCAAGCTCCGTCCTCATGGATCGTGGTGTTGACCGCACTGTACGGTCACTCCAAGGGTCAGGTGGGGGCCAATGAGAGCCGCTCGGTGGTGTACCAGAGATCTACAGCATCATCAAGAGGGAGCCTGACCCTTGCACTATGGCACTCAGCAATCAGTGACCGCCCCCCCCAACAACCCCACCCCCCACCCATAGCCACACAGATCCAACCACCACAGGCTCCAACAAAATCAAAATTAAAAGCTCCTGGCTTCGATTCAAGGTTACAGATGCATCCCGGGGAACTCCAGCAAGTCTCTAAGCTGCTCTGAGCTCTCTTGGATCCTAAATTTCCAAGTGCTGGCTTTCCCAATCGTACAAATGGCCAGCACTCAGGTTAAACATTGATAGCTATCACTCTCACTGGAGTGCATCATGCCACAGAGGGAGAGGGGGCATGAATTCAATCTGCTGTGTGACTTTTTAATTGAGTACAGTCCTGGATTTCTCCAACCCCGTCGGGAGTGCATCAGCAAGCTGGGAAAGTCCAGGGGAACTGGCTGCATTGTCTTATTCGCCTGCATGGCTGGAAAGTTCCTCCACTGCTGGCATTCTAGAAATGTTCAGGCTGGACGAGAAACCAAGCTGGCTCTATCGGTGACTGTGCAATTTGCCTGCTTGGAGTCACGTCAGACTCAAAACTGAAGACAAAGGCTCCATTTCGCTGTTTGTCACTGGAAAATGCAGTAAAGGCTTGGATGAGCTGTCCCTTTAGCTAATGCTTGGCACACTTGGAGCATTGAGTATGGGAGGTGGGCATCATTTCTGGCTGTGCAAGACACTGGCGGATGCCACGTTTGGAATACTGCGTACAATTCTGGTCGCCAATCTATAGGAAAGATATCATTAAACTAGAAAGGGTTCCGAAATGATTTACAAGGATGTTACTGAGACTGGAGGGTTTGAGTTATAAGGACAGGCTGGGACTTTTTCCCCCTGGAGCGTAGGAGGTTGAGGGGTGACCTTACAGAGGTTTATAATATCATGAGGGTCTTAGATAAGGTGAATAGTCAAGGTCTTTTCCCTAAGGTGGGTGAGTTCAAAACTAGAGGGCATAGATTTAAGGTGAGTGGGGAAAAGATTTAAGAAGGGACCTGCAGGGCAACTTCTTCACAGAGAGGATGGTGCATGTGTGGAATGAGCTGCCAGAGGATAGGAAGTGGATAGGAAAGGTTTAGAGGGATATGGGCCAAATGCAGGAAAATGGGACCAGTTCAGTTTAGGAAACCTGGTCAGCATGGACAAGTTGGGCTGAAGGGCCTGCTCCTGTGCTGTATGATTTGATTGGATTTGATTTGTTACTGTCACGTGTACTGAAGTACAGTGAAAAGTGTTGTCTTATGTCCTTTACAGGCAAATTATACCATACAAGTGTATCAGGGTAACAGAACAGAGTGCAGGATACAGTTCTATAGCTGCAGAGCAAGAGAGATCAACATTTAACGTTTGAGAGGTCCCCATTCATAAGTCTGATAACAGCAGGGAAGAAGCTGGTCTTGAATCTGTTGGTGAGTGTGTTCAAACTTCTGTACCTTCTGCTTGATGGAAGAGGGTGGAAGAGAGTATAACTGGGGTGGGAGTGGTCTTTGAATATGTTTGTTGTTTTCCTGATGCAATGGGAAGTATAGATGGAATCAATGGATTGGGGGGTGGGTGGTGGGGTTGGGTTGGTTGGTTTGTGTGATGGACTGGGCTGTGATCACAACTCTCTGTAGCTTCTTGCAGACTTGGGAAACAGCAGTTGCCATGCCACACTGTGCTGTATCCGGATAAGATGCTTTCTGTGCAAATTTGTGAGAGTCTTTACTGACACGCTGAATTTCCTTAGCCTCCTGAGGAAGTAGAAGCATGTTGGGCTTTCTTGATTGTAGTGTCAACATAGGTGGACCAGGACAGATTGCTGGTGCTCGTCACTCCCAGGAACTTTTCACTCTCGACTCCTAACTCTATGTTCAGCAGCTGACTACCCACATCCACTTTGCGGAGAAGTTTATAAAAATATTTATCTTTAAGGCTGAATGACCTCAATGTTATTTACCACTTGAATCAGACTGTCAGATTTTATTATCTTTGCAAGACACACCCTACACATTGAACCTACATGTTCCAGAGAACTGGGAGCTTGGGTCAGGTTCAAGGAATCCACTCAATTGGTGCCTCTGGAAGTCGTTGAAGGGAATGGAGTGTTAAATTCCTGTAGACGTGCTCTTTTCCAGAACTCCCACTGTTGTTGCCGCTCACCCTGCACGCAGACGGTGGGAAATCAGGGTCAACACTTACACTTCAGTGCACATGTTCGTGATAGCATGCCAGAAACGTGGGCCAAAAGGACTTTCTCAGCTTTAAGCGAGTTGCGAGAGCACTCTCAGCCGTGTCTGAAGCTTGAGAGTTCCAAGTCCCGTCCCTCAGACTTCAGCGCAGTACCGAGGGAGTATCGCCCCGTTAGACATGCTACTGTCTACCATAGTTACCCAGATGACAACTAGGACTATAATTCAAAAGGGTATTCTGAGGCCTGTGGTGTGGTTGGAGATAATCAGTCAGAGGTCATGGAATTGAAGTCCTTCGTTATCTTACCCGCTCGCTGTCCGATCAGTTGATTTGCGTATTGGGAGAGCTGACAAAAATCAGAACAATCTTTCTTCTCTGTCAGTGGCTCCACTCGAATACACCCGCTCCCCACCTCCCACTTACATTTCCAACTGAAGATCGCAAGTACCTCAGTCAATAGTACAGCATTTGACAAAACTCACCCATTCCCTACAATGCAGCTTTGACTGAATGTCAGTCCACATTGACTGGGAGGCAGACCCTACACCATTATTTATGGATTAAAACGTATCCAGGGGTCCCAGGAGAGAGAGAGAGAGAGAGAGAGGGAATACGGCATTGAGATACAGGATCAGCTATGATCATATTGAATGGCAGAGCAGGCTTGAATGGTCTAAAGGCCTACTCCTAGATTTTATGGAATCTTACAAACATTAGCCTCTCTCTTCAGCCTGCCTCTTATCCAGTGGGGCCTGGAGGAGCGAATTAAGGAAACTTGTGGATGCACTTCTACACCTGAAGCCAAGACTACAGCATAGCAAGCGGGCAGCACAGTGGCTAGCACTGGGTCCCGGGTTCAATTCCAGCCTCGGGCGACTGTCTGTGTGGAGTTTGCACATTCTCCTCCCGTCTGCGTGGGGCTCCTCCCACAGTCCAAAAGATGTGGACACTAGGTAGATTGACCATGCTAAACTGCCCATAGTGTTCAGGGGTGTGTACACTAGGTGGGTTAGTCATGGGAAATGCAGGGTTACAAGGACAGGGATGGTGTTGGGTCTGGGTTCTATGATGGTGTACAGCTAGTAGCAGACTGATGATTCCTACCAGCCATCTCAATCCAATGGACTGAGTCTTCAGAGGCCAGTGTCGGGCATGGAGTCAGCGCTAAATGAAAACGTAGCTGTACGCAAGGATGTTCTGTACGAGGTCGTTTTAAGTGAAATTGCAGATGCAAGCAGAAAAGGCACAAGCCAGATAGAACTGCTCAGCATCAGTCAGCACAATGTTTCCATCTGTATGCGGTGAGGATCTGGCAACACTGGGTTGAATAAATCTCAAACAGAGTCAAATTAACTCCAGAGACAGGTCCCTGGCACACCACAGTGAGAGGAAGAGACACTTGCATTTATATAGCACCATTCATGACGTCAGGATGTCCCGAAGTGCTTCATAAATCAACAAAGTACTCCTGAACTGCTGTAATCAATGGCTGTACAGCAAACTCCCACATACAGACTGTCTGTTTAGTGTCACCTTGCTGTGTTTCTGCTTGGGGAGCCCTTAGGACTCTGTATCTAGTTCAATAATTTTAGGCCTTGAACATCTCCTTCCATGTCTTTTACCCACCCACAACACCCCAGGCCCTAGTGTAACATGGGCTGCTTTCAGCACAGTCAACCTATCTTCCCCCACTCGTAGCCCCTATCTTCCCTGGCTTACCATCAACAATCTTGTTGTTTGCCTGACTTTTGTCCTCTCTCTGGGCTCTGTCTCCACCTATCCGCACACTCCTCTTACTGCACACACCCAACCCCCTCCCAGATCCTGCCATCAACAACATAAATACTGCTTTTTCTGAGCAGCAATCAGTTCTGAAGGGTCACTGTTCTCAAAACGTTAACTCTTGTTTCTCTTCCCACAGATGCTCCCAGAACTGCTGAATTTCTTCAGCAATTTCTGTTTTCATTTCAGATAGTCCATGTGCGCTTTGTTTTTTAAAAGCTAATGCTGATCGAGGGATAAATAACAGCCCAAGTCAGGGGCTCTTAAAATCCCCCGTGTGGATGCAGGCCATTCAGCCCATTGTGTCCACATCGACACTGAACAACATCCTACCCAGACCCACTCCATCCCTGTGTCTCTGCATTTCCCATGGCCAACCCACCTAGTCTGCACATCCCCGAACACTACTGGCAATTTAGCATGGCCAATCCACTTAGCCTGCACATCTTTGGACTGTGGGAGGAAACTGGAGCACCCGGAGGAAACCCACACAGAGAATGTGCAAACTCCACACAGACAGTTGCCCAGCAGTGGAATTGAATCTGGGTCCCTGGTGCTGTGAGGCAGCAGTGCTAAGCACTGAGCCACTGTGCAACCCCTTGATGGGTGAAGGGCTTTACTCCATGGTGCAGACCTCTACAACAAAAATACAACCTGCTGGTTCAGAGGAATGTGCATCCCCGAAGTCCGCATCTTCCTGATATTTTAAAATATCTGTATTTTAACAGTTGACATGAATAGATTGTAACCCAAATATCCATTTGGGAATCAGTGTTTGGAATTCTGCAGAATCCATGCTGTGTGCTTACAACAAAGCTCATGGAGGAAGAAATATACCAATTGTAACACACAAGCTCAACAGCCAACTAAGATCTAATCTTGTTATTTCTTTAGTTAAGATCTCAAATGAGCTGGAAAATAATTCACAATTGACGCTTTTGAAAAGAAAAGAAAGGCAGAAGTGAGAATGTTCCCAACATAGAGGGACTGGGAGAATACACAGCAATCTAGGTATGGTCTCACCAATGTCCTGGATAACTGAAATAAATGTCTTTATTCATAAAGACCTTTCCTTCTAGATGTCTCAGAGAGCTTCCTCTGTCAGCCTATACATGGCGACATGTTAGAAGGAGAGGTTGAACAGGCTGGGGCTATTTTCCCTGGACTGCCAAAGGCTGAGGGGTGACCTTATAGAGGTTTATAAAATCATGAGGGGCATGGATAGAGTGAATAGCCAAGGTCTTTTCCCCAGGGTGGGGGAGTCCATAACGAGAGGGTATAGGTTTAAGGTGAGAGGGGAAAGATTTAAGGGACCTAAGGGGCAACATTTTCACACAGAGGGTGGTGTGTGTGTGTGGAATGAGCTGCCAGAAGTAGTGGTGGAGGCTGGTACAATTACAACATTTAAAAGGCATCTGGATGGGTATATGAATAGGAAGGGGTTAGAGGGATATGGGCCAAATGCTGGTAAACGGGGCTATATCAGTTTAGGAAACTTGGTTGGAATGGACAAGTTGTGCTGAAGGGCCTGTTTCTGTGCTGTATGACACTGTTGACCCTACAGGTGGAGAAGCTAGACTACTGGAGGAACTCAATGCCACAGCAAGCGTGACACTTGCTCAATGCTGTTTAGACCAAAGGTTTGCTGAGCATTTAATGTGAAACTCTAACCAGGAGTAGCCAGATGTGAAGAAAATGTGGATAGAGGTGGGGTCTTGGGACTGGTTGGGGGTTGGTGGTGTAGCACATCCAAAAAGGGAACACAAACAGGGAAAACCATTTCGTCCATTCTTAGTGCCTTCACCTTCAAAGCAAAATTGACCATTCTGCCCCTTGCCATATTCCAGCCCCTTCACGAGCCTGTGTTGACGAATCACTGTTCATTACAGTGATTGAGACACAACAGGGGAGACCATCACCCACAGAGAATGTGCTCCATCCTAAGTTAGCCTGAATAGCTTGGACTGTGCCAAACTGCACAACAGCAGCGTGGAGTTACCTGCCTGCACCCCCCCCCCCCGCCCAAGGATACAGGAAATTAGAGAGCCATTTCCAATGGCAGAAAGGGAAGCGAGGGTTATGTCCCCAACTCAAACTGGCCACTTGCGTTTGAGAAGGGGAAAACATTAGCTTCTGCTCTTCTGTCATAACTTGTATCTGACAGTCAGCACCGAGATATGTTTCTAGTTAATACTAAACATGTTCTCATTTTAGGGGAATGCTTCCAATTACAGCAGTGCTGGAACGTTTTAGATTTTGCATATGCTGCAGGATAATAGAGAGAGAAAAAGAGGAACAAAATAGACGCCTGTATATCTGGCAACCGTCACCAATAACAGATGTACTGCCCACTCCGTCCACTTGGAAAAACTGAATCCTGGTATTGCTGCTGTACCAACAAGATTACCCAGCATGATTATTGCAAACCAAGTCTGGCCACCTCATTCTTTATTGCTACATCAGAAGGAGATGCACTCAAATTCTGAAATGATCACATTGTCTAGACATCATTTGGCATCAACCGTAATGTAGAATGAAATCTTAACCCAAGCCAAAAGAATTTCGCTTTTACATTGAGATATGTCCATGACCCTGGTGAAATGCAGGCATTTACTGCCCATCTCTTCCTGCCAGAGGGCAACCCCTCACATGGCACATGTCATCCAGACCTGATGGAGGTCGCTGATGAACAGTGTCAAACCAGTTGTGGGTGATTGCCACCGCTTCTCATGGTCCCATTTCAACTGAGACGGGGAGAAGTATCTTCACCCAGAGTGGCGAGCCTGTGGAATTCTGCGCCACAGAAAATGGTTGAGCCAAAACATTGGATGTTTTTGATAAGGGGTTACAGATAGTTCTTAGGACTAAAGGGATCAAAGGATAAGGGGAGAAAGCAGGAACGGGAACTGAGCTGGATGATCGACCATCGTATTCCATGGCAGAGCAGCTCCCAGGACTGAATGGCCTGCTGCTATCTTAGAGGTTTATATAATCTCAACCTAAAGATGTTTGAGGTCCATTTCACACATTGACCATAATGCCATTTGAATGCTCACACTGAGTTGCTAGCCCAGTATGGTACCCACAATATCTCTCCTTCCATCCTGAAGGTGTCTATTGCTGCTGGGATTTAACTTCACACATGGCAGCCTTCTTCTAGCAAGACCAGAGTAGCCAACCTTCATGAGCTGGCGAGAGCTAGGAGGGTATCTCAGCAACATGGGGTTTGCCACCTTCGTGCTTGTTCCTCAAATGCTAGCCATGAACCAGAGTGGAAACCTCAGCCTCGATCTTCGGCAGAAACTGTGCCAGCTGTTTCCTTGTAACTCTGTTCCCCATTCATTCAAGTTCTTTTGTATCCTTAAATCTCAAATAAGCATCAATCTTCCTTTTAAACCACTATCTATTCCCGGTGTTAGCACCTCCACAGGTTTGTCTGACAGTCTTGCATGAATCCAGATAAATATTGGGAAGACTGGAGCCATCTCAAACTGCACCATCTGGCCCCAAGCCAAGTTCCTGTTCCCATGTCCTCTCACAACAGAATACCTACTTACACATCAGCACCAACGCCCCATCCTCAGCTTCTACCTGCACCAAACTGTTGCTGAAATTTTCATGCATGCTTTTCACATCTCTGTACCTGATCGTGTCTGTTCTCTCCAAGCAGCCTTACTGTCCCCCCTACACTGTACTCAACTCTTACAAAACTGTTGTTAATATCCTCTTCTCCAGCAATCTCTCCATCATATCCAGCCTTACTTACAAATACCTCTATTCACCTTCAGTTCTAAACTTGACCCTAGAATTCGCCAATTCCGTTCTCTCCTAGTGTATTGCCCTTACACTACCATTGATGACTGACCTCTCAACCACTTTGCCCCATACTCAGATTTAATAGCCCACATTTAAGCTCTTAAATCCCTCTATGTTTACATCTTTCTCTTATTTAAGATTAAATTCATGCTCTTTGACAAAGCTGCGAGGATCACAAACATTAGAATTGTAACCATGCTGCTATTACAGCTCACTTTGCGCTGTCTTAAACATAGGTTCATTTTCTCCACACCTGTGACTCTTCTTTCCAACTTCCTGTTTCATCGGACAATTTGTGGGCAGTTTAATGTCCAAGGTGGGTTCCATTCATTCGCTGTGTCAAACGCTTTCCCCTTGTCCTTTACAAACTTCTTCAGCTAGGCTTCTCAGTGCAGGTTGCCTCAATGGTCTCACTGATGGTTCAGAGTTAGAGCTCAAGTCTCACCCTTGAGCACACGGCCTTGTCTGACCCTTCAGTACCAACGTGAGGCGGTAACTGAGGTCCCATTTGCCCTCTTGGGTGGATGCAAAGGAATCCCATGGAGCGATCCGGAAGAAATACAGGGAGAGTTCTTTCCCAAGTCCTGACAATATTTATCCTTCTCTCAACAACACCAGAAATAACATAGGCCAGAAGGTTGGAAATGAACCTTCAGAAAACAATGAATGGGAGGATCGAGTCCAATTCATTGCATTCTGCAAGGTTGTGAAGGCATTAGAGAGGACGCAAACAAAAAAATAAACAAGAAAAACTACACCATGGTGAGGAGCTTCATTTGTGAAGCTAGGTTGGAGAAGATGGGGCTGTTCTCCTCAGAGGACAGAAGCTTGAGCAGAGATTAGATAGAGGTGTTCAAAGTTACAAAGTGTTTTGCTAGAGAAATTCAAACAGGTCATAGTGCTGTACAGCATGAAAACAGGCCCTTTGGTCCAACTCGTCCATGCCAACCAGATATCCTAAATTAGTCTAGTCCCATTTGCCAGCATCTGGCCCATAGCCCCCTAAACTCTTCCTATTCATATAGCCATCCGGATGCATTTTAGATATTGTAATTGTACCAGCCTCCACCACTTCCTCTGCTAGCTCATTCCATACACGCACCACCCTCTGCATGAAAACATTGCCCCTTAGGTCCCTTCTAAATCTTTCCCCCTCTCCTTAAACCTATGCTGTCTCGTTTTGGACTCCCCTACCCTGGAGAAATGACCTTTGCTATTTATCCTATCAATGACCCTCACGATTCTATAAACCTCTAAGATCACCCCTCAGCCTCCAATGCACCAGGGAAAATAGCCCCAGCCTATTCAGCCTCTCCCTATAGCTCAAACCCTCCAACCCTGGCAACATCCTTGTAAATCTTTTCTGAACCCTTTCAAGTTTAACAACATCCTTCCTATAGCTTGGAGACCAGAATTGAACCCAGTATTGCAACAGTGGCCTAACCAATGCCCTGCACAGCCGCAACATGACCTCCCAAATACTATGCTCAATGCACTGATCAATAAAGGCAAGCATAGTCTATGTATGGAATGTGCACATTTTCCCCGTGTCTGCATGGGTGTCCTCCCAGTGCTCCGGTCTCCTCCCACAGCCCAAAGATGTGTAGGTTAGGGTGGATCAGCCATGCTACATTGCCTATAGTGCCCAGGGATATGTAGGCTAGGTGGGTTAGCTGTGGGAAATGCAGGGTTACAAGGAGAGGGTAGGGGGTGGGCCTGGGTAGGATGTTCTTCAGATATTTGGTGTGGGCCGAATGGCCCGCTTCCACACTTGTAGGGATTCTATGTAACGTATATCTTTCTCCATGTTGGATAACTTTGAAGTAGACAGGCCATTGAAGCAACAATTCAACTCAGACCTATGTGAGCCAAGTCTGGTACTGACCTCTCCTGCAACGAAGAACAGCAGTGGTGGATCCTCATCCTTTGCTTTATACTCCGAGAAAATCTCTTCTGCGATTGGTTGAATCAGTTGCTTCGCTGGTTCCAATTCCTCTTCTTCAGAATCTAAAGAAACGAAAGTCAAGACACTATCACGGCAGCTCAGGTGAGAACACCCTTCAAACTGTTCGACTCAGGCTCAAAAGTTATGGGAATGATGCAAAAGGGCTGGTCATCCACAACATGTACAACTTTCTCTGATTCTAACCAATCCATTTTGTCTCAAATTTTGGAGAAGTACTTTAGGGGAGATGATGCTTAGCGGTATTAATTGCTAGACTTAATCCAGAAACTCAGCTGGTGTTTGGGAAACTTGCTTCAAATCCCACCATGGCAGATGGTAGAATTTGAATTAAATAAAAATTTTAAAAAAGCCTGGAATTAAGAGTCTAATGATGACAATCAACAATGGATTCACGGTCAGGAAAAACCCATCTGGTTCACTAATGCCCTTTAGGGAAGGAAACTGCCATCCTTACCTGGTCTGGGCTACATGTGACTCCAGACCCATAGTGATGTGGTTGACTCTGAACTGCCCTTTGGGCAATTAAGGATGGACAATAAATACTGGCCTAGGCAGCGATGCCCTCACCCCGTGAATGAATAAAATACATTTTTTCCCCCTACCCTTTCTCAAGGCATCAAACAGTAGGGAGAGAAAGGGGGAATATAAACAAACAAAAAAGTTGTTGGAAAAACTCAGCAGGTCTGGCAGCATCTGTGGAGAAAAAGCAGAGTTAACACAGATCTTCTATCAATTTCTGTTTTTGCTTGTGATTCCCAGCACCCACAGTTAGAGTCATACAGCACAGAAACAGACCCTTTGATCCAACCAGTCCACACAGGCCATGTTCCCAAACTAAACTAGTTGCACTGGTCTACATATCCCTCCAAATCTTTCCTATTCATGTACCTGTCCAAGTGTTTAAATGTCATAATGTTACCTGCAACCACCACTTCCTCTGGCAGTTCTTTCCACTTTCCCAAATTGCTTAAATTTTAAGTTTAATTTTGATCTCACTGTGTGCCTTCTCTGCAGGTGAGACATTGTATTCCTTGCTCTGTTCTATTACCCTAAAGCAGTTTGTATGGTATGATCTGCCTGTACTGCACACAGAACAAAACATTTCACTGTAACCAGGTACATGTGACAATAATAAATCAAATCAAACTTTTTTTTGTTTAATGGGAATATGCCATTGAGATAGAGAATCAATCCTATTATACTCAATAGTGGAGCAGGTTGAAAGGGCTGAACAATCTACTCCTGCTCCTAGTTTGAGATAACAAGGTGTAGAGCTAGATGAACACAGCAGGCCAAGCAGCATCAGAGGAGCAGGAAAGCTGACATTTCGGGCCTAGACCCTTCATCAGAAATCTGATGGAGGGTCTAGGCCCAAAACATCAGCTTTCCTGCTCCTATGATGCTGCTGGGCCTGCTGTGTTCATCCAGCTCTACACCTTGTTATCTCACCCCTTAATTACTTGTGCATAATACACTACCTATGACCAGCCAGCTCAGACTCAGTGCCTGAACTGAGGAAATTCTGAATCCCCTGTTTATATCGGTCAGCCAGGACTTCCTGATTGGCTCATTAGCCAGGACTTCCTGATTGGCCCGTTAGCCAGGACTTCCTGATTGGTCCGTTAGCCAGGACTTCCTGATTGGCCCATTAGCCAGGACTTCCTGATTGGCCCAGGTTAACAATCCCAATCAAGGATCCAATTGTGACAGGTGGTATCTGTATGGGACTCTCTTCCACAAACTGACGCTCGATCAGATGTTAATTTGAAATCGGAGATTGATCAATAATAACCAAAGGCATGATGGGATATGAGATAGTGTTGGGAACGTGGAGGCGCCATGACCCCATGAATGGCAGAGTGGGCCTGAGAAACTAAATGGCCTCCCCATTATTCCTACATCCTGAGGGCACCATCTCTGGGAGACTTCAAGCTAAGGCAAACAATGGCCAAGCCTTGCATCCCACCAGCAGTTGCTGACGGGCTCCTGGGCGAGGAAGGGATATGTGGGGAGGCCAACTCCAGTGACTCTTCACCCAATCCTCGCGTTTGCCAATTCCAGTTGCCGTTTCTCTTCTCCCTCGACTGAAAGCGTGGGTCATGGTGGGCCTGCATTCCACAGATATCCTCAGGCCCCGCCCCTCGGTTATATTGCCAACAGGAGGCCATTCCGCAGAAGGGGACATCACAGGGGCCAGCCAAGCCGAATCCTCACTTGTACTGACAGGAGTAGGGGTGTGCCTGGTTAAATTCCTGCCTTCCTAGTCCAGGGACACAGAGGTCGGTATTGATCATTGCACTGAGTGTCCGAGCCCAAAAACTTCCACTGCAGACTGGGCAATCATCACTTTAAGTACAGAACAAATTTGTGCGCTACTTGACAGAGCTTTAGCTTTTGTTTCATCATTTTGTATCGCGGAGGTGTGAAAGTTCCTTCCAGAAACAAAACAACCTCAAAAGATGTTTGCAGTCAGCCAAATAGGTAAGGCCAAATAATTAATAAGATAAAAATTAATAAAATAAAATAGTTAATAGCCAAATAATTAATCCATTTGAGGATTTTTAAAGTATTTCAGTCAACCTGCTTGGACATCTCTGTGGCAGAGGGACTTGAACCTGGACCTTCTGGCCAAGTTGGTGGACTTTTATACTGGCATCTTTCTTTCAAAAGAATGGCCAGAAAGATCCTTTGGTGCTTGCTAACCCTCAAATTTCAGAGTCACGTTAACAGGGGTCAGAATACAAAATTAAAAGAAAGAGTGTGTGAGTAGCCTATTCACATTGTGCTGGTCCCATTCGATTTTGAGTCACAGAGATGTACAGCGCAGGAATGACTCTTCGGTCCAACTCGTCCATGCCGACCAGATATCCTAAATTAATCTAGTCCCATGTGCCAATATTTGGCCCATTCCCTCTAAACCCTTCCTATTCATATACCCATCCAGATGACTTTTAAATGTTGTAATTGTAGACACTTACACCACTTCCTCTGGCATCTCATTCCATACACGCACCGCCCTCTGTGTGAAAATGTTGTCCCTTAGGTCCCTTTTAAATCTTTCCCCTCTCACCTTAAACCTATGCCCTCTCATTTTGGACTCCCCTACCCTGAGGAAAAGACCCTATCCATGCCTCTCATGATTTTATAAGTTTCTACAAGGTCACCTCTTAGCCTCTGATGCCCAAGGAAAAAAATCCCCAGCCTATTCAATCTCTCACTATAATTCAAACCCTCCAAACCTGGCAACATCCTTTTAAATATTTTCTGAACCCTCTCAAGTTTCACAACATTTTTCCTGTAGCAGGAAGACCAGAATTGAATGCAGTATTCCAAAAGTGGCCTAACCAATGTCCCGTACAGCCACAATATGGCCTCCCAACTTCCATACCCAGATCACTGACCAATAAAGACAAGCGTACCTAACACCTTCTTCACTACCCTGTCTACCTGCAACTCCACCTTCAAGGAACTATGATTTGAGGCGAGTATTCCTGGTCTGAATTTCTTTTGTGTTTTCTGTCTCTCGGGTAGGCTGATTGTATAGCTATGAAAAAGACAAAGATTTTTGCAGACCAAACTGAATGCTAATTGGATGAGGTGAAGTAGGGTGGGAGGAGGCTTACGTCTAGCACAAATGCTAGCATAGTCCAGATGGGCGGAAAGGCCTTTGGCTGCACTGAAGATAATTGATAACTACTGCTCTACACTTCCCACTTCCAGTACAACCGTTTACTTTCACATAGTCAGGTGTTTCTGAGCAAAATCTACATAGTTACACTGACTCTCGCTTTTGGCACTGATCCCAGTACCTACCGGAGAGATAGAAAATACAACAGAAATTCAGAGTAGCCTCAAATCATAGTTCCTTGAAGGTGGAGTTGCAGGTAGACAGGGTAGTGAAGAAGGTGTTAGGTACGCTTGTCTTTATTGGTCAGTGATCTGGGTATGGAAGTTGGGAGGCCATATTGTGGCTGTACGGGACATTGGTTAGGCCACTTTTGGAATACTGCATTCAATTCTGGTCTCCCTGCTACAGGAAAAATGTTGTGAAACTTGAGAGGGTTCAGAAAATATTTAAAAGGATGTTGCCAGGATTGGAGGGTTTGAGTTACAGCCAGAGATTGAATAGGCCGGGGATTTTTTTCCTTGGGCATCAGAGGCTAAGATGTGACCTTGTGATCCCAATAACGAGCACCTCCATCTGTTTATTTTCAGGTTACAAAGAGTTAAGTTTCTTGGTGGTCGACAACGGTATCTGAGCAAAACTGAACGTTAGACACGGGGGCAGAAGGATGTTGAAGGCAGCAAGCAAAATTAAACCAAGATCAAGCACAAATCAAAGGCAATAACTCAGGGCAGGTCAAGGCCATGAGAGGGACATGGCTTCGACTGGAATCCAGCAAGACACAGGAGCGAGGCTCTAGGGAAAAATACAAGGAGCATCGCTCAAGGGTGCGAAAGCAAGGCCACGAAGACACCTGAAGCAGCAGTCTGGAAAGTAGGTGGAGGCAGAGGATGGAATTGAGGCTGGGTGGTCCTCAATCGACACCTCCTGAAACTCGCACAAAATATCTCATCAAGTGTGTGGCCTGACTAAAAAAAATACAAAGCATATGGTGCACGAACAGGCCTGTCTTGGTGCTATGCACTCTCCAACCATTTTCACATGCAAACAGAAAACTCCATCAAAAGTCTCATAGAATCATAGACTCCCTACAGTGTGGAAACAGGCCCTTAGGCCCAACAAGTCCACACTGACCCTCAGAGCATCCCATCCAGACCCATCCCCTATAAACCCACCTAATCCTCACATCCCTGAACACTATGGGTAATTTAGCATGGCCAACCCACTGAGCCTGCACATCTTTGGACTGTGGGAGGAAACCGGAGCACCTGTAGGAAACCCACACAGACGTGGAGAATGTGCAAACCCCACACAGTCACCCAAGGGTGGAATTGAACCCAGGTCCCTGGTGCTGTGAGGCAGTAGTCCCTTCCTACAAGAAAATGTAACTGAATGTTGAGCATCCACTAGCAAGCTTTTCTTTCTTTTCATTATCAGGGAGGTCAAGCCAATCAGCCCTGGGGTCTGATATACAATTAAATGGCAATAAGACAGGATTCACTTTTAGGGAATGCATCTGGGAGATGGAAGGTTCATCACTGGGAGAACCACTCAGGGACAGTGGTCATAAATCAGCTGGATTTTGGGAATTTTCAGAGAAGGATAAGGAGAGATCGGGAGTCAAAATTTGCACTTGGGAAATTAAAGGCAATTTTAGTAAACTGGGAATGTGCTTTGGCAAAAGTGGACTGGGAACAGCTACTTGAAGGGAAAACAACATCAGAGCAGTGGGAGATAGGAAGAGGTCAGAACAAATTTGTTCCCAGAAAGACTGAACTTCACAAATATCAAAGACTGTACAGAGCAGAATAAAACGAAAGAAAAAAGTTCAGGCTCGTGCCAAAATTTTAGTAGCACAGGAAATCACAAGAGTATAGAAAGTGCAGAGGCGAAATTGGAAAGAATTTAGACAATTAGAAAGGGGATTGAGAAAAAAAATTAATGGCAAGGAAAACCCAAATATGGTTTAATGCAAGGACAACAAGAGTGTAACTAAGGCAATGGTCAGGATAGTTGTTTGTGAAAGTGAAAGAGTGGCCATGGTTCTTAGTGATTATTTTTTGTCAGTTTTCCCAATGGAGAAGGACAAAGCAGATGTTGTATTTAAAGAGGAGGCGTGTGTAATATTGGATGGGATAAACATAGTGAGGGTGAGACATATTAAAATGCTTAGCATCCTCAAAAGTGGAGATGTCACTAGGTCTGGATGAAATATATTGTGGACCATGAAGGGAAACAATAACGGAGGATTATGTAGGGGACAACGGAGCGTCGGAGATTGACTCTGGAGGATCGGGGCTGAGGGGTGACCTTATAGAGGTTTACAAAGGTCATGGATAGGGTGAATAGCCAAGGTCTTTTTCCCAGGGTAGGGGAGACCAAAACTAGAGGGCATAGGTTCAAGGTGAGAGGGGGTAAGATTTAAAAGGGACTTAAGGGACAACTTTTTCACACAGAGGGTCGTGCGTGTATGGAATAAGCTGCCAGAGGAAGTGGTGGAGGCTGGTACAATTACAACATTTAAAAGGCATCTGGATGGTTACATGAATGGGAAGGGTTTAGAGGGATATGGGCCAAAAGCTGGCAAAATGGGCCAGATGAGTTTAGGATATCTGATCGGCATGGACGAGTTGGACCGTAGGGTGTGTTTCCTTGCTGTACATCTCGATGACTCTAATTAGAACCAGTCATGTAACGTTTGGTGGTGGGCAATTTATTGGAAATCTGCAAAGATTGTGAACAGTACAGGTCTTGATCCTGAAGGTATCCCAATGGTCACAGCCTTCCAACCTGAAAATAACTAGTTAGTTTGCATTCTATCCTCTTTCCAATAGCCAACCATCAACCTGAGCCAGTATATTACTCCCTATCCCACATGCTCATTCTCTTTATTAATCTTTCATGTGGGACCTTTTCCTTAATGTGAGTGTATAGAATTATGAACAGCCTGGATGATTGGGCCAACAAGGACATGGTTCTGTTAGAAACAGGGCAATAACCTGGGGCTGTAGTTTTGAAGCAATTTGTAGGGGGTTGGGGGGAGGAGTGAAGAAGCTGTGGAGTATGTTTTTCACTAGAGGGTGTTGGGGCTTGGTGGGACCCACTCCCTGAAGAGTTGGTGAAAGCAGAAATCCGTGTTGCACATTAAAATAAACCACTTGGAATGCTGTAGCTCACCAAGAGCTGACATTTGGGATTCAGATGGATTGCAATTTCTCAACCAGCTCGAAGGTATGAGGCTAATAGCCTCCTCCTCTGTGTAAATCTTTTTAAAATTTTGTCCCATGTTTCTAAGGGACACAAGTGATCTTGGAAAACCATCAGCTGGGTTGCTCAGCCTTTTTCAACCGGTTGCACTCAGGTTTTAAAATGTTCCATAATTTATGTACATATGCGTTAACACATATGTGCTAACACAGACATGTATACACACGCACGTGTGTGAGACAGACAGAGAGAGAAAGGGGTGAGAGAGAGAAAAAGAGAGAGAGGGAGAAAGTACGAGGGAGAGAGTGAGGGAGAAACAGAGAGAGGGAGGGTGGAAAAGAAAGGGAGAGAGAGAGCGAGGTAAAAAAAGAGAGAGATTGAGGGTCAAAGAGAGAGCAAGGGAGAAAGAGAGCACCAGGGAGAAAGAAAGTGAGAGAAAAAGACAGTGAGGGAGAAAGAGAATGAGGGAGAAAGAGAGTGTGAGGGGGAGAGAGAGTGTGTGAGGGAGAGAGACAGACAGAATGAAGGAGAAAGAAAGAATGAGAGAGAAAGAGAGTGTGAGGGGCAATGATAGTGAGAGGGAAAGAGAGAGAGCAAGGGAGAAACAGTGAAGGGGATGAGAAAGGGAGAGTGAGGGAGAGAGCGCAGGAGAAAGACAGCGAGGGAGAAAGAGTGAGTGAGGAAGAAAGAGATATACACATACATACAAGTGCAGAGGGAGCAACGTGACTAACATTGCATACCTACAAACAGAACAAGGCTTGGCCTCTCGTTCAGCTGTAAGGCACTTGACTCTGTCAGCTCTAATACTGGTTTTGGATGCCACGGAAATTCTTTGCAATCTATGTCATTGAGCACCGCTGGCCTCCCCTGGCGTGTGACTATCTTCCCCTCCTGGTCCAGGATAAGGAGAGTCGGAATGCCTGCATTTAAAGCAAAACATCAGTGATTATTTGGTGTTTCTGCTCAATGTTGACCCAATAATCAGTCAAGATCATCACATTCCTCCAAATGGCTTGGTGCATCTTATACAAGTCCTTTTACGCATCTGGATGCTGTAATCAAATCCCAATTGGGGATCATGAATGCTATAACCTGTGCAACTGATCTCAAAGTGTATTAGCTGGATCATCCTGTTGTGAACTGGCTCTCCAGGATCTCACTTTCTTTCAGACTGTCAGGTTTCCCTGCTTGAGGAGGTAAAGGATTCCTGAGTAACACTCTTGCTGATAGGAGATGTGGCTCACCTCTGGCGTACTGTGAGCAGTTTTGCTCTCTTGTAGTTAAAAATCACGCAACACCAAGTTGTAGTCCAACAGGCTTATTTGAAGACACAAGCTTTCTGAGTCTCGACTTCAAATAAACCTGTTAGACTATAACCTGGCGTCGTGTGATTTTTGACCTTGACCACCCCAATGCAAGACCAGCATCTCCATTTCATGGCTCTTACAATTAAGGAAGCGTAGATGTGCTTTGGAGGGGAACCAGTGTAAGATGATTATGTTGATCTCTGGGATGAGGAGGCTGTCCAATGATGAGAGATTGAGCAAACTGGGTCTATATTGTTTGGAGTTAAGGAGATTGGGAGATGAGTTCTATCTACAGCAGGAGGACTGCAGCGGTTCAAGAAGGCAGCTCACCACCACCTTCTCAAGGGCAACTAGGGACAGGCAATAAATGGCGGGCGCAGCCAGCAACGCCCACATCCCACAAGAGAATAAAAACAAAATCCTAACAAAATCATAGGAATTCTTTCCCCCAGACGGCTATACATGTTCCTTCACTGAATCAGTTTAAGGCTGGGGGGGGAAATGGATGTTTGGTCTCTCAAGGTGAAAAACAGAGTTTAAGTGGAAGATCAGCTGCAATTGCATTGAATGGCGGAGCAAGGCTTGACAGGCCGAATGGTCTTTGCCTGCTCCTTCTCTCTGGGTTCTCGGGGACTGGAACTGATCCTGATTTAAGAGGCACACCTTGGAATGGACTCGATATGACAATTACAAAACGGTTGACAATGGCTGATTAGTCTCTGCTGGGATTCAGAACGGTGAACCTTCCTGTGTGCCACCTAGGGTGGTCTGAGCTGGACAAGTTGCACAAAGTTGGTGAATGCTTGGTGGGTTTGCACACTGAACCAGAGCACGTTCCCTAAGCTGTACATCACTGGAGATACCACAAGCCCCAGAATCCCAACATTCTGCACAGAAACTTATTGGGATTAGATACTTGGAATTGGGTGTGCACAGAGAATGTGTGTGGGACTCACATTAGGCAAATACATACATTATTTACATCGATTTCACAGTAGATTGGTTTGGCAATCTTAAAAACATGACAATAATTTCTCATATAGAACCAGGAGGTCATTCAGCCTCTTGAGATGTCATGATGATCTATATGCTAAATCCCTTTACCTTCCTTCATCAGTTTACACAACAAAAATGTATTGGTACTGAAAGCAAAATACTAAAGGTGACGGAAATAGGAACATAGAACAGTACAGCACAATACAGGCCCTTCGGCCCATGATGTTGTGCTGACCTATTATCCTACTAAGATCAAACTACCCTGCATACCCTACATTTTACTATCCTCCATGTGCCTATCCATAGAATAAGAACAGAAATTGCTGGTGAAACTCCTCTAGTCCTGAAGCATCTGCAGAAAGAGATACAGAGTTAATGTTTCAAATCCAGAATGACTCTTCTTCCAAATTTCACCAAGTATCAGTCTTCGTTTAGAACGTTTCTCTTGATCCCCAGCCTAACCCTCACCCTCTCTTGCTGCCTCAACAGTTTTATAGGAGAGAGAGAGAGAGAGAGCCCGATTCACGTGAAGAGATGCTTCCTCATATCACACCCAAATGGCTGGGATCATTTTAAGGCAATCCCTCCTTGTTCTAGGCTTCCCCAACAGAGAGGGGTAACGGGTGAAACTGGTCTCCATCGGTGGAGGAATTGAGAATTGGTGCGAGTGATTTCATGCAACTAGCGCAAGCAGCAATGTGGGCAAACATTTTTACACAAGGAGGGACTTGGACCAGGGTTCAAGGGTACAGGGGAAAGAAAGCAGGAGCAAAGAACCAGGTGAATCGCTCTTGTGAAAAGAGTCAGAATGATGGGCCCAATGGCCTACTTTTGTGCTGGAACCGTTCTAGGTCCAGTCCTAACAACTGAACCCATGCAATCCTGGTACCAGACTGGTGAAACACAGATGATTAAGACAGTTAACACTGCAAGGTCTTAAAGCTCAGGAACCACTACTACAGTCCCATCCTCTGCTACATTGCCAGTCAGTGGGGGAGACACTGAGACAAGAATTGAAGGGGGAAGGGTGAGGGAGAAACTGACAGAGAACTCGAATTTTTAAAAAATGCTTCTAGAAAATAAAAGCTAAAAAAAATTAAAAAGTGACCATGGGACAGCTCAGTGGCTCAGTGGTTAGCACTGCTGCCTCACAGCGCCAGGGACCCGGGTTCAATTCCAGCCTCTGGTGATTGTCTGTGTGGAGTTTGCACATTCTCCCCGTGTCTGCGTGGGTTTCCTCCGGGTGCTCCAGTTTCCTGCATCGGGTCAGTGTGCACTGGATGGGCCAAATGGCCTGCTTACATACTGCAGGGATTCTATGAAATACCACTACTGGGGAATGAGAGGTTATAGTACCAACAGTTTCTTGAAACATGTTCTGAGGAAGGGTTACTGGACCTGAAATGTTAACTCTGCTTTCTCTCTCCACAGATGCTGCCAGACCTGCTGAGTTTTCCCAGCAATTTCTGTTTTTTTGTTTCTGATTTCCAGCATCTGCAGTTCTTTGAATTTTTATGTACTTACATTCGCTGGATCCTGTAAAGATACAAAGAGTTGCACTTCTTCTCATTTCACTTTGTTTGATGAACTGTTCATCACTCCAGCATTAAATGGAATGAGAGAGGGATGGAGATGGCACAGGGAGCTAGGCGGGGGTGGGTGTTCTCATAATATAATTTAATACGCTAGTGTTAATGTTAGAGACGTATGTAAAACTAACAGGCCAGAGCCAAAACATTGGTTGAGTAAATATGCACAGCAGATGAACAAGACTGAAGTCAATCCCACTGAAACCTCATTAGAGCAGTGACAGCTCCCGATACAAAGTGAATTCTCTGTTTAGTCACGCCTCTCACAGCCGAAATGATTTAACACCAGAGTGACTACAGGATTCTGTTTAAAACACGTCACCATCACTGCTGCTGCTATAAATCAAACTCAGACAGGATTGCAAATCAACTTTAAGTGACCATTAAAAGTTTGCTGGCATATTCTCTTCCAGTCTGACAATTAGAACTACAATAATTTGAAGTACAAGTACACATCTGTAATTCAAACACATCCAGTGCACAATGGTTCAAACTTTCAAAAGGATGCAATATTGATTGCCATTCACAAACAAGGGGGTGATAAGCACAATGGTGGGGGTGAATTTGAGATCCCCTGGGAGCAGTTGTTGTTGTTGTAGATGTCATCCTGGGTCAGCAGGGAGTGTGCTCCCCTCTCTGAATCATGAAGTTTGAGAGGTGAGGTTGTTATGGCTGGGACGGGTGGAATGCACAGCCAGTCAAGCCCCATTACTTCACTGATTGAACCATTAGCTAGTTAGCTCAGTTCACTGAACGGCTGGCTCGCTATGCACAGCGATGCCAACAGCGTGGGTCCAATGCCCACACCAGCTGGTGTTACCATGAAGGACTCTCCTTCTCAACCTCTCCCCTCACCTGAAGTGTGGTGACCCTCAGGTTAAACCACCACCAGTTGCCTCTCTCCAATGACAGAACAGCCCTATGGTCTTTGTAAGACTATGGCCCTTTACCTTATTTTGACTTAATCACCGACAGGGCTAACTGTTTTCCTACTGGCGCTGTTATCCAGAATAAACAAGGCTTTCAACACATTTCTTGGTTTTAGAAATACATCTCGGCTATAATCCACAATTGGAACTTTATTTCTTTTCAATCCCCAAAACAGATGTGCATGCGCACGCACGCGCACATGCACACAACACACAAATGCACACACGCGTACCACACACACATGCAACACACAAACACACACTCAACACACGCACAACACACAAATGCACAAAACACACAAATGCACACATGCACACCACACACACATGCAACACACACACACGCGCGCGCACGCACACACATACAAAGATAACAAAGTCAGTGCTGAGATAATGTTTTTAAAAAAGGCTTCAAAAGGTAAGACACTCTTATTGGCCCCAATGGTCTGAACACAAATGACAGAGTTTAATGAGTTCTCATGGTCCTTCAGGCTTCTTGTTGACAAAAACTGAATTGTTGACAGGTGTAGATTGCTAGAAGATCTTCCAAACAAGTTTCGCTTTGGATGGAAATGAAGTTGGTTCCAAGTCTTTGGAAAGAGGTCAAACTTCAGGGTTTATAACATATTCAAAATACTGAGATGTGTAAATTTTGCTCAGGTCCCCAATTACTTCAACTAGGAGAAGGTGAGAAAGCCTTTCAGTCTTACTGTGGCTTTCAAAGTTTTTCTTCTATCTGATTCCTTAGGTTGATGAAGCAGAACTGAAGACCAGAAAACATTGCTAGGCAACCATCAGCAGTAGTCCAGTATTTTTTCCAGCAATTAAAGGCAACCTGTTATCTCCCTAAAGGTTTGACTAGGCTGCTTTCCTTGACTTTTTGCCCACATTAACCTGTTGACCTCATATCCAGGAAATGAGAAGTTCTTTTCTCCTTGGAAGAACCTCTTTCTAATCCAGAAAGTGTCCAAACAGTTCAATATCTTCTAGTTTTCCATGTAGTTCATTAACACTTGCTGTACATAAACTGGCTGCTATGTTTCCTGCTGGCTACGTTATCCTGCCTGGCCTGTACTTGATTTCAGAACCACAGAAATATGATTGATTGCTCATAGCCCTCTGTTTGCTCTCAGCAAACCATTCAGTTGCATTCACAAAAGCAGCTCAGCACCACTTACTAAGCTGCAATTAGGGACGGGCAATAAGTGCCCTTGTAAATGCCAGAAAAATTGCGGATTAATAGGTCTGTGACTCTGATACGCCAGAAGGGGGCAGGCGTGTGGTGAACGGTTGGAGCAGTGTTTACTCATGCACGTTAACTAAAACCTTCTGGTTAAAAGAACTCACATTGATGTAGGGAATTTCACAACCTGAGGATGCGGCCAATGAAGTGTTTTTGAAATGTGGTCTCTGTTATAAATGCCTTGAAATACACAGCAGGCTATAAGTCCAAAGGAAAATCAGCCTTTTACTGGTCAGTCTCTGATCGTACTGAGAGAAGGCAAAATCTGGAGCACTTCATCTTTAGACAGCTCCGTCCCCTTGGCAAAGTTAAACTCGTAAGCTTCCAAACTGAGAAACTATGTTTCAAAACCACATGCAGAACAGTCAGGAGTTATTAAGCATTTTTTACAGCACAGACTTACCATAATCCTATCAAGATGGATGATAGGTGCTGAGGATTTAGTGGCTCTGTTTAAGAAAAATGACGAGCAAAGGCTGACTTATGCGTCAGCTTTGGCTGAGTGGGTTTTGCTCTTGCCTTTGAGTCAAAAGGTTATGGCTTCGAAACCCCACTCCAGGATGTGAACACAATGAAGGAGCAAATTACTGCAGATGCTGGAATCTGTACTAAAAACAATGAATACTGGCAATCGCACCGTGTCAGGGAGCATCCACGGAGAGAGAGCAAGCTCATGTTTCGAGTCCGGGTGACCCTTCATTCGGGCTGATGTGAGGTGTGGAGGGGGCAGGCATTTATGCTATAGTTGGGGGTGGGGGGAAATGGAGTGCTGGGGGAGAAAGGATGTTGATAGTGCAGATTAAGTGATTGGAAAGTGAGAATGGCAGAACAATGGTGCGAGTAACTGCCAGAATGGAAGACAGTCCTACCGGGCTGGGGGTTTTTCTGAAGAAGAGTCCTGACCCGAAACGTCAGCTTTCCTGCTCCTCTGAAGCTGCCTGGCCTGCTGCGTTCCTCCAGCTCCACACTGTGTTACCTCCTACTGGGGTGGGGGCGGAGACAGACAACACGGTGACAGAGAATGTAACAAGTAAAATTAAAAGGAAGGGGAGTGGGTTCACAATCTGAAGGAGTTGAACTCAATATTAAATCAAGTGAGCACAATGAGATCAGCCAACAACTGCAGTGCTAAGGGAGTGCTACTCTGTCAGAGGCGCTGTTTTCCAGACCAGATCTTAAGAGGCCCCGTCTTACCACTCAGCTGGATGGAAGTGATCCCATAAGACCATAAGAAATAGGAACAGGAGGTGGCCATTCGGCTCCTCCAGCATGCTTTGCCATTCAACAGGATCATGGCTGATCTGACATTCCTAACGTCCACTTTCCTGCATTTCCCCATAATCCTTGATTCCCCGACTGATCAAGAATCTGTCTCAGCCACGAATATCCACAAGGACTCCGCCCCCACAGCTCTCTGTGGCAAGGAGTTCATAAAATGAACAACTGTCTGAAAAAGGAGAATTCTGGAAAGGAAGAGGGGAGTATTCTGGCATCCTGGTCAATATCTGCCTCTCAAACAACATCATGGAAACAGATTCTCTCATCATTATCACGTTTGCAGAGTGCAAATTAGTTGCCATGTTCTCGACAACAGGGCCTGCATTTTAAATGTGCTATGATATCCCACAAATGACAGTGAGATAAGTGACCAGATAATCTGTTTCAGGTGTTCAATAAGATCCTTCAGAGTGCTAGGGAGAACTACAATTCTGCTTCAAAGTTGCACTATCGGACCTTTAAAATCAGACTTAGTCAGCGCACTGTGCTTTGGTTTAATGTCTTAATGGTGGTACCTCCAACTCTCTCAACATTCATCTGGAGTTCCAGGCTAAATATTTTGTTTAAGCCCCACACTCAGATTGAACCCAAAAACTTCTGACTCATCTGATAGTCAGCCGACAGCATTCACATGTTATTGATCCAATAATCAATCACTCATCAGGGGTTGATTAACCCTGTGGGTTATAAGAACAGAAGAACTAGGAGCAGGTGTGGGCCATCCAGCCCCTTGAGCCTGCTCCACCATTCACTAAGATCATGGCTGATCTTTTCATGGCCTCAGCGCCACTTACCTGCCTGCTCACTGTAAACCTTAATTCCTTTACTGTTCAAAAATCCAACTACCTTTGCTTTAAAAACATTCAACTAGGAAGCCTCAACAGCTTCACTGGGCAGGGAATTCCACAGATTCACAATCCTTTGGGTGAAGAAGTTCCTCCTCAACTCAGTCCTAAATCTGCTCCTCCTTATTTTGAGGCTATGCCCCCTCTTCCAGTTTCACCAGCCAATGGAAACAAACTCCCTGTTTCTATCTTATCTATTCCCTTCATAATGTTATATGTTTCTATAAGATCCCCCTCCATTCTTCTAAATTCCAATGAAAATAATCCCAGTCTATTCAGTCTCTCCTCATAAACCAACCCTATCAACTCTGGAATCAACCTAGTGAACCTCCTCTGCACCCCCTCCAATGCCAGTACATCCTTAAGTAAAGAGACCAAAACTGTGGCCTCACCAGCACCTTATACACCTGCAACATAACCTAAATAAAAACTGAAAGAACTGTGGACGCTGTAAATCAGGAACAAAAACAGAAGTTGCTGGAAAAGCTCAGCAGGTCTGGCAGCATCTGTGAAGGAAAAATTAGAGTTAACGTTTCGGGTCCGGTGACGCTTCCTCAGAACCCAGTTCTGCCAGACCTGCTGAGATTTTCCAGCAATGTTTTTTTTTGCAATATAACCTCCCTGCTTTAAAACTCAATTCCTCTGGCAATGAATGTCAGTTTACTTGAAACAGTGAAACATATTACAAGTTATGAAGTGGAAAATTCAGAAAACTGACTGGTTTGTGTGTATGTGTGTGTGTG
>NC_063357.1:8215954-8233591 GCF_021869965.1 Rhincodon typus | reverse complement strand
GAGAGAGAGAGAGAGAGAGAGAGAGAGCGGGTGGGTGCGTGCGTGAGAGAGAGAGTGTGGCACACATACAAATCTCACAGAAGACTAAGCCTCAGTCACAGTTGCAATGTTGTGTACACACAGTATGTAGACTCCTTAAAGCTGAACCCTTTTAAAAGGATTGTGCACGTGAAAAACATCTGCTGGCAGGTTATGACTAGGGTCCTCCATTTAATACCTCGGTTTTGTTACATCTACCTAAATGTGGTCAGACAAAGGTGTACTCTAGTTTGTAAGGAATTCAAGGTCCACTTATGGAAGTAGTCATTGAGGTCAACCCCATTAATGTCACAAATATAGTGAAAATAAGAACCAATGATATGGCTGCACCCCTGCGATGGAGGCAAGCATTGGTTCTACCAAAGTACTACATCACAGAGCAGCAAGAAAAAGTCCTGAATTTCCAATTTCTCCTGACTTCAGCCAAGTTAACAAGTAAGTGATACAATCACTGTAAATGAGTGAAACCATTTGCACCTATATACCAAAGAAATTAAACCAACGCATTTCAATGTGCAACTTCTTGCTTGTAGCTTATACTCATTAGTATCCCTGGCCCATGCTATCCCTGCAAATATTTCATTTGGTCCCATCCCTGTTATCTCAACCAATATCTGCTATTTGGACCAAAGGATAGTTTTCAAAGTTGAGAACAATCCATTGAAATGTGGATGCTGAAGCAATAACATCTCTCTCATTTAATGGTTAGTATCTCAAATGCAGTTGGCAAAAAAATGTCAGGATCATCCAAAAACCAGGCATGTTTAAAATCAATTCGAGTTGATTAAAATAAATACCTGGACAATTCAGCGAGGAGCTGCATTAGTGTGGTGTGGTGCCCGTCATTTCCTAAAGTTCTAGTAACCCTTGACCTGAGCCAACCTGTCTTCACCCAAAATGGCCCATGATCAATCTCAAAATTCAACCTGGCATCGGGTTGCCATTTTTGGGACAATGTCTATACAGTCTTTAACGCCTGAGAGTGTTACCAAATGAAAACCGCCACAAAACTGGGATGCGTGACCAAAGAGTTAAGGTTTTAAGCAGTGTCCAACATGAGCAGACGTGCTGAGAGGCTTAGGGAGGGTGCAGGCAACTGAAGGAATGGCCAGCAATTACCATTCTGAAAGTCTAGTGAGAAACAAAGAGCATAGATAACAAGCAGCCTACAACTCATGGCTCAAAGGCAACAGTGTGGAAGCCTGCAAGTAATTTGTCTGTTTGGAATAAAGATTATTTTAACAACTTGTCAACGTAGTCCTTGCGCAGAGCTAGTGCCTGCAATGTAATATCTGTAACTTCAGACATAATCCAACTTCAAAAGGCCACCTGTCCACAGTGACCATCTCGATATCTAATCTCTGACAATTAAATGAATCAGCGATGTATCAGTTGGCTAACCATCTGTTTGCGAAGGACCACCAAAAGGCAGTCCCAATGGGACTAGATGTTGCAGCACACTTCACGCTGACCTACACACTGAGGGACAGAGGCCTGCTCTCTGAGTTCACAGCAAGGGATTCAACACAGAATGCAAACTGAAGCTTCAACAGTTCCAGGTTGATAGTTTGGAGAGATGTGGGTGGGAAGAGAATGAAATTGAAGCCTCAAATTCTTTAAGCATTGGAACTGACCTGGTGGCTTAAAGATGAATATACAGACCTGCCAAAGGAGAGGAGATGAGGCAGGTATTAGATGTCAAACACAACAACACCTTCATTCTCACAGCTTCCAAAAACTTGCTTAGTCTCAGAGATGACATGCATTCAGTGTTTGATCTTACTGTCCAATTTCAGTTTGATGCCCATCCTAATTCAAATTCGGGAAACAATACTTGTACATGTCATCCCATCGGGAAATGTGAAGATGATTTCTGGGATCGTGGGGTGTCATGTTGACCTTGAGCTCCATAATTAGAAACAGGTTACAAAGCGTGAATGTGAGGGTAGGGTGGGGTGGGATGTTCTTCGGAGGCTTGGCACAGACTAAAGCTCTTTCCTCGCTGTAGGGAGTCTACGATTCTATGAAGACCAATCTGTTAGTTCCCCCCTCCTCCTCTGCCCTTTCCCCATCAACTAACAACCATCTAACTACTGTAATCACATTTTCCAGTTGTTGGCCCACAGCCTTGTATACCTCAGCATCACAAGTGCACATCTAAATATTTCTTCACAATTATAAGGGTTTCTGCCTCTCCCTCCCCTTACAGGCAGTGAGTTCCAGATTCACATCACCCTCTAGGTGAAAAAAAAATCCTCAAATCCTTTCTAAACTTCCTGCTCCTTTCCTTAAATCTATGTCCCCAGTTATTGATCCCACCAACATGGGGAAAAGCTTCTTCCTGTTTACCGTGTCCATGCCCCTCAGAATTTTAAACATCTCAATCATATACCCCCTCAGTCTCCCCTGCTCCAAGCAAAACAATCCCAGTCTGTCCAAACTCTCTTCATAGCTTAAACTCTCCAGCCCAGGGTACATCCTGGTAAATCTCCCCTGCTCCTTTTAAGTGAAGCCAGTACCCTATCTTGCTCACACCGGTTGTAAAGGTGCCTGGTAAAACAACTGGCCTGTTAGGATCAGTCCAAACGACTTGGGAAAACAGACAAAAATCCAGAAAAAAACTGCTGTCTGAACAGATACGTATGCCTGACCGCACAGGCCTCACAATATCAGTCTCAGCTCAGGAGCTACTCCCTCCTCCAAGATCACAGGGTTATTTATTTTTAAATCATTCGTAGGATGTGGGCCTCACTAGCCAGGCCAGTATTTACTGCCCATCCATAATTGCCTAGAGTGCAGTTGAGAGTTAACTACATTGCCAAGGGGTCTGGAGTCACATGTAGGCCAGACCAGGATGGCAGATTTTCTTCCCTCAAGGACCAGAGGGTTCCCCCCCTCTTTAACCATTGACAATGGTTTCATGATCATTATTAGATTCTTAATCCCAGATTTCTTTTATTGAATTTAAATTCCACCATCTGCCATGGTGGGATTTGAACCTGGGTCCCCAGAACATTACTGATGGATGGCCTGGTGGTAATACCACTAGGCCATCACCTCCCCTGAGCTAATCCTTCCCCAGTTAATCACCCTGCTCTAGGGTTTAGATACATAATCCAGGCCCACCCTCTCTTTTAGAGAAGGCTAAACAAGAGGTGTATTGAAGAGGAGATTCGAGCGCATGCAGAGGATCGGGAGGAACTGCTTCCCATGGGGAGGGTGAGGAACCCGATGCCAGTGAGTTAAAGGCAATTGGCATAAAACAAAGCAAAGGTGACACAAGGGAAATCTTTCTCAGGCTGTGGGCAACTCCCCCTCTGAGTGGTGCGGCCTCGCTGAAGGTCCGTGCACAGTGATCCAGGAGTTGACACCTTCACTTCAGGTTTCTCCAGCCACCGTTGTGCCTGGAATTTGGAAGCTGGAGAGATTAGAGGGAATGTAGGCAGTGAGCGGTTCGGATCCGGAATGTATGGTATGGTTATGGTCCCAGGAATGGCAGGCTTAACATACGAGGAACGTTTGAGGACTCTGGGACTATACTCATTGGAGTTTAGAAGGATGAGGGGCGATCTAATTGAAACTTACAGAATACTGAATGGCCTGAACAGACTGGATGTTGGGAAGATGCTTCCATTGGTCGGAGAGACTAGGACCCGAGGGCATAGCCTTAAAGTAAAGGGAAGACCCTTTAGAACGGAGATAAGGAGAAACTTCTTCAGCCAGAGAGTGGTGAATCTATGGAATTCACTGCCACAGAAGGCTGTGGAAACCAGGACATTGAGTACATTTAAGACTGAGATAGATAGGTTCTTGATTATCAAGGGGATCAAGGTTTATGGGGAGAAAGCGGGAGAATGGGGTTGAGGAACTTATCAGCCATGATTGAGTGGAGGAGCAGACTTGATGGGCCGAATGGCCTAATTTCTGCTCCTATGTCATATGGTATGCCACCAAATAGTACGGCAGGGGGCTTTCAAAGGGCATTGGGTAAGCCGCCTAGAGAGAAAACATTCGCAAAATGATGCAAAAAGGGCAGAGGAGGAGAGGAACTAACGGGATTGCTCTTCGTAGAGAGCCAGGACAAGCTGGAAGGATCGAATTGTCTCCTTCTGTGTGGTCAACCACTCCACTCACTACCAACACCATCCCAAGTCAAATGAAGCAGGATAGCCCAGGACTTTCTTGGGCTGCATTTACCTCATTGCTTGTAGCAGGTTACAAGATTTTACACAGAGGTTAATTTAAAAGGACAGCATTAAGAATGGTGGCTAGACACTGCAGCAGTTTATCTGAAAATTCTCAGCAGCAATGCATGTGACTTCTCAGAACGGCACCCTCTACGGTTTCTTCGTCACTTCCATAACACACTGGCTTCAAATAGAAAATATTCCAATTCTCCACAGGGTCTTGACAAGGCTCTGGCTGTGAACCAGGAAAATCACCTCCTGGATTTCACGGTTCAATTACAGCACTTTAAAATAAATCTCTGGCATGGATTATTAAAATTTCAGGGATTTACAGGGGAAGTTTATACTTACTGTTACTTACTGTTCAGCAGTGATACGGGACTGCTCTAGACTCCTGGGGCTGGATTTTGTTCTGGGTTCCTGACTCCAACATCAGGATTGTTTCCAGGTCCTGAACCCACAGGGTCACAGGTGGGGATGTTACATTGCACAGGCAAGTTATTCACCCGTCGTCCCTGTACCCGCTCTCCAAACAGACATCGTCACCTAACGCCAATCTCCTGCCTTTTCCCCAAATCCCTTCACGCCATTTCTATACAACCATCCGCTGCCCCTCTTGAACACCCCCAATGAACTCGACTCCATCGCATTTCCAGGCGTTGCATTTCCATGCCCCAAACTACTCACTTTGTGAGAAAGCTTTCCTCACTTCACCCTTGCTTGTTTCCACGGTTATTTTAAAGCTATGCCTTCTTGCTTTGAATGGGAACAGTTTCTCCTCTATCTACTCTGTCCAGCCCTGCTCACAGTGTTGAAAACCCCAATCAGCTCTCCTGTCAGCCTTCTTGTCTCCAGGGAGAAGAGTCCCCCGTCTATCCTCATAACTGCCATTTCTCATCCCCGGAACCACTCTTCTAAATCACTTCCACACTCTCTCCGATCCATACACATCTAGAACATAGAATATAGAACAGTGCAGGCCCTTCGGCCCAAAATGTTGTGCCGAACTTTTACCCTAAACCTAAGGTCTATCTAACCTCCACCCCTACCTTATACTATCATCCATATGCCTATCTAATAGCCGCTAAAGTGCCTCTCATGAGGCCGACTCCACTACCTTTTCCAGCAATGCATTCCACGCCCCTACCATTCTCTGAGTAAAGAACCTACCTCTGACGTCTCCCCATATCTACCTCCACTCACTTTAAAACTATGTCCCCTTGTAATAGCTACCTCTGCCCTAGGAAAAAGTCTCTGGCTGTCCAGTCTATCGATACCTCCGATCATTTTGTATACCTCAATGTCCTGTAACGTGATGCCCACAACGGTACACAATATTTCAGCTGAAGTCTAACGAGTATCTTATACACGTTCAACATCACCACCTTGTTACTCTGTTCAATGCCTCTATTAATAAAGCCCAGGACACCGTCCACTTTATTCATTGCTATCTACCTGTCCTGCCGCCTTCAGAGTTGATGGGTGCTGGGGAAATGGAGAGTTGGAGGAGGGGGAATGGAGAATTGGAAGCTGGGTGGAGAATTGGAGGAGCGGGGAGGTGGAGAGTTGGTGGAGAGGGTGGTGGCGAGAGGGCGGAGATGGGGGCAGATGGGGTGGAAACTGTAGGCATGGTATAGAGGAAATGGGGTAATAGAGAGAGAAAAAAAACCAAAGGGTGATTGAAGGCTGCACTTTTGGAAGGAAGGCAGTGCAAGGGAGCCACTGGTGTTGTGGAAATCACTGGACTAGTAATATAGAACCCAGGTGAATATTCTGGGGGCATGTGTTCGAATCCCAGCATGGAAGGCTGAATTACATGAAAATCTGAAATGAAGACTTGGTGACCATGTAGCCTCTGTCGATCATTGTAGGAATGCATTTGCTCCAATTGTGTCCTTTAGGGAAAGGATTTTCCCCCTGTCCTGGTCTGGATCCACACCCAAATGGGGATGACTCTAACCTGCCCTCTGGGCAATTACTGCTTCTCCAGCTAGTGATGCCCACTCCCCGCGGGCAAATAAAACAGAAAGAACTGAAATGTTTGTGCAGAATCGTGGGCTGCAGCTTCCAGGCCAAATGGGGAACATCACTCAATATTTTTCCAGACAAAACCCTACGGAAGAAGAGAAAGGAGGAGCTGGAAGAGGAAGATAACTGGGAAAAGTCCTGGATTTAAGTGTACTCATTCTCCTTCACATGTGGGTACCAGCTCTGGAGCACACTGAGTTCAATGTCACTTTTAAAAGGGAATTGGTTAAATTACAGCATTAACTCATAAGGAGGATTTTGGAGACTTTTTTTTAAAATCAAAAGTCATGGATTCTTCCTCAACATTGGGTAATGTTTCTAAGTGACCTTTTTAAAAATTCATTTGTGGGATGTGGGCGTCGCCGGCTGGGCCAGCATTTCTTGCCCCTTGAGAAGGTGGGGGTGAGCTGCCTTCTTGAACCGTTGCAGTCCTCCTGCTGTGGGTTGACCCACAATGTCGTTAAGGAGGGAATTCCAGGATTTTCACCCAGCGACAGTAAAAGAATGGCGATATATTTCCAAGTCAGGGTGGTGCGTGGCTCAGAAGGGAAATTTGGAGGTGATGGTGTTCCCATGTATCTGCTGCCCTTGTCCTTCTTGATGGAAGTGGTTGAGGGTTTGGAAGGTGCTGTCTGAGGATCTTTGGTGAATTTCTGCAGCGCATCTTATAGATAGTACACACTGCTGCTACTGAGCATTAGTGATGGAGGGAACGGATGTTTGTGGATATGATGCCAATCAAGCGGGCTGCTTTGTCCTGGATGGTGTCAAGCTTCTTGAGCGTTGTTGGGGCTGCACCCATCCAGGCAAGTGGGGAGTATTCCATCACACTCCTGACATGTGCCTGTAGATGGTGGACAAGCTTTGAGGAGTCAGAAGGTGGGTTGCTCACTGCAGTATTCCTAGCCTCTGACTTGCTCTTGTAGCCACTGTGTTAATGTGGTGAGTCCAGTTGAGTTTCTGATCCATGATGACCCCTGGACGTTGATGTTGGGAATTCAATGGTGGTAACGCTATTGAATGTCAAGGGGCAGTGGTTAGATTGTCTCTTATTGGTAATGGTCATAACCTGGCATTTGTGTGGCACAAATGTTACTTGCCACTGGTCAGGGAACAGCCCGACAGGATCCACCCTGTCCTTATCCCTCAGGGGTCTCGAGGATGCTATGTGCTACCACTTCCTGATGGATTTGTGGTCAAAGGTGTTTTCCTGTAAAAATATTTCCACGAAGGACAGGTGACATGGAATGGTCTAACTACTTGCAGTGTTCTGTGGCACAAAAGGTCAGGTCCATCCTTTGTAAATCCGGGGACAGGTAGAACCTCAGGACATAGTGACACTTGGTGCTTGTGTACTGAGGGTCTACACCCGACTTGATGCAGCCACACATAAAGGTAGACCCATCAGGATGAGGACAGCATTGGGTACGATCATGCCCCCTCCCCCGACCTTTATCCAAAGTTGTGTACATGGTGTCCCTGCAAACACGGTCCATCTTAGACCTCCAGATGACACGGAAGATGGTTCAGGTGAGTGCAACAGCTCAGGTTCTGGGAATGCACCACGTACAACAACAGAGAGTATGTCACAGTTGAGACCAAGTTTTTACACACAATGGAGAGGGTGTAGCCCTCCCATAAGCCTGGTATCTGCCTCATCTTGGCAACACACTCTTCCCAAGTTTTTGCGAACACGGAATGGTACAGCCTCAGAGGGGGTTGTGGATCTGGGATTTGGGGTTGACATGGAGGGGGGCTGCATGGCAAGGTAAATCCCCATCCCACCCCATCCCACACCTCTCCCCGTTCCTCTGCCTGTACAGACCGTACAAGGTATAGAATTTCTGGTGCAAAAGCACAGGAGGTCAGTAGGATTCTTCTGTTGGTGCACAGAAACAAAATATTTTAAATCCAAGTGTTCCAAACAAGAACAGACAAGTCTCCCACTGCTGCCAATTGGGTTCCTGTAGTTGGCTCTCGCTCTGTACCCACGCTCTTGCTCGAAGAATGGAGTTAGGTTTACACCGCACTCAGAGCACAAACAAAACACTGGTCTTTCAGTCAAACAAGTCCATACCAGGGTTTATCATCCACATGAGCCAGCAACTAACGATCAAAGCATTTCTGACCAACATCATGAGTCACTCCCACCTCATTGGAAGGCTATTTCCTGGCCATTTTAGAGAGCGATCAAATGCTTTGATCTGAAACTTTGGTGATCACTGACCTAATTTCAATTGCATTTTGTCAGAGGGTTGAAACAGTTTCACCACGTCACAGGTCAGACCCCTGCCCACCATTCCCCTTCTCACTGCACGTACCTTCATACAGCAGATTGCCCGACTCCATCCTGCCAGAAACACACAACAGCGGTTGCTTCCTTTGCGTGCTCAACCCAATGCCAGATCATTGCAAACACTGAGGTGAGCTGGAAGACTGTGCTTGACTGTGAACAGACAGTTCCAGCATCGCACTTGCCTTCTGAGCGTCATTGGAGCCGCGCCCATCCAGGGCAAATGGCGGGGTATTCCTTCTCACTCCTGACTTGTGCCTTGTAGATGGTGGACAGGCTTAGGGGAGTCAGGAGGGGAGTTATTTGCTGCAGTATTCCTGGTCTTGGACCTAGTCTTGTATTGATATGTCTTGTCTGTATTGATATGGTTGGTCCAGTTCGGTTTCTGGTCAGTTTGGTGAGCTCCCAGGATGTTGATATGCTAATGGCATTGACCGTCAAGGGGTGAGAGTTAGATTCTCTCTGTTGACTTGGCCGTCACCTGTCTTCCTCAAATTGACTCCAAACCCCAACCCCACCCCCACCGAACACTGAGGACTTTGTCAAGACAGTGTACCTCCAGCTTACTGCTCTTGATTTAGGTTGTAAGGAAAGCAATGACCAATATCTAACGAACACATAATTACAAGTACACCTTCAACACCAGTGGGCTGGAATATAAAGGGGTGGGGGAGGGATGCTAAAGCTGGGCAGAGCTCGGGTTAGACTCCAACTGCAGGAGGGAGGGGAATGAGAGCTTAAGATTAGAGCTAGGCCCTTCAGGAGTGATATCACAAAGCACTTTTTCACACCAAAGCCAGTGAAAATCTGGAATATTCTCTCCCCGGACATTTGTTGAAGCTGGGTTAATTGTGACCAATAAGACTGAGATTGACAGATTTTCCTTGGGCACAGGATATTCAGGGGCATGACGCCAAGGTGGGCCTACGGGGTTAAAATAATGACCAGGCTATACCCAACTGAATGATGGAACAAAAATACAGAGAACACTGCAGCAATGCAGCTCATCTGGCAGCATTCATGGAGAGAAAAATAGAGTTTTGCATTTGGTGTGACTCTCATGGCGGAATAGGCTTGATGGATCCCTCCCATTCCTATGTTATGGGCCAGTATTTTTATTCATTTATGGAATGATAGCATCTCTGGCTGGCCCTGCATTAATTGCCCAGACAGCAGTTAAGAGTCAATGCTATGGGTCTGGAGTCACATGTAGGCCAGCTTCCTTCCCTAAACAGCATTAGTGAAGCAAATGGGTTTCTCCCCCCACCAATCAGCATCAGATCCTAATTTCAGATTCTCATTGAATTCAATTTCCAGCATTTGCCATGGTAGGATTTGAACCTGGGTCCCCAGAACATCACCTGGGTTTCTTGGATAAGCAATCCAGTGATAATACCATTAGGCCATCACCTCCTCCAAGATGGAGCCCATTAAGAGATACTTCTACACCAAATGCACACTGGCAGGCACGATGAGGAAGCCATGAGTTCTATTTATTGCTTACATCACTCTGACCGACTATGGGCAAAGACAGACTGAAGCAAACTCCCTGTGCAGTTTTAAACAAAACTGTTGCACATTTTGGGTTCAAAAGCATGATGTGTGTGGAATTAACATTTTGAATCTTGGGATTCCCATAGCAAACCATACAACAGCTCCTCCACATATGTTCAGTTGAATCGACATTCGAGAGAAGTAAAAAGCAATTTAAACAAAGCAATATCAGACCGGAAAAGAGTTCCCATGGGGATTATGGTAATCAGGTTTTCTACAAGTACCTTGTATGCCAAAATTCCAGTTGAGCCGTGACCTCCTGGCTTCATCAGTGTATGGTACAGCTAACCAAGGCATCTCGTTAAAATACTGTTTAAAAGATTCTTCTGACCTGAGGGGGAAAGAATGGCAGCACTGAAACATTCTTGTATTTTTTACAAACCGTTATGAGTTAGCACATGGGGTTGTGGGGTGGAGGTATGACCTGGCCAGAGATCATAGAATTATAGGATCCCTACAGTGTGGAAACAGGCCCTTCAGCCCAACATGGACCTCAGAGCATCCCACCCAGACCCATCCCCCTATAACCCACACATCCCTGAACACTATGGGCAATTTAGCGTGGCCAATCCACCTAGCCTGCACATCTTTGGACTGTGGGAGGAAACCCACGCAGACACAGGGAGAATGTGCAAACTCCACACAGACAGTCACCCAAGGCTGGAATCGAACCTGGGGTCCCTGGCACTATGAGGTAGCAGTGCTAACCACTGTGCCACCATGCCGCCCAACTGTGCAACTCAGGAGGCAGTAGATGTTAAAACCACCATTGGTCTGTTTGGGATGCTCTTCAGAGGGTTGGTGCAGACTCGATGAGCTGAACGGCCTCTTTCCGAGCGGTAGTGGGGTTCTATGACTCTCTGCCATGTTCCCCGTGAGGGTTTTCCTCCTTTTCCAGCCGTTGCCATCATCACTATCCCTTCCTCCGCAGCACTTTACTCATCACTTCCCTCAGATAAAGCAACCAGTGCTGGGGCATATGAAAGCTGATGGCTGGGGGCAAAGGCACATGCCACAAAACAGCGCACGCCCACCTCCTGCCTGGTATTTATTCATTTAAGTGGCGCTGACCATCTGTCAAACCCCATCAGACTGCCAGTAATGTATTTAGCAGTGACACCAAACATCTATATTGGGATGGAGAGTGATGCCAGGCCCTCTGTACAGCTTCTCCAGCTTAAAACAGGGCACTCCTTGTCTGGTGACCTTTCCTCTTCAGTCCTGCTGTCAGCACAGCTACTGACATGAGACAATTGGAGACAGCAAATCATGAGGTTCTAGACTCGTCACTCTCAGCAATCGTCAAAGCTACAATTTCTTTATTTTAAAACAGCACAAAATGCCAGAGAACCTCAGCAGGTCTGGCAAAGAAACAGAGTGCTGAAGAAAGGCCATACTGGATTCAACTCCGTTTGTTTCTCTCTCTCTCTCTCTCAACCTGAGTTTCTCCAGCGCTTTCTGTTCTCATTTCAGTTTTCCAACGTCAATAGGAAATTATTATTATACTACTATAACTTATTTACTTTGGCCAGTTCTGGCAAAAGATCGATCTGTAATATCCATTCTATTCCTCTGTCCACAGGTGTTGCCTGACCTGCTGAGTATTTGCAGACTTATCTGTTTTTAATTCATATTTCCAGTCCCTGCAGGTATTCTCCTTCAGTAACATGTTTGCGTTCTTTGCCTGTCACATGACCATCCTGCTTTTATTTTGTACTATCATCTCTATTGACGTTTAATCTCTCCCGCCAACCATCCAGCCTTTTGTTACAGAGTCATACAGCACGGAATCAGACCCTTCGGTCCAACCACTCCATGCCAACCATAATCCCAAACTAAACTAGTCCCACCTGCCTGCGCTTGGCCCATATCCCTCCAAACATTTCCTTTTCATGTACTTATCCAAATGTCTTTTAAATATTATAACTGTTTTGGCATCCTCTTCCTCTTCCTCTTACCACTTCCTCTGGAAGTTCACTCCACACACGAACCACTCTCAGTGTAATAAAATTGCACCTTGTGTCCTTTTTTAAAATCTTTCTCCTCTCACCTTAGAAATATGCCCTCTAGTTTTGAACCTCCACACCCTCGGGAAAAGACCGTTGCTATTCAGCTTATCTATGCCCCTCGTGACTTTATAAACCTCTACATGATTACCTCTCAACTTCCCATGCTCCAGTTAAAAAAAAGTCCCAGCCTATCCAGCCTCTCCTTATAACTCAAGCCCTCCATTCCCAGTAACTTCCTGGTAAATCTTTTCTGAACCCTCTCCAGCTCAATAATATCCTTTGTTCTTTTCTGCCCTGCCCCCTTTTCTCCATCTTTGTTCTTGCTTAGAGCCTGTCTCATGTCCCAGTCCAACAGCAGATCAATGCCAGATGCTGCCAACAAATGTAAAGGCGCTTCCAGCATTTTCTGTCTACAGTTCAGATTTCTGCCTTTTGTAAAACCGTGACTGTGTTGTCTGTTCTTTCATTCACTTAGGTGTGCACCTCTGGCCAGGCCAGCATTTATTGTCCATCCCTAATTGCCCAGGGAATAGTTAAGAGTCAACCACATTGCGGTGGGTCTGAAGTAACATGTAGGCCAGAACATCTGCCCTGGCAGGGTTTGAACCCAGCTCCCCAGAACATTAGCTAAGTTTCTGGTTTAACAGTCATTGCCTCCCTATAATACCATAATACTTCAACTATTGTCACTGTTCAACAGAAAAGAGTGAGCATAATGACAGTAAAGCTTTCAGGGGTCAGGAAGTTATGGATTACGGAGCAAAGTTGGATTTGAGGTGCTGATGAGTGATGAACAGCCCACTCATTTGCTGGAAGAGCTTTGTCTACTGCAGTGTTGATGGAGCTGTGGCCCTACTAGCTCTTACAAGGGGCTGAGTGGCCTACTCCCAATCACACAGGGTTATGGGTTAGCTTTTCGTTATTCATGGAATGTGCACAATTGCCCAGATGGCAGCTTGAGAGTCAACGACCTTGCCGTGGGTCTGGAGTCACGTGTAGGCCAGACCAGACAAGGACAACAGATTTCCTTCCCTAAAGTTGAACCAGATGGGGTTTTACAACAACTAACATTAGAGCAGGCTAGCTCTTCATATTCCAGATTTCACCATCTGTTGTGGTGGGATTTGAATCCATGATCCTCAGAACATTAACCAAGGGATGTGGATAACTAGCCCAACGACATTATCACTACACCACTGGATGTTATGTGCACAGCTGCTGCTTATAGGCTAAGTCAAGTGTAGCCCTTGGGAAAGAAGCAGCCCACAAGTACTTAAGCTTCGACAACCCGGTCCTATTTGTGTGTTTCTATTCACCAGTTTGACAGGCTTGAATTTCTTGGGCCTGGAGATTTGGAAAAGCTTGTTTATTCACCCTGCTGCATCATGGGTACATAAATCCTGTCAGGATCTCTCAGCTTGACAGAGATACAAGTTAATAGTGAAAGCGTGTCTAAATGGTGCAGAATTGGAAATTTGTGGACTACAAGAACTGAAACCTCTAAGTGCCAGGGACTAAGTGGTCAGGTCAGGGAGGAAAATTGCCGTGTAACAAGATGGGTCTTGTTCTTTTCATTGTCTTTAGCCTCTTCCTTCTCCTTTTACTGGCAAACAACTAGTCCTTCTGGCAAGTAGGTCTTACAAGGGAAAGCCAAAATCCCAATGATCTACACATGGAATACAACACAAGGCAGGCTGAAACCTGACATTTAATAAGTATGTCTGTTGCTCAACAGCTGCCAAGTTATCTCAAAGCTGTCCAACACAGGAAAAAGCTTATGTTTATAATTAAAGTCACTGGTTATAAATACTTGCAAAAGAATGTGAGGACCAGTGTTGGCCTAATGCCACCCCCAATTCTGATCTGTGGCTTGCTTTCACTAAAATGTCAAACACAGGTAACAGACACTTTTTCTCTAAGTCTATCTTTTGCTGTCTCTCCTTCTCACACACAATAGGCTGGGCAACGGGATTACACATGACCTGCAACGTCAAGGGTCACAGGCATACAGGAACATCAGCACTTCCACATTCTCCTCCGTATTTCACACCTTGAATACATATTGACTTCACTCCCTCCACATCCCTGGATCAAAATGGTCGGGTTCCCTTGACAACAGCACTATGGGCAAACGAACAGCACCATTAAAGGTGGTTAGTGTTTTTGAACAGAGCGACCTAGGGATCCAGGTACATAATTCTTTGAAGTTTGCATCGCACGTAGACAGGGTGGTTAAGAAGGCGTTTAGCACGCTTGCCTTCATTGCGCAGACCTTTGAGTATTGGAGTCAGGTGGCACAGCACTGCTGCCTCACAGCACCAGGGACCCGGGTTCGATTCCACCCTTGGGCGACTCTCTGTGTGGAGTTTGCACATTCTCCCCGTGTCTGTGTGGGTTTCCTCCGAGTGCTCCAGTTTCCTCCCACAGTCCAAAGATGTACAGGCTAGGTGGTTTGGCCATGGGAAATGCAGGGTTACAGTGATAGGGCAGGGTGGGGGGATGCCAAACAGAAGGTTTATATGGACTCAATGGGCTGAACAGTCTGCTCTCACGTTGTGGGGTGATATGATCATAGTCTATTAGAAGGCATGTTGAGGGTGTGCAGGACGTTAGTGAGGGTTCTTCTAGAATACTGTGTCCAGTTCAGGCCACCCAGTTATAGGAAAGGTATTATTAAGCTGGAGAGGGTTCAGAAAAGATTTACCATGATGTTGCTGGGAATGGAGGGTTTGAGTTATAGAGATCGGCTAGGACTGTTTTTCACTGGAGCATAGAAGATTGAGGGGTGACCATGTAGAGGTTTATAGAATCATGAGGGGTTTAGACGAGTTGAATGGCAGGTGTCTTTTCCCTAGGGTGGGGGATTTCAAGACAAAGAGGCATGTTTTTAAGGTGAGATGAAATAGATTGAGAAAGGACATGAGGGGCAACTTTTTTTTACACAAAGAGTGGTTCATGTGTGGAATGAACTTCCAGAGGAAGTGCTGGACGCAGGTACAGTTACAACGTTTAAAAGACATTTGGATAAGTACATGAATAAAAAATGTTTGGAGGGATATGGGCCAAGCGCAGGCAGATGGGACCAGTTTAGTTTGGGATTACGGTCAGCATGGGCAGTTGGGCTGAAGGGTCTGTTCCTGTGCTGTATGACTCATTCCCTACCACATTCTCAAGGACAATAAATTCCTGTCATGGTAGTCATACACATATGAGAGGATGACAATAAATATCACAAGTGGGATTGGTGACAGCCAAAGTTTTGGATCGAGTAAGCATTAGGTCTTCTACCAATTGATAAACAAGTTCTGCCATACTCTACAACAGAGTTCACGCCTAACTGGCCTTCCTAGCCTGGCCAGGAATCCTGACACTGCAGCGCCTCGAGATAAATTGAAAATTCTAAACATTAAGCAACAAGTTTTAATTGAAACTGTCAAATGGGAGAACAATGTGTTGGATGGTGGATGGACCATAGAGGCTCCTCTCACAGCAGAGGAAACTAAAGGGAGATGTGACAGAGGTCTTTGGATTCATGAAGGAATAGATTTGAGTGAACAAAGAGAAACTGTGACCAATGGGTGAGGCAGTCAATAAACTAACCCTAACCCTGTCCCAAATGCTAACCCTAACTCTATCGCTAAGGTTGGGTATGTTACGTTGGAGAAAAGACCCAATTTCGATCTCATCTCAAATGTTTCAGGTCTTTCTGTTTGACAGGCTTGAATTTCTTAGGCCTGGAGATATGGAAAGGCTTGTTTACTCACCCTATTGCATCATGGGTAAATAAATGATGTCAGGGTCTCTTAGCTTGACAGAGATACAAGTTAATAGTGAAGACGTGTTTAAATGGCGTTGTATTGGAAGTATGAAGGGACACATTATGTCGGTCACAAGAATGGAAGCCTCTAAGTTGTAGGGACTATTCGATTCAAAGGGAAGGCCGGCTGATGGCTGTTCTGATGGCAGTTGAAGAGCGAAAGCCGGATGTGAAATCACAACCTGCTGTAGGATTTGGGCCTAAAAGGATTCACACCTTTCTCTGAAAAATTGCAAGGTGTTGAACCTCCACGAGAGTGCCGCCCAGGCAGAAACACACTCTCGGTCAACCAAACGGGATGTCATAGAAGGAGCCGTGCTGCTGGAAGAGCTTTAACACTGACCCGATCAGAAAGAACGGAATCTACTTTACCTGTCAGCGCTGACAAAAACAATCTCAAACTTCTGTCCCATCTCTTTGATTTTTCGATACGTCTCCACGAGAACCCGGGTGAGGCTTCTGCAAGGGGGGCACTGTATTCAAAAGGACAGGATTAACAAGGCAAGCAGATAGGTTCTGGTACTCTTGTCTTCTGCACCAAAACGCCACACGCTTTCTTACAGCATGGTAATAATTAGAAACACTTCCACAACACTAATACATCTCATTTATCCTCTTATTTTTAAAAATTTTCTGTAACTCCCAACATCTGTTAAACACACCGCCTTGTCCTGGGGTCTTGTATTTTCATTATATTAATTAGCCCCATTGGAGGACTAACCCAGCGGGGATTTCTCAAAGGGTTTCGGATTGTGCTGGAGCATGTTCAAGTCCAATCAAACCTTTTCCTCCTCAGCTCCTCTCTCTAATGTACTTCCCAAAGGCGCTGACCCTGTTGTACGTTTTTGTTTTCAAAGAGGGCACTGAAAGTGGTTTTGGCAGTCCGGTTCGCCAAAGCAGCGTCGCACGGTTATTAGGATGTAAAAGTGGAGCAGCAGGTTCATGGTGTTTTTGAGTTTTACTCAAGAGAATTGTTTCGATGCAGCCTCCCTCTCTCGCCCTACATAAACGTCGGCCCATCAAAAACACCGGTGTCCATACGCTAGCTTATGGAGCTGATGTGTTTTACAGCAATCCAGTAGTTTCAAGGTAACTGTTATGGGTACCAGCACTTTACTTAAATAATTGCACTCAAAATTCCCTCACTGCTATGACGAGATTTGAACTCAACCCTGGAGTATCAATCCAGAATCCTAGGCCAATTTCCAGGGGATATGGATTCAACTCTCACCATGGCAACAGGTGACATTTGAATCAAATAAAAAACAAAATCGAATTAAAAAGCTAGCTCAATCGTGACTACATAATCATTACTGATTTGTTGTTTAAAAAAAACCCATCCGGTTCACTTAGAGTCATACAGCACGAAAAAAAAACTTAGGGAAGGAAATCTGCCATCCTTACTCAGTCTGTCCTACATGTGACTTCAGACCTACAGCAACGTGGCTAACTCTTAACTGCCCTCTGGGCAATTAGGGATGGGTAATAAATGCTGGCCTGAATGGTAACACACACACACACACACACACCCTGTTAATGAATAAATAGATAAGCAGTCTCCAGATCTCTATTCCAGGCCTCTGCCTTGCTAATCCAGTAACATTATCAACATGAGATAACAAGGTGTAGAGCTGGATGAACACAGCAGGCCAAGCAGCATCAGAGGAGCAGGAAGGCTGACGTTTCGGGCCTAGACCCTTCTTCAGAAAC
>NC_063357.1:8199852-8215554 GCF_021869965.1 Rhincodon typus | reverse complement strand
GGTCTAGCCCAAAACGTCAGCTTTCCTGCTCCTCTGATGCTGCTTGGCCTGCTGTGTTCATCCAGCTCTACACCTTGTTATCTCAGATTCTCCAGCATCTGCAGTTCCTACTGTCTCTGAAACATTATCGACATGCATTTGTGTCCTTTAATGATAGCGAAACAGGATTGACAATTATCCTTTGTCTCCCAGGATTTAAGGGAGGAGGAATAAAACAATTGAGGGATTTTCCTGCCCCCATTTGAGAGCCCTCTCCTGTGCCTTGGAAAAAGCTGGTCTGAACGAGTCGAAAGGAATGACCCAAAACCCTGAGAGTGAATGGAATATTGGCAGCAGCCTGGGGTTTGGGCCAGTGTTGATCTGATCGTCATACAGTAACAGTGGTTTATTACAGAGAGATGTGCTGGACAATCTTTTCACACAGATGAGTCAAGGTTTGAATGTGAAGCTCACCACCAGCCAAAGTGAGTAATATCCATGATCTGGACTCAATCGTGAAGGGTGACCATGTTAAGAGCAAATTACTGCCAATGCTGGAATCTCTGCTGAAATCAACAAATGCTGGAGGTCACAGGGAGTCACGCAGCATCCGTGGAGAGAGAGCAGGCTAACGTTTTGAGTCCAGATGACCGTTAATCAGAGAGTTAACACAGTGTGGAGCTGGAGGAACGCAACAGGCCAGGCAGCATCAGAGGAGCAGGAAAGTTGACCTTTCGGGTCAGGATCCTTTGATGAAGAGTTGTCTAGATTCGAAACATTAGCTTGCTCTCTCTCCATGGATGCTGCGTGACCCGCCGTCATCTCCAGCATTGGTTGTTTTCAGTCACGAAAGGTGACCAGTCTGGGGACCCCAAAACAAGTCAACACCTTCAGGAGGAAACTGAAACGAAAAGAAAAGTGGGGAAAAAGAATCCAAATCCAGCCACTATCTCAACAGCAGGAGACGGTGGATTCCGGCCTTACCCAGTGTGCGGAGAAGTAGATGCCAACATAGCTGCCATCCAGCGCACTGTTGTCCACTACCTGCCCATTGTTCTTGATCAGTGATCCAGCCATCACCTCGGCAAAGGACTTGGAGCCCCAGGGAAACTCGGACCCTGTTCGAGTTAACAGGTTGGTTAGTGCGGTTACAAAACGTACCGGGGAGCGAGGTATTTTTCAGTGCACGCACGCACGCGCGGCTGTCTGAAACAGTGAGGGCTGGGTGGTAACGAGACTGTAATTCCTACCTAGAGGATCATCCCGGATAATCAGGTGGCCGTTTCTGCTGACGATTCTTCCCGTGCTGCCTTCTATGAAAATTAATGTTGGAACGTTGGTCACTTTATATTTACTCCACAGCTTTATCTGTAAGTGGAGGACGGGAAAGAGAAAACAACATCAGAATGTTTAAGCTTGTAACGCCTCCTGTCAACTAGCCAGCAATGGCTATCGCAAAGAATTCTTGCCAGCTGCCCTAGGTAACTGGTTGCTAGGTTTGAAAGGATGGGTGAAGGGAACCACTCGTCATTTCCTATCCCTCCCTGAGCACAGCAAAGATTCAGCTCAATGTTGCCTGCTACAAGCCCAGTGCTGTTACACCCTCACATCAGGTTCCCGGTCCTACGTGAATTCTTCTAGTCTAACTCTCCAAGCAGGAACTTCATTTCCACGAGGGTTGAGAATCAATGGGTAATTCCTTTCCATGCCAACAGGCTTCTCGATGCCAATGATGTGAATCTCAGTTCCCTTATACAAAACCTCCAGTTTAGTCCTGGGGCAGCAAAAGGAAGGAGAAATTAAACGGGGGTCGATGCATTGCCTCCCCCACCCCATTAAACAGCAATAATGTGTCTTTATACAACACGTTCAGCATAATCAGACATCACACAGTATATCTCGGGAGAACTATAACACAAAGTTTGGTATCAAACCACAGAGTGGATGCTACTAGAGAAGTTGACAAAAAGCTTTGTCAAATAAGTAGGCTTTGTGAAATATCTGAAAGACGTAAGGAGAAGGAGCCAGTATTTTTTTGAAAAAGAGACACTTTATAAGGGCCAAAAGCTTCTAACTGACAGCTTTTGTTTTCAAAATAAAACTCACTGAATAAACTCAGGCTGTCTTGTAAACCTTTAGAAATCTTAGATTTTCACCAATCTATCAATCATTCTATTTGGTACCAAGCCAGTAGGTAAGTAAGAAGGAAACTGAGTGTTTATTTTAAAACTGTAGATGATTGAATATGGGTTTGAAGATCTTTTGTAATAGTTAGAGTAAAATTAAACCACAGTGAGGCCTTGTATCTGACTGTCTGCCTAAATTATCAAGCAGAAAATATTGTCAGGGAGGACAACAAGAGTTCTACATCTTTGTGAACCACTTGACAAACAGAATTTTGAAGAACTGAGTCTTCAATATACTTTTCTCAAAAGTTCATTTGAATATGCATACAGATATAGTCTAGAATTTTTAAAAAAAGGAAAACTATAAACTCTTCTAATCACTTAGCAAGTTAATCTTGTTTGTTACTCAGACTCAGAAAGGAACAGGAGTAGGCCATTCAGCCCCTCAGGCCTGTTCTGCCATTTAATGAGGTCATAACCTAATTCCATTTGGCCCATATCCCTCAATACCTTTGCTTAATTAAGAAAAAAACTATCTCAGATTTAAAATTAACAACTCATCCACTGGGATTTGTGAAGAGAGTTCCAAACCTCTGCCACACTGTGTGTAGAAATGCTTCCTAGCATCTCTCCTGAACAGTTTGACCCAAATTCTCAGATAATGACCCCTTGTTCTCGCATCCCCAGGCAGTGGAAATAGTTTATTTTTATGTACCCTGTCTAATACAAAGAACAAAGAGAAGTACAGCACAGGAACAGGCCTTTTGGCCCTCCAAGCCTGTGCTGATCATCACGCCCTGACTAATCTAAAAAACAAACCTTTTGCTCTTATTCAGTCCGTATCCTTCTATTCCCTCCCTATTCATGTAACCATCCAGGTCCCTCTTAAATATCTTAAAGACTTTCATCTGATAACCCCTCAACCTTCGAAATGCTAGAGAAAACAGGCCTAATGCATATAACCTCCCTTCATAACTTAATCCCTGAAGTCCCAATATCATTCTTGTAAACCAATGTTGTACTTCCTCCAAGGCCAATATATTCTTCCCAAGGTGTGGTGCCCAGATCTGATCATATTACTCCAAGGTGGGGTGGGGGTCTAACCAGGGTTAACCAGACTCAATCAGATGTAAATTGATCACAGTTGGGAGGTAAGTTGGTCCACCAAGGAGCAATAGTACCCCCTTCAGTTTGGGAGTAAAATCTCCAATCATCTGCGATCCCCACTGTTAGTTGTTATAGGTTACCATCAGGCTGTTGGGTGTATTTGGTTTTCACCTTGCTATGGTGAATTACATCTTGACTCGTTCACGATCTTTCTCATACTGAGCATGCACGGGGTCCAGAACAGATTCATCAGAATGACACTGGGGCTAAAAGGGTGAAATTTCACGGGTGGGTTCCAAAACGTTGTGCCAAATCCTCAGGGTACAGAAGACTGAGAGGTTGATCTGGCGTTTAAAATGTTGGAAGGCCTTCTACAGGGTAGACACCCCAGGTACAAAAGAATTAAGGGTAGGAGGAGGCCATTCAGCCCTTTGAGCCTGCTCTGTCACTCAATCTGATCATGGCCGATCATCCAACTCAGTCCCCTGTTCCCAACGTCTCCCCCATACCCTCTGATCCCTTGAACCCCAATAACTGTATATATCTTCTTCTTGAAAACATTCGATGTTTTGGCCCCAACTGTTTTCTTTGGTTGTTAATTCTACAGGCCCTCGACTCTCTGGGTGAAGACACTTCTCCTCATCTCAGTCCGATAAGGGTTATCCCACATCCTGAGATGGTGATGCCTGCACATCGGTTGGGCACAGGTAATAAGGGATTGTGAACAAAGACAGGAAGATAGGAGAATGGGGAGAAAGCGAGAATGTAGCATTGAGATAAAGGATCAGTCATGGCCATACAGAATGGTGGAGCAGGCTCAGAGGGCTGAAAGGCCTACTCCCACTCCGAGTTTCTATGATTCCAGCAGAATGGTGAGTAGGCTCAAAAGGCCGGATTCCCTGGTTCCTATGTTAGGAATTCTGAAAGACATGGAAGAGAGCATTGGAAAGTAAAGATTTCAGGTTCAGTATTCACCCACGTGTTGGCAAACATCTCGCTCTCTCTTCTCGGCTGTAAACGGACTAGAGGTAAACGTGAAGCATTTTCTGTTTCTTAGACATATTCTGGCGCAGATTGCATTATCCAGGGCAAGTGCTGTTGTTGTTATGAGTGCAAGTCTGTACAGACTCCTTCCTGACAGTTTAATTGCCCACCATAAGTTCAAACTAGCACTGCAGCAGATGGCGTCGGGTGTAAATGTCACATGCCAACTGAGCAACATTACTTTGCCTTCTGCCTCACCCCCTCCCACTCTGATATCCGATAATGGGGCATTAAGAGATTGATTTCTGTATTGGACGTATAAAATTGCAGCTTAAAATAAAAGCCTTGTTCCTGCGTAACTTTAATTTCACTCACGATGTCAGTAAGCCTCACAATTAAGCACTATGCAAAGAAAAAAAAATCCGTCTGGGCCCTCGTGCTATCCAAAGCTCCAGAAATCATTGACAGATGTGTGAATTCTTAATTCCCCAAAGAAGGCTTTTAAAGTTCTAAATGAGACAAACTTCCTAAACTCTTCGATACACAGCATGAGAGAGAGCGCCACAGGCAACTCACGCGTGCGCTACATTTCCTATTTAAAGGGGGTCTTCGGATCTCACCTTAATGCAGTGAGAAAATCCTTACACGGGCTGAGTAAAAACACACTCTAATTTCCTTCCTTCCTTCGCAATCTTCCCCCCACCTCCCCCAGTCCTTTAATTGCAAAGTTTACAACAGTTTATACTTTTTGCATGTCAGGGCAGGGTACAGGATCACAGAGAACAGAACGTAAACACTGAGGAGTCCATTCTGTGGTCTGGCTCGACAGACCAGGTGGAAGGCCCGACTGGCAGAGTTGGAGGCCCAACCTCATCAGAAGGCCCAAGTTTGAGGGTGCGGGAGGAAGAGATGAGCTAGGCCCGCTGAGATATGGATGGAGAGTGAGGCACTGGGTATTTCGCACAGGATGTTCACCGAGAGACTAGACTTCAGCATTCCAACCTCAGTGTGGGCCCGACAACAAGAGGCACATTCTCCCCTGGCAAAGTTTTCCATTTGATAGGGGGTTCAGGAATTGGAGGTCGGTGGTAAATGAGGGTCTTGGCCCCCACACACTTGTCAGGAGGCGATAACCAAATGGTGATCTGTGCAGAAGACTCTTACCAATTGTTATAGATGCACCGTGGAAAGCATTCTATCGAGATGCATCATGGCTTGTTATGGCAGCAGCAGTTGGCACTGCTGCCTCACTTCACTGAGGACCCGGGTTCGATTCCCACCCTCGGGCAGCTGTCTGTGTGGAGTTTGCACATCCTCCCCGTGTCTGTGTGGGTTTCCTCCGGGTGCTCTGGTTTCCTCCCACAGTCCAAAGATGTGCAGGTTAAGGTTCATTGGCCATGCTAAGTTGCCCATTGTGTTCAGGGATGTGCAGGCTAGGTGGGTCAGCCATGGGAAATGCAGGATTACAGGGATGGGGTAGGGATGTGGGTCTGGGTGGGGTGCCCTTCAGAGGGTCGTTGTGGACTCAATGGGCTGAATGGCCTGCTTCTACACTGTAGGGATTCTATGAGTATGAGTAACTGTTGTGCCCAGGACTGTAAGACACTACAGGCAGTTGTGAACAGAGCCCAGTCCATCATTCAAGCCAACTTCCCATCCATTGACTTCACCTATACCTCTTGCTGCCTTGGAAAGGTGGCCAACATCATCAAAGACCTCTCCTACCCCGGTTCTACTCTATTACACCCTCTTCCATCAGGCAGAAGATACAAAAGCTTAAACACATGTACCAACAGGTTCATGAACAGCCTCTTCCCTGATGTTATCAGACTTCTGAATGGACCTCTCAAATTTTAAATTTCATGTTGATCTTGCTCTTTGTGTGCCTTCTCTGCTGTAACATTGTATTCCTTGCTGTGTTCTACTACCCTAATGCACTCTGTATGGTATGATCTGCCTGTACTATACACAAAACAAAACTTTTCACTGTAACTAGGTACATGTGACAATATTAAATCACATCAAAAAAGAATTGGCTAATCAGGGATGCTAGGCATGCTCATCACAGAACTGTTACAGTGTTGGTGAGTCCAAATGGCCCATCATGCCTGCACCACCCTTCAACCAAGCATTGTTACCTAAGCAGCAATCACCTGCTTTTTTCCTTTACTTCTTCTATCCAAATGCCCCAATTTGAACCTGCTTCCATTAGACTTCCAGATAAAGTAACCACAGTCCCACACAAGTGTGTCATCTGAGGGTCACCATACCTCAGGCAAGGGAAGAGAGTGAGAAGGAGAGTCCTTCATGGTAACCTCAGCTGGTGCAGGAACTGAACCCATGTTGTTGGCAGCTCTCAACACTGTAAACCATCCATCCAGCCAACTCAGCTAATCCTTATTTGATGAATATGATATGGATGGCATCTTCTAACACTGTGACTTTTAGTGAGGTTAAATTAAACCAAACTCTCATCAACTCTGCTCAGCAGTACAAATTGAGAAACATTTACAAACGTTCAAGTGTTTACAAATTTACAAGGAACTGCAGCAAAATGACTCACGATCAAAGCAAAGCTGGACCACATTTAATCCCAAATGGAATGCTTCAGGAAATGAACTTGTCCAAATAGTCTCCAATTCTCTGCAGCGTGCCTTTAGAAAGCAAACTCGACTTCTAGAGATTTCTGGTGGTAAAATAACTTCCCGGATCTTCTCTGTGTTATTTTACAGTGCGGCCAATTTGCCCACAACCGAGCAGTCGATACGTTTTGGGACAACCTCACCCTAAAATATCCTCGTAGCCTCCTGTGGAAGGAGGGCAGATCTGTTTTTTGTTCACGGGATGTGGGCATTGCTGGTAAGATCACCACATAGTGGCTAACCCTCGCCACCTTTCCTGAGCAGCATCTGCATTGGGTTCACCCTGGTTGACAAGGTGATGGGGTAGCGCTTATAACCCAGAGCACCAGGCTAATGTGTAAAAGAGGATCTTTTCATGCAGTAGTAGTGTCCCTATCTCTTGCTCAGGAGGTCCACGTCGTGTCTGACCTCAGGATATGACAGTCACGGAGGTGTGTTGTAACAGGTTGGATATGCCAATTCTCCAATCTCTATGACAATGCTTAGAATGTTAGGGCGAGGGCGGAAGGCTGTTTTCCCGAAGGTTAAAATCACTGATGAAGGCTCCATTTCATTCTAACTAGTGTAGTAAAGCGGGGCCCGGTCATCACCTATCCTTCATTTGACGATGACATCTTCAGGGTTGCAACTCTCTGTCATGGTCTTTATGATGCTTGGCCATTTTTTCATTCTCTCGCGGGATGTAGGTGTTGCTGGCTGGGCCCAGCATTTATTGCCCGTCCCTAGTTGCCCCCTTTGAGAAGGTGGTGGGGAGCTGCCTTCTTGAAACGCTGTAGTCCACCTGCTGTGGGTTGACCCACAATGCCATTAGGAAGAGAATCCCAGGATTTTGACCCAGCGACGGTGATCCAACGGTGATATATTTCAAGTCAGGATGGTGAGTGCATTGCATCTGGTGTAGATGGTACACACTGCTACTACCGAGCATGGTGTAGGAGGGAGTGGATGTTTGTGGATGTGGTGCCAATCAAGTGGGCTGCTTTGTCCTGGAGGGTGTCAAGCTTCTTGAGTGTTGTTAGAGCTGCACCTATCCAGGCAAGTGGGGAGTATTCCATCACACTCCTGACTTGTGCCTTGTAGATGTTGGGCAGGCTCTGGGGAGTCCGGAGGGGGGTTACTCACTAAGCATTTCCAGCTTCTGGCCTGCTCTTGTAGCCACTGTGTTTATGTGGCGAGTCCAGTTGAGTTTCTGGTCAATGGTAACCCCCAGGACGTTGATAGTGGAGGATTCAGTGATGGTGACACCAGTGAATATCAAGGGGTGGTGGTTAGATTGTGTCTTATTGGAGATAGTCATAGCATGGTATTTTGCGTGGCATGAATGTCACTTGCCACTTGAAGGGAAGGTCTGCAGATCTTTAGGCACCTAGTGCTCTGTGAAAATGGGCAGGACTGAGTGGCTGATGGAGAGTGATGTGGGAGTTGGGGGAGGGGTTGGGAGGCCTTTGCCAACAGCTCCAGGAAACCATTGCTGGCAGCTGTATTTCCCAGCACACCCAGACCCAAAGCAAAAACGCATGAAGAAATTTCGGAACCATCTGGTACAAAGCTGACAGTCGAAAATCACCAATACTCTGGAATAGAGAATCCTAAAGATAATTCTGTCTGCTGAGAGGATGAAGCCTTTTCAGTATCTTCCAGCTTCCCAAGACTGATAAAAGGATGAGGTTCTGCTGTTGAGGGGAGGTGGTGGCCTAGTGGTATTATCACTAGACTATTAATCTAGAGGACCCCCCCCGACTAGTGTTCCTGGGATGCAAGTTCAAATCCTGCCATGGCAGATGGTGGAATTTGAGTTCAATAAATTGTTCCTCACTAAGTTTGCAATTAGGAATCTAATGATGGTTGCAAAACCACATATGGTTCACTAATCCCCTTCATGGAACAAAGCTGTTGCTGCTCCTACCTTATCTGGTCTACATGAGACTCCAGACCCATGGTAATGTGTTTGACTCTTAACTGCCCTCTGGGCAATTAGGGATGGACACTAAATGCCAGCAATGGCCACATCCTCTCTAAGAATTAGAAAGAAATGTTCCCATGATGACTGACAGCTTCCAACACTACAGCGAGGCCTGGTTTTGAGCCTAGGCTTGTCCAAATACAGAAGGTCCGTTAAACAATTTACTTCTTCCTTAAGGCAATAGGTCCTTCTGAATTACAATTGGAAGGGAGAGAGGCAACAAAATAATTAATCCCATGGAAAATCCGTGTCTGTCAGGAAGCCGTGCTATAAGAAATAGCACCACCACTCTTCCCTAAAGGCCTCACTGCATTTTGAAGAAGCCTGAGCATCTGGATGTAACCCATATTGCTGGAGTTACTAATAGAGTTCACTATCCGGAAGTCTCAGGTAGGCAATGCCGCAGGTACCAACTCCTCCCCTTATTTAACAAACTCTTTGAAAACCCATGTGAACTGCATCGGGGAGTGGGCATTTAGAAAAGAAATGTTCAGATAATTGAGAACCATTTCGGCTCACTGCCAATCATCCTCCCATCAAGAGGATGGAAAGCAGATGTGCCTGAGATAAGGACCCGACTCTGTCAGATTTAACCCTTTCACAACCATTACTAAGACCATAAGGCGTGGAAGCAAAAGTACGTCATTTGGCCCATCGAGTCTGCTCAGCCATTCAATGAGATCATGGCTGATCCCATATTCCTCAATTCCACTTCCCTGCCTTTTCTCCATAACGTTTTGATTCTCTTACTGATTAAAAATCTATTTCACAGTCTTGAATATGCTCAATGACCCAGGCTCAACAGCCCTCTGTGGTAATTAATTTCACAGATTCATTACCCTCTGAGAGAAGAAATTCCTCATCTCTGATCCTTTACTCTGAAATGGTGCCCTTTGGTCCTAGAATTTCCCACAAGGGGAAACAGCTTCTCCACATCTATCCTGTGAGGACCTCTAAGTAACTTGTATGTTTCGATATGGTCACCGCCACCCCCATTCTTCTATATGCTAACAAGTAGAGGCCTAATTTACTCAATCTCACCTTATTAAGTTAGTCCCTCCATATCAACCTAATGAACGTTCACTTGACTGTCTGCACTGCTAGAATATATTTCCTTCGATAAAGGACTCAAAACAGTATTCCAGCTGTGGTCTGACTAGTGCTTTATACAGTTTTACCAAAACCTCCCTACTTTTATACATCATTCCCTTTGAAATGAAGACCAACTTTAACTTTGCCTCCTCTATGACCTGCTGAACTTGGATGCTAACTTGTTGTAATTCACGGTTGAGGGCTCCCAAATCCCTCTCTGCTGCAGCTTTCTGCAGTCTTTCTCCAGTTAAATAACATTCATCTCCTCCCTTATAGAGTCATAGAGATATACAGCACGGAAACAGACCCTTCAATCCAACTCGTCCATGCCAACCAGATATCCTAAATTAATCTAGTCCCATTTGCCAGCATTTGACCCATATCCCTCTAAACCCTTACTATTCATGTACCCATCCAGAAGCCTTTTAAATGTTAGCTCACATTTCTGTACCTAGGTACTCTGGTACCTAGGATGGCACTAAAAGGGGCAACTTGTAAACTTTTCACTGTACTTGTGAGCACATATGACAATAAAGTTAATCCAACTCAATTTCCTCACATTATACTCCATCTGGTCACAATCTGTCCACTTGTTTAACCTAACTGTGCCCCTCTGTACAGTTGCTGAGGGAAAGGTTGGTGGGTTAGGGAACACGTTTTAACTAACGTGAATGGGACATGGGTGTAAGAGAGATTTTTAAACTGGCAAATCTGACTGCCAACCCTCCCACTTGCGTTTTAATGGAGACAGGTCAGGGCGGTACATAAATATTTTTAAAGGAGGTGGGCTCGCTCCTTTTTAATCTTTACTTTTGCATTTCTTCGGGTCAGAATTCCCTGAACCCAGTGGATGGAAGGAGGTGAGATGGTCTTGATTGACGAATTCAGCGCCTTTGTTGTTCTGCCATTGGTGGGACAAGAGAGGGTGGACTGCTCCCCATCCACAGTGGCCTACCAAAATTTAGCGTCAAATGCTCCCCTCCCACCCGCTGTGCCGATTAACCGGTCCCCAGCCCCACTCTTCTTCTACCCTCCCTTGGATGCCTGAGAAACCTGTTCCCACCTACACAGACAGGCTCTAAGTCCTCAGCGGGGAGCTGGAGGAACACAGCAGGCCAGGCAGCATCACTGGAGCAGGAAAGCTGACGTTTCGGGTCAGGACCCTCCTTCAGAAATTTCTGGCCTGCTGTGTTCCTTCCAGCTCTGCACCGTGTTGTCTCTGACTCCAGCATCTGCAGATCTTGCTATCTCCAAACTCTCAGGCTGGGAAACAGGTGGAATTCTGTGGCAGGAGCTTGGGGAAGGTTATCATGTCGGATGGCCCCCATCACAAAACCCACCTCGCTGCTCCCTTTCCAGTTCCTAATTATTATCAGGCCCCGTGGGTTAATTGTAGCTGTGGGACTCAGGCCCCCATTCCCCCAAGTTGAAAGATTTAGGAAGAATGTTTGCCTCTGCTTCCTCTTCTCAAGAGACTCCAGCTTAAGATCATTTTCCTCTCCCCAGAATCCTTCAAAGTTTGGCTCTGCCATTACTCACATACACCAGGGCCCCTGGGTTTGTTTAACCTCACCAGGGAATCAGCTCATTTACTGCTGCCAGGTAATCACAGCATCTGGCCCTTCAGCCCATTGTGCTTTTTGCTGGTGCTAGCTCCAGGATGAGAACAAAGGGGTGGGGAAGGGAGGAGGGGGTGCGAGAGGAGGGAGGGGTGAGGGAGTGAGCAGGCCAGGAGAGTCGACGGGCAATGGGAGTGGGGACTGGAGGGAGGGGTGCAATGGGGAGTAGGGAGTGGTGGGATGGGGAGTGTGGGGGTGAAGTGATGGGGAGGGGGAGCAATGGGGCATGGGGGAGCAAAGGGGGAGGGGAAGCAAGTGGGGAGGGGAAATGAAGGGGGAGGGGAAGCAAGGGGGAAGAGGGAGGAGGAGGAACAAGGGAGTGAGGGAGGAGAGGGAGCGAGGCGGAAGGGGAAGCGAAGGGAAAGGGGGAGGGTGATGGTGAGAGGGAGCAAGGGGGAGAGGGAGCAAGAGACAGGGGAAGCGAAGGGGAGAGGGAGCGAGGGGGAAAGGGAAGGGAAGGGGGAGGGGTTATCGAAGGAGCTGGGGGAGTGGGGGAGAGAGGGAGCGAGGGGGAAGGAAAAGAAAAGGGGGAGGGGGTAACGAAGGGGGAGGGGGAGTGAGGGGGAACAGGGAAGCAAAGGGGGAGGGGCAGGGGGAACAAGGGAGTGAGGGAGGAGCAGGAGTGAGGGGGAAGGATACAGAGTGGGCTGGGTGTGTTTGGCGGGGATAGATGCTGAGAAACCTGCCACACTGATGGAACATTAACAAGGCGAAAGTGAATGAAACTTATCATTTGAATTTATGGTCTAACCATGAATGTGAACAGAGCAGAACTGGAGAAGGGGTGAAGAGCAGGCAGCCAAGAGCTGATGTATTTATGCTGTACAACAGAGACACAGCAGGCTGTTGGTTATAAACACAAACAGGAATCACAAACAGCCTCTTCTAAACTTCAGCACTGCAACCCTTTCCTCCCCCAACTGTCACAGCAGAACACATCAGGCACAACATATTTATTCGGCTCCCAGGTTTGGAACATTGGGGAGGTTAAATTTTCTCCAGTTGCATTCACAGATTGATAACTGGGGTTACGAAGTCAGAAACAGGGCTACGTTTCTGTGCCTCCAGTACATGTTTCCCATGGAGAGCACAGAAAGGAAAACCATTAATCTTGCGAATTCAACGCAGATTGCTTCTTCTCCCTTGTCTCACAAACAGCGCAGTAAGTCCATATATGGCTCTGAGCGTACAAGGTAAAACACAAGCACACTGATCCTGAGGAACCTACGAGGTCCTTGCCTGTTTAAACACGTACACATGACATATGGACTACCAGAGGTTACAAGCAACAGTGGACATACCACACCACATTCACCACCTTTAACATTCACTCCTTCAAGTGCTGGCCGAGTCCATTGACAAAGATGCAGAGCAGCAACTCACCAACGATTCTAAGATAGCACCTTACAAACCCACAACCTCAGCCATCTAGAATGACAAGGGCAGCAGATGCACAGGAACACCACCCTCTGCACACACACCCTCTCGCCATTCCTTCAGTACCACTGGGTCAAAATCTTATAATTCCCTTCGTAACAGCACAGTAGGTTGTTACTTAAAAAGGTGGCTCAACATCACCTTCTCAAGGGTTTGGCCCAGCCAGCGACACCCACTTTAAAATGTTCGATTAAGTCACAGTCCAAAGTGGGTGTTGACTTACAAAACCTTGGCACATGGACCAAGTATAAGGGTTGGTGGCAAGCACTGCAATGTATTAAAAGCCACCCTGGAAAGGTTCCTTCCAGCCTCCCTGCCGATTCCTCCACTCTGCCCATCGCTGCACAGAAAGCCCTGCCAGAATATGTCTCCCTTCTTGCAGATAAGGAAAATGCGAACAAATTATTCCTTTGACATTCCATGTTAAAATGACCTGGGGGGGGGGGGGGGGGGGTTAACGATGCAGGGAGGGCCCGCTAGGTGGTGAAATTCGTTCACGCAATGTAGGCATCACTGGCCAGGCAGCATTTACTGCCCAACCCTAATTGCCCAGAGGGCAGTTCAGAGTCAACCACATTGCTGTGGGTCTGGAGTCACATGTAGGCCAGACCAGGTAGGGATGGCAGTTTCCTTCCCCAAAGGACATTGGTGAACCAGATGGGTTTTTCATGACAATTGACAATGGATTCAGGGTCATCATTAGATTCTCAATTCCAGATTTTTACTGAATTCAAATTCCACCATCTGCTGTGGCGGGATTCGAAGCTGGGTCCCCAGAACATTAGCTGGGTCTCCGGATTCATTCATTCATTCTTTCAATGGTGGTCCCTCGCAGACGAGGATGAATCTCTTCCACTCTCAGGGTGAGTCTGTAGGTGGCCGTACAGATCGATGGGGCTACCACAGGCTCTGTTACACTTGGGGCAGGACGTGGTCACAGGAAGGGGGTGGGTGGGGTGTTGGTGTGGCAGCGTGCTCCTTACACTGTTTCCCCTGCCTTCAGCTTTCTCCAACAACAGCAAGTCGCAAGGTGCTTGATGCCTTCCCGGATGCTCCTCCTCCACTTTGGACGGTTTTGGGCCAGTGATTCCCAGGTGTCTGTGGGAATGCCGCACTTCACCAGTGAGGCCTTGTGGGTATCACTGAAGGGCTTCCTCTGTCCTCCTGGGGCTTACCTGCCGTTTCAGAGCTGGGAGTGGAGCACCTGATCGGGGAGTCTCGTGTTGGTCATGAGGACGACGTGCTCGGCCCATTGCAACTGATCAAGGGGGTGGTCAGTGCTTCGATGCTGGGGATGTTGGCCTGGATGAGGATGTTGGTGTTGGTGTGTCTTTCTTCCCAATGGATTTACTGGATCTTGCACAGGCAGTAATGGTGGTACTACTCCTGTGCCTTGAGGTGTCTGTCGTAGATCGTCCACGTCTCACAGCCAAAAAGGGATTAACAGTCTGGCGATAATACCACTAGGCCATTGCCTTCCCTTGGTGGTGGCTGATGTAGAGAAGGGTGAAAAAGTTAGAGGGAGGGCTGAAAAAGAGGAGGAAGAAGAGCCAAAGGGAGGATGGAAGGGGAAGGCAGAGGTGGAGAAGAAAAGAGAGTGAGAGAATGGCAAAGAGAGGAACAATAAAGATTAGGCTGAGCCAGAAAGGCTTGTACATGTGTGGCTGACTTCTCCCCCCTTTTAACTTTTGACCCCATTCCCCTTTCATTCCCAATCTGCCCCAAGAGGCTTTAAATGAGGATGGCATATCCTTTAGCAAATGCCAAGACTCCTCACAGCGATCACTGCCAAACTGACTAGTGTATATTTATTAATTTCAGACTACTAGTGGCAGCTGTCATCTTGTTAAATCCCTTGGCTCAAATCTGCTGGGATTTGGAATTGATGCATTTACCACATTTACACGTTAGATTAAGTAATTCCACTTACGAATGTCACAACAGCAGGTTCCAGGATATAGAGGCACAATTGCCCAAAATATAGACTCAATACAATTACAATGAACCCTTCTTACAGTAAGATTTTGTGGATTTTCGATGCATGCTGTTATCCTTATTAGCATCTGTGACAAGCTGTTAGGCAGGAAACTGCATCCCATTAAACTGTCAAACCACCTGAATTAGTACAAAACGACAGAAAAACAAAGTACCGCAGGTGGTGGAAATTTGTGAAGATGTATTCATTACGTTAGTCAGTCGCCTCTTTCAGTTCGAAGACTTCCTGTGTTAAAAGATTCATCAGGCAGCAGAAAGACACGCTTTGGCCAGTTGGCTTGTTCTTTCCTGGAAATGGTCACTACGGTCTGAAACCAGAAGCCTCATCCCGATAGGTCCCACGCCACATCAAGAATGGCCAATCAGGAGCCTCTCCTGTGATTACTGCTATTGGTGCGTTGGAAGGATGTGCCAGTTGATAATCTGTTTGGACACGTTGCGAACCCACCTTTACAAAGCTCCTGGGACAGAAACGGTTGTTACAGATATTCAGAGCTGGATCAGTACCAGCTACTGAATGTGAATCCATAGCAACATAGAAAAGAGGAATAGGCCATTCGGCCCTTTGAGCCTGCTCTGCCACTCAATGTGACCATGGTTGATTATCCAATCAATGCCCTGTTCCTGCTTTCTCCCCATTCTCTTTGATTCCTTTAGCCCTAAGTACTATCTCTAGCACCTTCTTGAAAACATTCAATGTTTGGTCTTGAGAGAGATAGTAGGAACTGCAGATGCTGGAGAATCCGAGACAACAAGGT
>NC_063357.1:8165841-8199452 GCF_021869965.1 Rhincodon typus | reverse complement strand
AAAAAAAGGCTTTTTTTCTGATGAAGGGTCTAGGCCCGAAACGTCAGCCTCTCTGCTCCTATGATGCTGCTTGGCCTGCTGTGTTCATCCAGCCCTGCACCTTGTTGTCTCAATGTTTGGTCTTAAATGCTTTCTGTGGCAGAGAACTCCACAGGCTCCTCACTCTCTGGATGAAGACATTTCTCCTCATCACAGTCCTAAATGGCCCAACCCCATATCCTTAGACTGTGACCCCTGATTCTGAACTCGCTGGTCATTGGAACATCCTTCCTATGTTTACCCTGTAACTATTGCTCCCTGGTAGACTGCCCCCTCCGGGTATATGGTAGCTTCAAATGGACAAAATGAACAATACCATTTTCAATACACACAACCTTCTGAAGGAACCATCATGTGCAGGAGTGGGACTTGAACCCAGAGCTGCGAGCTCAGAGGCAGGGACACTACTCCTTAGGCTATAGGGCCTCCTTGCTCCTGGGTTGTATGATTAAAAACGGTCCATCAGAGGCTCAAATATAAATGGGATCAAGGTGATTTTTCCGCAAAGAGTGACCAACTTGTGTGAACAGTGCAGGTAAAAACCAGAGAAGTCACATACAGCTGTCTAGGCATTGAGACACAACCTCACTGCACTATGGGAACAAACGTTTGGCAGAATTCCCACCGACAGTTCGGGAGGTGCACGGTTCAAACTCAGATACAGTTAATCAAGGGAGAGGAGGCTGAATATATGGCTCGGAAATGGTTGGCATTCAGTGGGATAGTTATGTTTAATGCGGGGGCTCTTGTGATAGATTCCTAACCTCTGAACCACGAGGCCCAGGTTCAAGTCCCACCTGCTCCAGAGGTATACAATAACATCTCCAAACAGAAACTATCTGGTTATGGCTAAGTCGTAGAATCCCAACAGTGTGGAAGCAGGCCTTTTGGCCCATCGACTCCACTCCAGCCCTCCAAAGGGTATCCCACCCAGACCCAACCCCTGTAACCCTGCATTTCCCATGGTTAATCCACCTAGCCTGCACATCTTTGGACTGTGGGAGGAAACCTACGCAGACACAGGGAGAATGTGCAAACTTCACACAGACAGTTGCCCGAGGGTGGGATCGAACCCGGGTTCCTGGCGCTGTGAGGCAGCAGTGCTAACCACTGAGCCACTGTGCTGGCCTTATGAAGTTAATCCACCCCGGGCCCTTGTTCTCTGAGGGAACAGAGTGAAGATATGAAAACAGTGGGCAACTAACTGAGCCGACTTCCCTCCTTCACCATTCGCCATGGTTTCAGTCGGCTTGTGAAGCTAGTTGCAGCGTTGTTTCGAGCTAACGTGCTTCTGAAGAGGTGTAGTCATGTCACCGTGCCAACGTGCTGTTAGAATGAAAGGTTTCCATGTCGCACACAGGCAGGCTGCAAGAACGTGAGAAATTGGAGCAGGAATCAAATGGAAAGCCCATGGTGCCTGGCGTCCAAGACTGTGCCTGAATTTTTGCATTAAATCCAGCTTAATCGCATCACCCCAGCTTTTGCCATATTTTTGTTTTATTCACTTGCGGGATGCGGGCGTTGCTGGCTGGGCCCAGCATTGATTGCCCGTCCCTAGTTGCCCTTGAGAAGGTGGGGGTGAGCTGCCTTCTTGAGCCACTGCATTCCTCCTGCTGGAGGTAGACCCACAGTGCTGTTAGGGACAGAGTTCCAGAATCTCCCTCAATTCCCTTAGCGACTAACGATCTAACCACCCCAGTCTGGAATTGACTCAAAGTCTGAGCATCCACAATCCTCTGGGGTAGAATGTTCCGTAGGTACGCTAGCTTCTGGGTGAAGAGGTTTCTCCTTATCGGAATCCTAAATATTGGCCAATGGCCCAGAGTGAAGATGTGTAGCCCAGTCAGACCACATGGAAATCCTTAAAGAAAGACTATAACGTCTATCTTTTTAGCTTTATTTCTTAGAAAAAAAATTTCTAACTTGTACTATGTATATCTGTAGCGTAATGTAACTTTTTTTCTTTATTTTTCTCTATTTTTTGACCCTAAGATTTGTACCTAGGCACCCTACCCCTAAGATGGTGCCACGTATTGGCAACATTGCACACTCTTCATTGTACTTTACTTGAGGACACATGACAATAAGCCTAATTCAAAAATCCCAAACTCTGACTCCCCACTGTGGCCCTAATTCTAGACTTTACAGCCAAAGATGACCCTTCTCTCAGTATCTATCCTGCCAGACCCTGTGAGACTTTGAAAACTTTCAGTCAGGAACATCCACTCCCAAATAACAAAAAAACAGCACAGGTCTTCCTGGTCACAGGGCTAAAAGAGTTATCTTCAGATTTGTTTGGAAGTTGCTCAAGGTTCTGCACGAGTTGTTTGCTAAACAGCAAACGAAAGCAGATGTGGCAAAGGCTGTACACAGCGGCTGGAGAGGGGGATGAACCGAGAATTTGTCTGATGGGTGAGTAAGGGTGGGCCGAGTGGCCTTTGAGCCAGAATAAACGGGACACTTCCAGTCGAGCGAGGTGGGAGTAGGAACCAGGGACAAGCCGAGACTGAGGGAGTCCGCTCCACAGCGGTGCAAACGTCATGTCGCAGCAACAACAACAACTTGCATTGGTGTGGCACCTTTGGTGCAGCAAAACCTCCTGTCGTGGCATCATCAGATCAAAAAAAAAGGAAACACTGAGCCAAAGAAGGTGATATGAGGGAGAGATGACGAGAAGCTCAGTCAAAAAGACTAGTCTTTAAGGGGCATCTTGAAGGAGGGAAGATGGACAGAGGCAGAGGGGATTAAAGAGGGAATTTGGAGCTCACTGAACTGAGGCATGTGCCTCACTCAAATATGTGATGACTCAGCACTAACAAATACCTCTTAGAAACAATCATGCGACTGCAAAATAGGATATACACATTTACCCAGAATTAATTACTAACAAATGGTTAACTTACACATCCTGCACTGCTCTAATTTTAGGGGAGGCAATAGCCTAGTGGTATTATCACTGGACTGTTAATCCTGGATAACATTCTGGGGACCTGGGTTTGAATCCTGCCATGGCAGATGGTGGAATTTGAATTCAATAAAAAAAAACCTGGAATTAAGAATCTAATGATGACCACGAATCCATTGCCAATGTCGAGAAAAACCCATCTGGGTTCACTAATGACCTTTAGGGAAGGAAACTGCCATCCTTACCTGATCTGGCCTACATGTGACTCCAGACCCACAGCAATGTGGTTGACTCTGAACTGCCCTCTGGGCAATTAGCGATGGACAACAAATGCCGCCTGGCCAGTGACATCCTCCTCCCATTAACGAATAAAGAAGAAAAAACCCTGATTCTCGAGCGAGTTTAACAGAACACAAGGTTTCAGTTCTAGCTGTGACACTGAAAACTTGTCACCGACTGTGCCTCGTAGCCTCACATTTCCATAACTCATCACAAGAGGAAGGGGAATATTGGGAGGGGATTCCAGAATCAAACAGTCCAGAAGAAACCCTTCAGCCCATCGAGTCTATATTGCCAAAAATACACTAAATCTACACTAGTCCCTTTTTTCTAACACTTAGCCCATAGCCTAGAATGACACTTCAAGAGCTCATCCAAGTAACTTTTTAAAAGTTATGAGGTTTCCCGCTTCAACTAACTCTCCCAGGCAGCACATTCCAGACCCCCACCACCCCTCTGGTTGAATTTCATTTCTTCAAATCCCTTCTAAACCTCTTGCCCTTCACCTTAACTTATACCGCTTCTTATCTGCACGCCCCTCAGAATCCTACACACCTCTGGCAAGTACCCTCCCTGCTCCAAAGAAAACAGCCTGAGCTTATCCAGCCTGTCTTCATAGGAGTGGAAACCAGCGCAGAGCTGGGATTGAGGCTGCTGTTATTCCTGCTCACTAACAGCTAGTACTGCAGGAGAATTACCCAGGGACTGGACTTGCACACCCCTGAAATAGTACCAAGTAGACAGAGGATCTTGTGAGTTTGTGAAGTGCTGCCACACAGATCACCATGTAACGTATTGCTGCAACGCCACTCTTACTTCCACGTGACCCGTACAGTCAAATTAAAAACATTATGACAACAAGTGCGACTGGTTAGTAACAGTGAGCCTTGTAACAGAAAGCACCTGAAGTCTTTTCAATGCCCCAGGCTGAATGTGCAGCGCTAATAGCAAAATGCTGCTGGGACAGTACTGCTCAGAATTAGCTGACATTTGCCAAATGCCAAACATAACTGGAGCCTGCTGATTTTATTATCAATCATTTACTTTACAAGTCAGAATGAATTACTAACAAATGGTTAACTTACACATCCTGCACTGCTCTAATTTTAACCCCCTCCCCCTTACCATCTCATAACTTTAACCCTTTCCCTTTACCCCACTCTACGCAACTTTAATCTCATCACAACTGTAGTCATGGTAGACATCTACTTGTCACATTCTGTTCTAGTTTTAAGAAGTGCTAACCCAGAAAGAGTCCTGGGATGATATTTTGTAAGGAGACTGCACTGAATACCAGCCTCATTGAATAGCCTGGTCACTGGAGAATTATTTCTGCGTGAAATTCTGTTCCCAATTAGCTCTTCAGCAGTTATTTCACACTCCGTACCCACTGTAAACAGATGCACGCGTGATGAACAGGCGTTACTGTTCTTACCGCTGTTTGTGGCACCTTGTGTATAGAGTAGCTGTTGTGTTTGCCTCCACAGGCCAGTGTGAATGAAGCATTACGAGACACGCAATAAACTGCTGTGTAAATGCAAGCTTCACTTGTTTAAGCAGAGAGTCCAATTTAAAAACCTATTGTGAACTCGCTCCTTCCCCACATCCCAGCTTTCCCATAAACCTGCCACAAAAGTGCATCAATATCCTATCAGTCTGGATTGTATCAAGGAACCACTAGTCGTTGAGCTGCTCAACTGGTAATTTTGTCCCTGTTCATTTTGAATTGCACAATTCAACACTTAATTTACTGTGACACTTGGCTCGGGTAAATGTTTTTGGAACCTCTGTCAATGAGAGGTTGGCAGCATTGGCTAGACCAGCATTCATTTATTTGTTCATTCATGGGACATGGGTTTCGCTGGCTGGACCAACATTTATTGCCTGTCCCCTAGTTGCCCTTTTGAACATGGTGGTGAGCTGTCTTCTTGAACCGCTGCAGTCCCTGTGCTGTAAGGAGACCAGAAGAGACAGAATTCCAGGATTGTGACCAAGCAACAGTGAAGGAATGGTGGTATATCCCCAAGTAAGGATAGGGAAAGGCTTGGATGGGATCTTGCAGGGGTTGATATTCCCCTGTATCTGCTGCCCTTGTCATTCCAGCTGGACGTGGCCGTGGGTTTAAAAGGTGCTGTCTGACAAGCTTTGGTGAGAATGAACCATCACTAATTGCCGAGAGGACAGCTAACAGGCTATCACATTACGGTGGAGTGACGTGTTAGCCAGGTAAGGACGGCAGATTTCCTAACAGCCATCTGTGAACCAGATGGGCTTTTCCAACAATCCACATCCAATATCACCATCATGCCAGCCTTCTTTTTTCTAGATTGTATTGAATTCAAGTTTCACCATCTGCCACGGTGAAATTTGAACCCATGTTACCAAAACATTTAAAAGAAAACAAAGAAATCTGAAGCAAAAACAGAAATTGCAGATGAAACTCAGCAGAGTTCTGAAGAAGACCATAATACCATAAAACACTGAGGCAGATTTAGGCCATTCAGCCCATCAATACTGCTCTGCCATTTGATCATTGCTGACGTGTTTCTCAACCCCATTCTCCTGCCTTCTCCTCCATAACCTTTGCTTCCCTTACCAATCAAGAACCTATCTATCTCTGGCTTAAAATTACCCAATGACTTGGTCTCCACTGCCCTCTTCAACCATGAGTTCCACAGATTCACCAGCCTCTGGCTGAAGAAATTCCTCCCCATTTCAGTTCTAAAGGGTCGTCCCTTCACCCTGAGGCTGTGCCCTCGGGCCCTAGACTCTTCTACTAGTGGAAATATCTTCTCTATGTCCACTCTATCCAGGCCTCTCAGTACTCTGTAAATTTTCAATTAGATCCCCCCCTCATCCTTCCAAACTCCATGGAGTAACAGACCCAGACTCCCCAACCTCTCCTCATTTGACAAGCCCTTCATTCACTGGGGTTCATTCTTGTAAACCTCCTCTGGACCCCCTCCAAGGCCAGCACATCCACATACACGGCCCAAAACTGTTTACAATATTCCAGATGTGGTCTGACCAGAGCCTTATACAGCCTCAGCAGTACATTCCTGCTGTTGTATCCTAGCCCTCTCGAAGTGAATGCATTTGCCTCCCTAAGCGCCAACTGAACCTGCATGTTAACCTTGAACTGAGTGGCTTGCAAGGCCATTCCAAGGGGCAGTTGATAGCCAATCACATTGCTGTAGATCTGGAGTCATGTGTGACCAGAATGGGTAAGGACAGCAGATTTCCTTTCCTAAAGCACATATGGAAACCAGATGTTTTATTTTACAATTACTGCTAGTTTTCATACACTGGGACTGGTTGTGAGTTCCAGATTGGTGAATGTGAACTTAAGTTTTACCAGCTGCCCTGGTAAGGTTTAAACCTTATGAGCCTGGGTCTCAGGATGACTGACCCAGCGATATTACCACTACGCCAACCTCTCCCTCAGAATAAGGACAAGAAGAGACCAGCCAGCATTCGATGTGACCGTGATTGATCTGTATCTCCACTCAAATCTACCCACCTCAATAGACAATAGATCTGCAACAGTAAAGCACGGCCTAAGTGCTAACTGAACTTGCGTGTTAACCTTAAAAAGGGTCGCTGGACCTGAAATGTTAACTCTGCTTTCTCTCTCTGCACAGATGCTGCTAGACCTGCTGAGTTTCTCCAGCAATGTCTGTTTCTGTTACCAGAACATTAGCCTGGGGCTGTGGATTACTGGTCAGTGACATTTCCACTATGTCACTGGCCCCACTCCCCAACAGAAATGTAATTTGAGCATCCTGTGCAACATTCTGTGTTATGCTAGGCAGTACGGTGGCTCAGTGGTTAGCACTGCTGCCTCACAGTGCTGGGGAGCTGGGTTCGATCCCACTCTCTGAGTGACTGACTGTGTGGAGTTTGCATGCTCTCCCTGTGTCTGTGTGGGTTTCCTCCCACAGATCAAAGATGGCCAGTTAGGTGGGTTGGCCATGCTAAATTGTCCCATAGTGCCCTGGGGATTTGCTGGCAAGGTGGAGTGGCCATGTTAAACTGCCCTGTGGTCAGCAGGCCAAGTGGGTTAACTGTAGTAAATGTGGGTTTACAGGGATAGGGTGGGTGGGTTGGTGCAGATTTGATGGGCCAAATGGCCTCCATCTGCACTGCAGAGATTCTCATTTATTTTAAAGCATGATGGCTCTGTGGCCTGGTTTGAACAAAACTCTCCCTCCCTCCCCCAAACTATTCCCTCAAGTAAATAACTTGACAATAGTTCTGATCAGAGTGCTTCGAAGCTGAAATCTATACCCAGATTTTGATGAGAGGTCACTGACCCTGAAACATTAGCTCTGTTTCAATGTCTCCAGGTGCTACTGACTGTTTTTGTTTATACATCTCGATTTCTCAGGGATTTTTGGGTTAGTCTAGGTATTAACCCCAATTGTGGCAAATTGGTTACTGGGGAATATGCAGGATGGCCACCTACACACAGCTAAATTAAGTCATACCATTCAATCACTTCACACATGTTAAACTGCCGTCCTAGATTTATTTACAAATAAAATTGCAGAAGCAGGAGGTAGGTTTGCAGGACTTACAGCACAGAAACAAGGCAAATGAATCATAGAAACACTACAGTGTGGGAGCGGGCCATTTGGCCCATCAAGTCCATACTGACGCTCTGAGGAACATCCCACCCAGACACACCTCCATTCCTCATAGCTAACCCACCTAGTCTGCACATTCCTGGATGCTGTGAGCAGTTTAGCATCTAACCTGCACATCTTTGGACTGTGGGAGGAAACTGGAGCACCTGGAGGAAATGCACACAGACACAAGAAGAAAGTGCAAACACCTGAGGGTGGAATTGAACCTAGGTCCCTGGCACTGTGAAGCAGCAGCGCTAACCACTGAGCCACTGTGCTGCCCTACAAAGGAGCCTGACTGATCCATGTCTTTGTACTCAAGCCTCCTTCCAGCTATTTCATCATCATCATCTATCACAACCACATCATAATCCTTCTCTGAGCTCCTCCTTTATGTACTTACTTAGCTTCTGTTTAAACAGCATTCATTGTTTCAGTTCATTCATGGGATGTGGGTGTCACTGGCTAGAAACACAGAAGACAGCAGCAAAAGTAGGCCATTCGTCCCCCTCGAGCCTGCTCTGCCATTCAATGTCATCAAGGCTGATCATCGAGGTCGTTAGCCTAATCCTGCCCTCCCCCCATGCTCCTTGATCACTTTAGTCATGTAACCTATGTTTACCTCCTTCTTGAAAACCAGCATTCATTGGCCATCCAAAGGACAGTTAAGAAATAACCACATTTCCTTCCCTAAAGGACATTAGTGACCCAGATGGTTTTCTTTTAAACAAAATTCAACAACACCCACCATCAAGTTAGCATTTTTATTCAAGCCAGACTTTTACTGAATTCAATTTTCACTCAATGCCCCATATCGCCAAGTCATTGTCCCAACATTCTAGAGTACTAGTCATGACAATCACCGAATCCTGCGTGCAGAAAGAGGCCATACAGCCCATCATGTCTGCACTGACCCTCCAAAGAACATCCCACCCCATCCCCACATTTATCATGGCCGATCCACCCAACCTGCACATCGTTGGACTGCGGGAGGAAACCAGCACACCCAGACACGGGGAGAACGTGCAAACTCCACACAGACAGGTGCCCGAGGGTGGAATTGAACCTAGGTCCCTGGCGTTGTGAGGTAGCAGTGCTAACCACTGAGCCACTGTGCTGCCCAGCAACATTTTCACTACACCATTGTCTGCCATCATTACAACCACTTCTTGTATCAACATTCTGCATTCCTCTTATTCTCAAACTAAAGACATTTCTCTTGTATTTCTTTATTGGACAGATTAGAGATGTGAGGACAGTTTGTTGAAAGCCAGAGAAATACTGAGATGATGCCAATGGTCCTGTGAAAGTTGTTGGGATCTGAACAAATGATCCTATGTTTACATTAAAATAAAACAAAGAATTGTAGGTGCTAGAGATCTGAAACAAAAACAGAAAGTGCTGAAGAAACTCAACAGACCTGGCAAAAATCTGTGGAGGGAGAAACAGAGTTAACGTTTCAAGTCCAGTGACCCTTTGACACAACTTGAATCATTAACCTTCCACGGATGCTGCCAAACCTGCTAAGTTTTTCCAACAATTTCTGATCTCATGTTTACAGTCTCTAGTTTTAGACACAAAGAATGTAGCTGCATCTCATCCACATTTGCTCCAGCAAACCCTTTCAGAATTTTGAAAAGTTATTAGGGATCAACATTCCAGATCAATCAGCCACTTTTTCACTCACCGAGTAAAGCCAACCCTCAGGAAGAAACTTGTAATGAGGTTGAATTGAAGTCTTGCTTTGTACAGATGTGCGATCTGGATTCTGCAGCAAGGGGACACTAACTTTTATGGTAAATGTGGGAAGGAAGTTCAAGAAGGATGAAGGATGTTCCCAAGGGCCGGGGAGTCCCGAACCTGAGGTCACATTCTAAGGACATGGGGTTGGCCATTTAAGACTGAGATGAGGAAAAACTTCTTCAACCCAGAGAGTGGGGAGCCTGTGGAATTCACTGCCACAGAAAGTGTTTGAGGCCAAAACGTTGAATGTTTTTAAGAAGGAGTTAGATGTAGTTCTTAGGGTAAAAGGTATGTGGTAAAAGGTAAAGGCACCATAGTCCTACCAGGCCGTAGGGCTGCTCTCTCATCAGAGAGGGACACCTGGTGGTTTAACCTGCTGGTCACCATGCCTCAGGTGACGGGAGAGGTTGCGAGGGACAGTCCTTCATGGAAACAATGGCTCTCCGTGGGAATTGGTATCAGTCTACATCACAAACCAGCTATCCAGTGGAACAGGGTACTGAGCTGGATGATCAGCTGTGATCGTAGTGCATGACAATGTAGGCTTGAAGGGCCGAATACCCTACTGCTGCTCTTATTTTCTATGTTTTTGAATAGTTTTGAAATACGAGGTTAGGGGAGAATGGAAAGGAACAGTTGAGCAGAGACATTAACAAAACAAAGAAGCCTGGTGTGGGTGAATGAAGGAAGGAATGTGTTGACTGTAATTTGGAACAGACAGAAAGCATGCCCTACTCAGACTTCACGAGGAAATGAACTTACAGGAGACATTGTGAAAGAAAGATATCACGAAAAACAAGGAACAGGAAGGCAGAGAATATCAATGTTGGACGGTTCGGAAGGAAGTTATTGGCAGATGAACACTCAGGACAAAGAGACATGGAAAGACCTCTCTCTGCACAGGTGGAAGGATGGGTTATGGGACAAAGGGCACATGACGGTGATCCCTCTCCTTCAGTCTTTCCCAAAACTTATACATGTACTTTTTTCTGGTGGCGAGAGTAAAGGAATATAGACATTGGAGCAGGTAAAGAGAAAGGAATTGAAACTGTAGTTGTTACTGGTGGGGAAAAGAAAGTGCAGTCTGGAGTTATACATAAAGCTACAAGAACACTCAGTAAGTGAATGAACCCGGTGATATGACACTGAACTGAGATGCAGTAAGACACATGCTACCAGTTTTGTCCAGCTTTGACAAGTTGGTAACTCTCTGGTTTCTGAGTTAGTAGGTGACGGCTTTCAACCCCATTCCAAAGTACAAGCTTCTAACCTTAGTCACTGGTTCCAATCCCTTTTTGGATGACTGGCCTTTTTTTGATTTCTTGTCTGCTTCAGTTATTGGTATTGCTGGTGAAGTAAGAATTTATTGCCCAGCCATTATCTCCCTTGAGCAGTTGGTGTGGAAATGCCTCCTTAAACCACTGCAATCCATGGGCAGTGCTGTCAGGGAAGGATTTCCAGGAATTTGGACCCAGCGACAGTGAAGGAATGATGACATATTTCCAAGTCGGGATGGATTAGTAATCACCAGACTGAAAACGAAATTATTTTAAAAGCACCCATGGGCTCACCACTCTCTGGGTGAAGGAATTTTCTCCTTACCTCGGTCTTAAGTGGCCAACCCCGTATCCTTACACTTCGACCCCAGGTCATTGGGACATCGTTCCTGTATTTACCCTGTCTAGTCCTGTCAGAATCTTAAAGGTTTATATGCCATACCCCTCATTTGTCTAAACTCCATTTTATAATTTATTCCTAAATCTGCATTGCTGGATACTTCTTTACTGCTCTATTTTTCCAAGAACTGTGACTGAAAAAGCTGTACCTAGAGACTTTAGTACCTAAGATGGCACCTTAATTTGCACAATTTTCACCTCAATTTTCATTTGAGTACATGTGACAAGAACGCTAATTCCAATTGTAATTCAGTGAAAATAACTGATGAGTCTCTCTTCATAAATCGATCCTGCTATCCCAAGAATTATAAGTTGGGAATGGACACACGTGAACCAGACTGGATGTGTGACGGGATTACTATTCTGAAGGGATTTAATGGACTACGTAAAAACCAGTCTTCTTGATTATATTGTGACACAGCCCCAAAGGTTCCCAGAATTACAGAAGGCAATTTAACTCTTTGTCAAGGTCTCAATCTGCGAGTTGCAGGCCTAATATCATTGTCACTAACTTAATGTGCACGGTATTCGTTAAAATCCAGCCCTAGCCTCCCCATGTCAGTCAGAATTTGTTCTCACTTAAACTGGTGAAAAAATTTACACATGGGACAACGGGGTCTCGAACAGATGGGCCAATGGGCCGAGGAGTGGCAGATGGAGTTTAATTTAGATAAATGTGAGGTGCTGCATTTTGGAAAGGCAAATCAGGGCAGGAATTATACACAGGAACAAAAACAAAGTTGCTGGAAAAGCTCAGCAGTTCTGGCAGCATCTGTGGAGGAGAAAACAGAGTTAACGTTTCGGGTCCGGCGACCCTTCCTCAGAACTATACAGGAATTATACACTCAATGGTAGGGTCCTGGGGAGTGTTGCTGAACAAAGAGACCTTGGAGTGCAGGTTCATACTTCCTTGAAAGTGGAGTCGCAGAGAGATAGGGCAGAGAAGAAGGTGTTTGGTATCCTTGCCTTTATTGGGCAGTACATTGAGTATAGGAGTTGGGAGGTCATGTTGCAGCTGTACAAGACATTGGTTAGGCCACTTTTGGAGTATCGCATGCAATTCTGGTCTCCGTCCTATATGAAGGATATTGTGAAACTAGAAAGGGTTCAGAAAAGATTTACAGGTATGTAGCCAGGATTGGAGGGTTTGAGCTATAGGGAGAGGCTGAATAGGGGCCATTTTCCCTGGAGGATCAGAGGCTGAGGGGTGGCCTTATAGAGGTTTATAAAATCACGAGGGACATAGATAGGGTAAATAGACACTGTCTTTTCCTTGAGGTGAGGGAGTCCAAAACTAGAGGGCATAGGTTTAAAGTGAGAGGGGAAAGATATAAAAGGGACTTAAGGGACAACTTTATCATGCAGAGGGTGGTCTGTGTATAGAATGAGTTGCCAGAGGAAGTGGTGGAGGCTGGTATAATTACAACATTTAAAAGGCATCTGGATGGGTACATGAATAGGAGGGGTTCAGAGGGATATGGGCCAAATGCTGGCAAATGGGACTAGATTAATTTAGGATATTTGGTAGGCATGGATGAGTTGGACTGAAGGGTCTGTTTCCATGCTGTACAACTCTATGATTCTACGCTCAAAATGCATCATCACAATGACCTGAGATCGTTGGACCATTAACTAAAAATTCAACATTTCAAATTGAAAATTGATTTTTATTTTCTGATAGGATTTGAAGACGACCACCAATGTTTATTCAAGTGGCTGTCAGAACCGATGACACTACTGAACAAAGTTAAGTGGAGATCTCTCTCTCTCTTCACCCACACCGTACCCCAACACAATCAACATGCCTGTGTCTCATCATCAATTCACTATCGTCAAACCAGTGTATTTTGTAAATAGTTTAAGAAAAAGACTCATGGCTCACAGCAAACATGTATCACAGTAAGAAAGAAGGATTCTAGGAAGGGATAAGCCAACTGTGGTTAAGCAGGAACATTAAAGATCACATCAAATTGAAAGAAAAATCATACAATATGGCAAAAATTAATGGTAAGCCAGAGGAATGGGAGTGTTTAAAAACAGAGAGAGAAGATAAACCTTCAAGGTAAACTTGCAAGTAATGTCAAGATGGACTGCAAGAGCTTCTTTAACTATATAAAAATGAAGACAGTCATCACAGTTAACATGGAAGAAGGGTCTGAAAACAAGAAATGCTGAAGATCACACCGGGACAGGCAGTCTACATTTGAAATGTTAGCTTGCTTTCTCTCCATTCACACTGCCTGACCCACTGTGATCCCCGGCATTTCTTGTTTCCAGTCCAGATTCCAGTGTCTGCAATAATTTGCTCCTACAGGGAAGAAGGGTCACTGGACTTCAAACATTAACTGTTTCTCTCTTCACAGATCCTCCCAGATCTGCTGAGTTTCTCCATCAATTTCTGCTTTTGTTTTAGATCCCCATCATCCGCAATTCTGTTTTGTCATAGTAGAATGGGAAGAGCCCATCATGGGAAGGACAATGATTAATGGAATTGGACAATATTGTTGACCAGTGTCACAACCTCTAACAAACACCAGAGGCAGGGGGACACCAAACATCTGGCTTGCTGTGGATCTCACCATGACACAGAAACAATGTAAAGCCTTCAAACATCTCAGCACATCTAGAACTTATCGCTAAACCTATGTCCTGTCTTCTCAGTTACACATCAATCATCGTTGCTAGCATGTCTATTATTCTCTCCTATCCACTTCTCCCTCTGTCCTTGATAAATTTGCTTCAAAAGGTGATGCCTAAGTTTGTCTTGAAACTGGAAAACCAACAGTGAACCAAATGATGCAACTTTCCAAATGATATATTCGATCAGTCCTACATGTAGTTAATACTGGCCTCGTGGAACGTAATATTCCTCACTGACTGCCCAACAGGAAAACATCAGGCAAGTTACACTGAGAAAGACAGAAGCAAGTTCAGGGATTTCTAGTGCAGGAAGATATTTTGCCACTTTGTAAACGAGGGATTCGTTGGCTCAGCAAATCTACGAGTGCTAACCTGGTGTAAACTAGTGTCAGTAACAGCAATTCCCTGTTTCACTTACAACACAAGATGGTTAGGATCAGATTAATCACTCCACCATGCTTCAGCTATAAGAGCTGGTGGCTCAGTGGTTAGCGCTGCTGAATCACGGTGCTAGGGCCCCAGGTTCGATTCCACCCTTGGGTGACTGCCTGTGTGGTGTTTGCACATTCTCCCTGTGTCTGCATGGGCTTCCTCAGGGTGTTCTGGTTTCCTTCCATTGTCCAAAGATGAGCAGGTTAGTTGGACTGGCCATGCTAAATTGCCCATAATATCTGGGGTGGGTAAATTAGGTGGATTAGCTGTGGGAAATGTAGGTAGGGCTTCCATGATATGATGATTCTATGAAATAGGAACAGGAGTAGGCCATTTGGCCCCTCAAGCCTGCTCCACCATTCAATAGGATCACAGCTGATCCAACATTCCTCATGACCACTTTCATGCCCTTTCCCCATAACCTTTGACTTCCTGAATGATCAAGAATCTATCTCAGCCGTAAACATACACAAGGATTCTGTCCCACGGCTCTCTATGATAAGGATCAGGGCCCTGAGATCTGGGATACACTTTTGGACCTCTTGCAACTTTCTCTTCTCCTCAAAACCCAGATTTCTGACCAACCCATAGGTCAATACTGCATGCAATTCTGGTCTCCCTGCTACAGGAAGGATGTTGTGAAACTTGAAAGGGTTCAGGAAAGATTTACAAGTATGTTGCCAGGATTAGAGGCTTTAAGCTTTAGGGAGAGGCTGAATATGCTGGGGCTATTTTCTGTGGAGCATCAGAGGTGAAGGTGACCTCACAGAGGTTTATAAAATGATGGGGAACATGGGCGGGGTAAATAGACAAGGACTTTTCTCTGAAGTGGGGAATCCAAAACTAGAGGGGAAAGATTTAAAAGGGACCTAAGGGGCAACTATTTCACACTGAGGGTGGCGTGTGTATGGAATGAACTGCCAGAAGAAATGGTGGAGGCTGGTTTGATTACAACATTTAAAAGGCATCTGGATGGGTATGCGAATAGGAAGGGTTCAGAGGGATATGGGCCAAAAGCTGGCAAATGGGACCAGATTTATTTAGGATATCCAGTCAGCGTGGACAAATTGGACTGAAGGGTCTGTTTCTGTGCTGTATAGCTCTATGGCTGTATGACCTGTTCTGCTATCTCCTTACATGGTTCGGTGTCAAATTCTGTTTGAAACGTGACCTTGGGAAAGTTTAGCAGCTTAAAGGTGCTATTTGAATACAGGTTGTTGCTGTTCTGTTTGACACAGTTCCTGTAGTGCCTTTCAGAACTGCTGTATTGTCTTTTTCATAAAACAGTGAGTCCTTGGAGGTGCGATTCCAACTGGATCCTGTGGTGTGGGCTTTCAGCAAAATCTGTTCCACAAGGAGCAGGCAGAGAGAAACACTGCTTTCATTCTGTAGTCACTCGTGTTGAGTCAGAAGGTTGTGGGTTCGAGCCCCACTCCTGGAATCTGAGCACAGAAAACTGCAGGCTGACGCTCCCGTGTGGCGCTGAGGAAGTGCTGCAGTGTCAATGGGGCCATCTTTGGATGAGATATCAAACTGAAGCCATCTCAGCCGAATGTAAAAGATCCCGGGCACTTATTTCAGAAAATGAGAAGGGAGTTCTCCTCCATGTGCTGGCCAATATCCTCAAAACGGGACGACTAACGCAGAGCAGCTGATCATCATGTCGCTGTCTGCGGGATCTTCCTGTGTGCAAATCGCCTGCCACATTTCCTCCATCGGTAAGAGTGATTACACACATTTCATTGGCTGCACAGCACTGTTGGGGCCAACCTGGCGTTGTGAAGGGCGCAATACAAATGCAACTCCTTCCCTGGCTCCAAAGTTTTCGAGGGACGAGGTGACAGGATTTTGTTCCAAAATTAAAATTAAAATGGCGCCCAGGTTCCAATGTTCCTGCAGTTTCACACCCAAAGCATTTGGATGCTGCCCGGGGGCTAGAGTAAAAATCAAAAGAGTTGCTGAAAGCGCAGAAATAAAGATTAAATTTTACACCTGATTGGGAACATTCAGATTTATGTAAAAGCAGGAAGTAGAAATGATACTTCCCATGTTACTCTCGATAGTTAACAGCCTTCCCCGTCACAACCTCTTTCAAAAACTGCATGCATGTCCAGGTTAGGGCCCCCCCCTGCTTTTAAAGTATTTCTGGGGGAGGGGAGTCATGGCTGCATTTTCATGGAGATACATTCTGGAGGCTTTTCACACAATAGGCTCATTACCGGGAACCAGCATTACTCTGACCCCAAAGTGCAAAGATCATGGGGCTTTAAAAGAGCAGTCTCTTCCACCTCTCCCTCCCCCCCACCCCAGCCTTCACATAACTGACCACTCTTTCTTCATAAATAATCTCCCTCTTTTTCTTCCAGACACTCTGAAAGAAACCTGAAAAAGAAAAGCTGGCAGGAAAATGTTTAGACCCAATTATGAATTTAGGTTTATAGTTATCACAAAGTGGCCTGGCGCCCCATGATACATGTGAAGATGTAGTGCATAGAATCTCTGCAGGCTATTCAGCCCAATGGGTCTACACTGACCCACCAGAGAATGTCCCACTCAGACTCAGCCCATCGCTGTAATTCTGCATCTCCCATGGCTAACCCACCTAGTCTACACACTTTGGGCAATTTAGCATGGCCAATCCACCCTAACCTGCACATCTGTGGACAGTGGAAGGAAATCAGAGCACCTGGAGGGAACCCACACAGACACAGGGAGAACATGCAAACTTCACACAGCCCAAGGGTGGAATTGAACCCAGGTCCCTGGTGCTGCGAGGCAGCAGTGCTAACCACTGAGCCACCGTGCCATGGCTGTGATAGCTGCCCTTGGAGGAAGATAAATAGAGTCATGGAGTCATACAACACAGAAACAGAACCTTCAGTCCAACTTGTCCATGCTGATCAGACATCCCAATCTGACCTAGTCCCATTTGCCAGCATTTGGCCCACATCCTTCTAAACCCTTCCTATTCATACACCCATCCAGATGCTTTTTAAATATTGCCATTTAACCAGCCTCCAATGCTTCCTCTGGCAGCTTGTTCCATACACACACCACCCTCTGCGTGAAAAAGTTGCCCTTCGAGTCCCTTTTAAATCTATACCCTCTCACCTTAAACCTATACCCTCTAGTTTTGGACTCCCTCTCCTGGGGAAAAGACCTTGACTATTCACCCTTTCCATGCCCCTCATGGGGGAGGCAGAGAGGAAACAGCATCACAGTCCTCTCACTATCAAAGACGTTTGCACCCATGTTGTTTGTTACTGCTATAAGTTGATGCTGTTTGCATTCTCAAGTCTCAAATGGTCAGGTCTCTGGCATTGATGTAACTTTTATCAGGGTTTCACATCTCCAACACAAGCCTTGTTTACTATCGATTTGCTGCCAGGAGGTGGAACCTAGACCCAGTGTCGTGAAAGGTTGTGCACAGAGGCAGAGAGAGAAACAGGAGAGACAGACAGACAAAATCAGTGCTGTATTCCGCGTCTAGCTTAGGGTCCAAACCTGATTTTTCAAAACAGTTTGATCTCATGCTGCTGCTTATAGGAACAATGTTGTTAAACTTGAAAGGGTATAGAAAAGATTTATAAGGATGTTGCCAAATTGGAGGATTTTTGAGCTACAGGGAGAGGCTGAATGGGCTGGGGCTATTTTCCCTGGAGTGTTGGAGGCTGAGGGGTGACCTTATAGAGGTTTATAAAATCATGACAGGCATGGATAGGGTGAATAGGCAAGGTCTCTTTTCCAGGGTGGGGGAGTCCAAAACTAGAGGCATAGGTTTAAGATGAGAGGAGAAAGTTATAAAAGGGACCTAAGGGGCAACACTTTCACACAGAGGGTGGTGCGTGTATGGAATGAGCTGCCAGAGGAAGTGGTGGAGCCTGGTACAATTACAACATTTAAAAGGCATCTGGATGGGTATATGAGTAGGAAGAGTTTAGAGGGATATGGGCCAAATGCTGGCAAATAGGGCTAGATTAATTTAGGATATCTGGTCAGCATGGACATGTTGCCTGAAGGGTCTGTTTCCATGCTGTATGACTCTATGAGGCTGAGGAATGTATCAGTGGTGGCCTGGTCAATATTTGTCCCTCAACCCAACACTAGAGAGACAGATTATCTGGTCATTATCGCGTTTCTGTTTCTGGGAGCTTGCTGTGTACAAACTGGCTGCCATAACTTTGGTATTACAACAGTGACTACAGTCTGTTGGCTGTAAACCACTCTGAGACTTCAAAAAGCTCTACGTAAATGCAAATCACTCTACTTTCTTGAATTTGAGCATGTGAACTCTGCTGAAATGAAGCTTTTAGGAGCTGGTTTCCTTCGTTGTTTGATTTCAATCAATTTCTTACGTAAAAATGAACGAACAACTTAAAACAGATGCAGCCGGTGATAAAAAAGATTAAACTGCACTGCGCTTACTTCTGCGGACATTGTAAATTCAAATCTGCGTTACCTTCCCTACTCCTCACCCCGTACAGTGTGTAAGACAAATAAAAGCAAAAGACTGAGGAAGCTGAACCTGAAACAAACACAAGAAGTGCTGGAGAAACTCAGCAGAACCGTGGTGAGAGAAACAAAGTTTCGAGGCCAATACACTAAAGGAATAGAGTATAAAAGTAGGAAAGTGTTGCTATAACTGCACCTGGAGGACTGCACTCAGTTTTTGTCCCCTTACTTGATGAGAGATGTCGTTACATCAGAGTCAGTTCAGAGGAGTTTCACAGGATGGATTCCAGGGATGCGGGGTTTGTCTTATGTGGAGAGATTGAGCAGTTTAGGTCTATATTCTCTGGATTTTAGAGAATGACAGGGGATCTAATGGAGGTGTATAAAGTGCTAAAGGGGATTGACAAAGTCGACGTGGAGAGTATGTTTCTTCATGTGGGGCGTAAGAGGTTATAGTTTTAGAATAAGGGATAGCAGTTTTAAAACAGGGATAAGGAGAAATTACTTCTCTCAAAGAAACTGTGGAATTCACCACCCCAGAGGATGATGGATGCCGGGACATTGAGCAAACTTAAGGAGGAGACAGACAGATTTTTAAAGACGTGCAAATTACTGCAGATGCTGGAATCTGTGCTGAAAAAAAAAACAATGCATCCGTAGAAAGACAGCAAGCTCACATTTCGCGTCTAGATGACTCCTCATCAGATTTTTAATTCGTAATTGTGTGAGGGGTTATGGGGAGCAGGCAGACAATTGGAGCTGAATCCGAGATGAGATCAGCCATGATTGTATCAAGTGGCAGAACAGGCTTGAGGGGCAGAAGGCCTCCTCCTGCTCTTAGTTCCTACATTCTTACGACTCTTGTTCAGAACTGAAGAATTTGAAATCCTGAGGAAGTTGCAGCAAACTGGAAACATTAACTCCATGTCCCTCTCTCCACAGAAGCTGCCAGAGCTGCTAAGTTTCTCTGGCATTCTCTCTGTGTTGTTTGGAAGGGCAGATGCTTTAGCTAGTTTAAACAGTTCCACTTCTCGCAGCTTAATGACGTTCCTTGTGTTTTTGTGACATCTTCTCGATGTTTTGAGAACAAGAGATCTCACCTGTGTGGCTCTCTCTCTCTCTCAGGAGCCCCTCGGCTTCCCCACAGAGACATTTTACAATGTCCCTCAACTCGTCCAATTTCCGTGAAGTTTATTGCTGCAGCCAATTTCCTGGATCTCACGCAAATAACCTGCTATTCTTCCAAAAATAATACATTTGGCACTGAGCATCCTTTTGAGAAAAAAAAGAAAACTCCAAAACAAGCAGAATCAAAAATGTTCACAAACTTTCCTGTCCCAGGATCACAACTTCCTCCCCCATCATTTTAACTGATTTGAAACAGTTAACAGCGTTCATTAATGCATTTCACAAAAAGTGCTTCTCAGTTACAGACTCGCAGCTCAGAATAAAAAGGGTGAAAATAAAAGAATTGTAAAACGCAGATTACATTGGGCACACTGTTGTTCTAGCTTGATGTGATCTCTGCCCTGACTGACTTCATTCAAATGTACCCACAAAGCAAAGTATAAAGTATAAAAACAGTAGTATAAAATCTCAAGTTCTGAGGAAGGGTCATTGGACCCGGAACGTTAACTGATATTTTTTTCTTCACAGTTGCTGCCAGACCCTGCTGAGCTTTTCCAGGAACTTCTGTTTTTGCTCCTGATTTACAGCTTCCGCAGTTCTTTCGGTTTTTATAAAGTATATTCTTGGAGACCTGGGATTTTCTCAAGCAGCAGATGCGGAGGACTGCACACTCTCCACTCCAGGAAGATTTCTTCTTTTGAGGGCTGCCCTTTGAGATGATTGCTAAGTGAAGTTTAGACTGGCAGAAAGGAAGGTGCACAGTGGATTCTGCTCCAATTAGCGAATTCGTCAATGGCAGGGACGCGCAAACAGCTGGACTCGACTGTGTTCCACTTTCATACAAGGACAGGCCTGCATTTCTATAGCATCAAGGCATCCCATAAAGTTAACTTCTGAACATTCGTGCCTGTTGCAGTATTGGACACACGCCCACAGCTGAATGACCTGCTTCTGCCTTGTGCACAGCCAGGTCTCACAAACAGCACTGGGATATTGACTGGGTAATCCTGTTGTTTTGGTCTGGTCGGGTAAGGGATAAACATGAGACAGGTCACCAGGGATAACTGTGCTCGGAAGGCGCAGCATGGGTTCCAACATGTTTAACCGAGAGGAGCAGATGCCAGGGACCTGGGTTTGGCTCCACCCTCGGGCGACTGTCTGTGTGGAGTTTACACATTCTCCCTGTGACTGCATGGGTTTCCTCCGGGTGCTCCGGCTTCCTCCCACAGTCCAAAGATGTGCAGGTTAGGGTGGATCGGCCAGGCTAAATTGCCCATAGTGTCCAGGGATGTGCAGGCTAGGTGGATTAGCCATGGAAAATACAGGGATAGGGTAGGAGGGTGGCCCTGGGTTGGATAGCCTTCAGAGGGTCAGTGTGGACTCAATGGGCTGAAAAGCCTGCTTCCGCACTGTAGGGATTCTATGATTCAAGTTAACGTCAGTTAATGCTGGAGAACTTGTGGAACGTTCGAAGAACCTCCCAGTTTTGGCAACCTGTAACGGCACCAGACGTTCTCAGGTCAGGCGAGGTGAACTTCTGCTGTGCCCTAACCCTATGCTTCAAAATCAGATTAATGCGCTCTCAACTAAACCCAACCTGACAATTCTTCCAGTTCCCAAAGCAGCCATCCTCTGGCCTCTGACTGAGGTCGGCACCAAATGAAAGGCATCTTCTTTTTACAGAAAACCAACACGCCCAGGTCCTCTGAGAAGTGGGCAGGGACAGCTCAAGCAACAGTTTAAAAAACTGCACAGTGCCGGAATTCAGAAATAACAGAAAATGCTAGGAATACTGTTGAGGAAATGCTGACCTCATTTAATGATGGAGAAATCAGGTCTTCCTTTGATCAGCTGGACTGTCCCTTAGATTCCGAGGAAAAATCAGTGTTTCATCCGATGAGGTACCAGTTTTATCAATACTTGACCTCCTCAGATTATAGAGCTGGACAAATCTTCCCTTGTAGCTTGTCCCCATAACAGGCCATTCCTTCTCAACAGTGATGGTGAATTCTATCCCCATTGCACACACTGACCCCTTAAGCCTTGCCGTGTCTACGTTCCGTGTGTAAAAGTTGAGATAATATCACAATCGCATAGCATTTATATAGGTTTATCTCCAGGAATAATCAATTGAATCCCAACGAAACTCCAGCGGCCCCCAGCACACACTGAGTCTGCCAACAGTAGGGTCATTGTGTTGACAATCTCCTTGTCGATGCGTGTTTAACCATTCTTTCAATTCGAATTATTGGTTTCAGCTAGAAGGATATGACTCTCATACAATGGCTCTTCTCTGATAGACATTGGTGGCCAGGGGAAAGAGACGTATCCATTCGGAATACTTAAGGCACTGAAACTGGGAGTCCAATTTGTTTGTGATGGATCAATTGATCTCCAATTCCCTGTTTAAATGGAATCAGTGCACAGGCTTTGGATCTAATGAGGATATGTACAAGGCAGTCTTGAGTTAGAAGCACATACAGTCAAGAGCCATACTTTCGGCAGGTTTATTGTGTTGATGCCTTTGTCAGCTGTAACCTCCCCTCCCTGGCGTAAAATGCACATTTGCGTTTCTCTTTTTACAGTTATTAACATTCCTCTATGAAGTTAACAATGGGTCTTCAGCGCAAAATAATTCCAATGGGGGAGAAAGAGTTGAGCTGAAATGTTCTAAATTCCACACTAGCTGTTTTCCTCCACTGGCGGGGTTATTAAATTGGGAAACAGTCAGAATGGGGGAAAGGTGTGAGACATTTTTATACCGTTCTCAACTAACCCATCCAGCACCTTTAACACTCATTCCCTTCATCACCCACAAACAGCGTGTACCGTTAACAAGATGCAGTGCAGTTACTCATCAAAGCACTTTTATCAGCACCTCCCAAACCTGTGATCTTTGCCTTCCAGAAGGACAGGGCAGCAGATACATGGGAACACCACCCCCTTGCAAAGCCCTTCACTACCCTGAATTGGAATTAGGTCACCGGGTCAAACTCCTGCAACTCGTTCTCTACGACACATGAACTGCAGCTGTGGAAGAAGGTGGTTCTTGAGGACAGTTAGGGATCGGCAATAAATTCCAGCGATGCTCACATACACAAAGCAAAACTCTCAGCTTCAGCGAGGTTAGCTCACTTGGCTGGACAGCTTGTTTATGATGCAGTGACACCAATAGCCAGGGTGCAATTCTCACATTGGCTGTGGTTACCATGAAGGACTCTCCTTTTCAAGCTCTCCTACCTGAGGGATAGTGACCCTCAGGTTAAACCACTACTGGTCATCTCTCTCCAATGAGAGATTAGTACTATGGCATCTTTACCTTTAGTTCCCATCCTCCTTACGCACTCCTACCTTGATATAGCTTCTCAACCCCTCTTCCTTTACCTCTGTCTAGTCTTCAATGTGGGCACAGGCCAAGCCTCAGTCATAGTCATAGAGATGTACAGCACAGAAACAGACCCTCGGTCCAACTCGTCCATGCTGACCAGATATCCTGAATTAATCTAGTCCCATTTGCCAGCATTTGGCCCATATCCCTCTAAACCTTTCCTATTCATGTACCCATCCAGATGCCTTTTAAATGTTGTAATTGTACCAGCCTCCATCACTTCCTCTGGCAGCTCGTTCCATACATGTACGACCCTCTCTGTGAAAAAGTTTCCCCTCAGGTCCCTTTTAAATCTTTCCTCTCACCTTAAACCTATGCCTTCTATTTTTAGACTCCCCTACCTTGGGAAAAAGACCTTGACTTTTCACCCTATCCATACCCCTCATGATTTTATAAACTTCTATAAGGTCACCCCTCAGCTTCCATGTTCCAGGGAAAATAGCCCCAGTCCACTCAGCCTCTCCCTATAGCTCAATCCTTCCAACCCCAGCAACATCCTTGTAAATCTTTTCTGAATCCTTCCAAGTTTCACAATATCCTTCCAAAGCAGGGAGACTAGAATTGAATCAGAGACAGTAGGAACTGCAGATGCTGGAGAATCCGAGACAACAAGGTGCAGGGCTGGATGAACACAGCAGGCCAAGCAGCATCATAGGAGCAGAGAGGCTGACGTTTCGGGCCTAGACCCTTCATCAGAAAAGACTAGAATTGAACACAGTATTCCAAAAGTGGCCAAACTAATGTCCTGTACAGCCCCAACATGACCTCCCAACTCCTGTACTCAATGCACCGACCAATGAAGGCAAGCATACCAAACACCTTCTTCACCACCCTGTCTACCTACAACTCTACTTTCAAGGAACTATGAACCATGGTCTCTTTGTTCAGCAACACACCCCAGGACCACCCCACCTTGATTAGATTCCGCACACTAACCCCCAACGACTGTTGTGGATCACTTATATTTCATCTTGTTATTCTTCAACTTCAGAACAATGTCAAATCCCCTTTCGCACTCACATTATTTCAAACACTTTCAGTAAGTCACATCATAATCACGTGCTGTTTGAAGAAAGATAAAAATCCAAGCTTCCCATTTTTGTTGCCATTTGCACTTCCTCATGGAGGCTAAGTATGTGCTGAACCCTTTCTGAATTTGAATATCAGTCCTCTGGTGGAAAAGCCTCTCCTATCCAGTGTGTACTAACTGCATGCATTCAGTTAATATAGAAAGGGACAGGTTCTGTTTATAAGTGCCTCAAAATAAACAACATTCTTCCAATCATTCCCCACTTCTGCTCTCAGTTCTGGAGAAGGTTGCAAGTTATGTCGCAAAATCCTCAGGGCTTTGGTGCCGTGTTCCTTGTTTTCCTGGCTATTTGGCTGTGAGGGCCATCATTGCCGTATTTGATACGGCCCCCACTGAGGACACAAAGCAGACCTGGTGAACCCACATGAGCGGCAGGAATCCTCATCAAAGAATCCAAACTGACTCAACAGTTACAGGCACACCACCCTGCTCCCTGGCCAACGTCTCTGTCTCTGGCTTGCTGCAGTGTTCCAGCGAAGCCCAACGCAAGCTGGAAGAACCACACCTCATTTTCCACTTGGGGACCCTACAGCCCTCTGGATTCAATATCGAGTTCAATAATTTTACAGCCTAAACTCTCCCATGTCCCAGCCCCCTACCCCACACACCAGGCCTTGTTACCACATAGCCTGCCACTACATACCCACTGTTGTTAGTCACTAACAGTCCCCATTAACAACTATTCCCCCTCCCAGCCTGATCGTTAGCAACTTCTTCGTCTGTCCAACTGTCTTTCTCTCTCTTCGGGCTCTATCCTATCGTTTACTCCCTACCCCAGCCACCTCCCTATTTTCTGCATATAAACTGACGTTTTCCCAGTTACCGTCAGTTCTGAGGAAGGGTCATCGGACCCGAAACGGTAACTCTGTTTTCTCCTTCACAGATGCTGCCAGAACTGCTGAGCTTTTCCAGCAACTTTGTTTTTGTTCCTGATTTACAGTATCCGCAGTTCTTTAGATTTTTATCTAGTTACAGGCGTAGAATGTGCTGCTTAAAATACCGGGGGATAGAAAATTCAATAGTAACTTTCAAACAGGGAACTGGACAAAAAAAAACATGAAAAGGAAAAGATTTTGGAGGGCTATAGGGAAAGTGCAGAACATATAGGACTAATTGTAGAGCTCTTTCCAAGACATGATGGGCCTCCTCACACACTGAGACACTACAATTTGAGCAAATGAATGAAATGACACTGCCTAAAGTCACTGTGAGCTGCCTCATTCCACACAGACGTAGACTGACAAACATTTATGAACTACAGTTAGGGACACTTTGCAGTGTGGTAAGGGAACATCTGGTCAGCATTAGAGCAGCAGATGGGGTCAGTGGTCTGGTCACTTAATGGCCACAGTGCGTGTGCTCACAAAAAAGTCCCCAAGGCGACAAAGACAAGAGGACACTCCTTGGCTCGGGCCCCCAAAGGCTGTCCTACAAATAAGGGAGAAAGCAAAAAGATAATGTATGGTGAGAATTGGTGCTGTTATGGTACACTGGTGCTGTTGCTACCTTCTAGCCCAGCAGACCAGGTTTCAAGTATCCCTGACCCTGTGATAACATCTCGGAGCAAGTTGATTGAAATAGCTACAGTGACGAAAATCTCCTAAAACACCTACAGTCGCAATGCGGGAGTCAATCATGCCAGCTTGAAAATACGTCAACCATTGTGTTGTGCTCTACAGCCCACTTTGATGAATCGTGTCCCAGAGTGCACTTTGATGAATTGTTCTAGACAGAGACCGGTCTATCAGACCAACATCACCTCCAGTAGATTTCAATCAACTCAATCCCTATCGAGATGCCCCAGCAAGGTGAGGAAATGGGAGCCAAACATCAGCTCCAGCTACTTGCTCACAGCAACATCGGAGTTTTCCTATTTGAATGGCAGAAAGATAATTTATTTTCTGCAGAATCATCACGGTGTAGGAGGAGGCCATTTGGCCCATCATCCTAGTTCTCTGAATGAACATCCTGATTTAGTGCCATTCCATTGCCTTTTCCCAGCAGCTCTACACATTGTTTGTTTCTATTTAAATAACATCTAACTTGCTTTTGAATGACTAAATTGAAGTCGACTCCACCACATTTCCAGGCCCTGACCACTCGCTGTGTGAAAGAAGTCCTCTCACATCTTGCTTGCTTCTTTTGGGATTATTTTAAATCTGTGCCCTCTGCTTCTCAATCCTTTTTGAAGGTGGGAACAATTTCTCCCTACCCACTCTGTCCAGTGCCCTCATGATGTTGAAAACCCTGTCAAATCTCCTCTCTGCCTTCTTCTGTCCAAGCAAAACAGTTACAAATGCTCCAACCTATCTCCAACTGAAGTTTCACACCCCTGGAATCATTCTCACAAATCTCTTCTGCACTCTCTCCAACGCTAGCTGTACGTATTAGAGTCATACAGTGCAGAAATAGATACCAGTCAAGTTTCCCAATCCCTCTAAACCCTTCCTATTCATGTATCTGCCCAAACATGTTTTAAACTTTCTAACTGTACCAGCCTCCACCACTTCCTCTGGCAGCTCATTCCATACACACACCACCCTCTGTGTGAAAAAGTTGCCCCTTAGGTCCCTTTTAAATCTTTCCCCTCTCACCTTAAACCTGTGCCCTCTAGTTTTGGACTCCCCTGCACTGGGAAAATGACCTTGTCTATTCACCCTACCTGTGCCCCTCATGATTTTATAAACCACTATGTAATGTCACCCCTCAGCCTCCTACGCACCAGTGAAAGAAGTCCCAGCTTACCCAGGCTCTCGTTATAACTCCAACCCCTCCAATCCCAGCAACATCCTGGTAAATCTTTTCTGCACCCCCTCCAATTTAATAATATCCTTCTTACAGCAGGGGAATTAGAATCGTACACAGTACTCCAAAAGTCCTCACCAAAGTCCTGTATAACCTCAACATGACATCCTGACTCCTACTGGTTTGAGCAATGAAGGCAAGCGTGCTAAACGCCTTCTGAACCACCCTGTCTACCTGCGAAGCAATCTTCAAAGAACTATGTACCTGAGCCCCTAGGTCCCTTTGTTCAACAACACACTTCAGGCACCTAACATTAATAGTATAAGTTTGTGAGGTGACCCAACTGGATGCTGCTAAAGAGAATATAACTGTACTTTGTTTCGTTCCAGTTGTGTAGACAAATGTGATCTGCTGGAGGGTGTAAAATCAAACCACTTTACTGTGGCTAACAGATTAGACAGTACTCCTCATGTCAGTAGAAATTCCTGAAATTTTTGATTGCTTGGAGTCACAGGAAGGAAGTGGCGAGAGACAGAGAGAGATAGTAAGGAGCACACACGCCTGATTTTTCAGTCTTTTCTTAAATTTCAACAGACCATAATATTTTCCCAGTGTGACCTAAATGCTCAACCTGCCTTGACATAATCCAAACTCGTCATTTAACGAAACTTGAATTCAACTTGCATCATCTAAAAATTGTCCTTGGCCTCTACTCTTTTAAACGAAAGATATAAACAAAAAAAAGCCAAGGGTCTTCCCCCTCCCCCCGACACTGCCCCCCTCCTGGGATAGGGACAGTGCCTGGCAAAATACAGAGTAAAGTTGGCTCTACCCTTTTGAAACAGAAAATAAGGCTTCCTCGATTTTCTTAAGCGAAGACAAAGTCCCTATTACTTTGAGGAAAAGCAAAAATAAACTCCCACGCTCCAAGACCACTTCTCTCTCTCACCGATGAAACACTTGTTTCAACAAACTCACATGGCGATGCAGGAAAATCATAACCATTTAATGCACAGCAAGCTCCCACAAGCAGACTTTTTAGATGTTGACCTAGTGTTGACCAAGAAGAAATTCACAGAATCGTAGAATCCCTACAGTGCAGAAAGAGGCCAGTCGGCCCATCGAGTCCGTACTGACCCTCTGAAAAGCATCCCACCCAAACCCCTCCCATCAGCATCTTGAACATGATAAAATATTCCACTGGGTGTGTCATAGGCGTGATAAAACAAACTACGTCACTGAGCCACACACAGAGATGGCCCTTGTAGCTGTGGCTGAGTGGTTAACGCAATGGATTAGAAGTCCATTGGGGTTTCCCCATGCAGGTGCAAGTCCTGCTGACTACATTTCCTCAACTTGCAGATTTTAAATGACTTCCTCTGGATGAGTTATCGCTCAAACTAGCGAAAACCCCTCTCAGAATCCCACGTTTAGAAGGCACGGTAGCTCAGTGGTTAGCACTGCTGCCTCACAGCACCAGGGACCTGGGTTCGATTCCACCCTCAGGCTGTGTGGAGTTTGCACATTCTCCCCGTGTCTACATGCGGGTGCTCCAGTTTCCTCCCGCAGTCCAAAGATGTGCAGGCTAGGTGGATTGGCCATAGTGTCCAGGGATGTGTAGATTAGGTGGCTTACAGGGTGGAATGCCTGAGGGTCAGTGTGGATTTGTTGGGCTGAAGGGCCTGTTTCCACACTGTAGAGAATCTGTGATTCTATAAGGCGAAATGACTAAAAGTTTGGTCAAACATGTGTCTTAAAGGAGGGGACAGGGAGTGAAGCTGAGAGGTGTAGTGAGGGAATACCAGAGCCTGGGGCTAAGATAACTGAAGACACCACCACCAGTGGTGGAGTGATTAAAACTGGGGGATACACAAGAGGCCAGAATTCGCACAGAGAGAGCTCGGAGGGTGGCGGGGTTGGAGAAAGACAGGGAGGAGATGACAGAGGCAGGGAGAGGCAATGTCATCATGGGATTTTGAAACCAAGGATGAGAATTTTAAAATGAAGGTTTTGTTTGACTGGAGCCAATGTACTTTATGGGAACTCAGGATCAATTGCGTATATGCTACACCCACACGTAAGTACACTGTAACACCCTCAGTAGGGTTCATGTATTAGAGATGTAGCTGTCTCAAGGGGAGTATTTTTTTCCTCAATGTGGGATTAGAATTCTAACCTCCAGTTCTCCCTCTCTGCAGGGAATCCCACATGCGAGTGTCCTCTGACTCCCATTCCCAGAGCTTGCTCCAATCCCAGGGATTTTCTCTCCTGCACTTTCTGCTGATAAGCTCACTGGTGAGGTGCAGTTGTGTCTAGTAGGTGCCAGTGAGGAATGAGTAGTGAGTGGAGGAGCAGGGAGAGGATGGGTGTGACACGAGCCTCAGGAGCAGCATGGCGATGGTTGGGAAGGTATCTGCTGCATTGTCCGTGTGGACCAGCACATTGTTAGATGGGACACATCCTCTCTGGTTGGACCCAGTATAAACTTCTGAGTATGGGAGTGAGGGTAAGGGGCTTTGGTAAGTGTCGCCGCTGGGTCAGTGAGTGGGGGAAGGGGGCTACATGTGAGTAGGGGGCATGGGTTAGCATATGGGGGGGCTGTTGTGTGAGTGACTCAGTTGTAAGTGGGGCAAAGGGTGTACTTATTGATATATCTATTGGCCAGCAAACATTTTCACAACATGCTGAAAGGTCAGAAGTCACTTCTTCAACTTAGCGTTAAAAAAATAACTTGAGTATGATTTCAATTATCTTCAAATGCACCAGGGAGAGAGCAAAAGGGGGAAAAAATATGTGTGCTGTTAGCATCCAGTGATCCTACAGACTGTTAACCCTGATTAGAGCCTTTTTTGGTTGCAACTTGTCAAAGACATATCATACTTAAGGTGAGAGGGGAAAGAGGGGCCTAAGGGGCAACATTTTCACACAGAGTGTGGTGCGTGTGTGGAATGAACTGCTGCAGGAAATGGTAGAGACGGTACAATTACAAGATTTAAAGGGCATCTGGATGGATATACGGATTGGAAAGGTTGAGAGGGATATGGGCTAAACACAGGCAGATGGGATACCTGATCAGCATCGATGAGTTGGACCGAAGGGCCTGTCACTCTGCTGTATGTTAAAGAGGTACTTAACAAAGAGAATGCTAGTGGGGGTATGCAAGGATGCTGGTAAATTTGAATAGAAGGACACAACCAATAATGTTTGGGAACCACTGCTATAACAGAGCAAATGGTAGATAGAAAGGCAGAGAGACAGATAGACAAAGTAAAAACATTTAAGTGTATACCAGGTAAAACAACCTGGTCAAAAAGGTAGCTATAGTGAAAGAATAAAAACAGGTTCTTTTGGGGCTAAGGAGTTAGCATTGGTCATCAGCTCTTTTATCCATGTGCATTGCTGTGAAAGCACAGTCCAGATGATTAAACAGCAGGTACTGTACGTACATCTTTTCCTTCCCATTTGAGATTAAAACAACTCCCAAATATCAGGAGGACCATATAACTGCACGGGGCATTAGTTTTACCAGCTGTAATGTCATGCTCCTTAACGACAGTAAATCCACAAGCAGTCACCTCTCCCCCGCCCCTCACCAAAAATACCCCCGTGTGGATTCGACTGTCGGTTGTAGGGGGTGGGCGGTTAAGTGACTGCAGAGGCAGAGCTCGGGGATCTGCTATGGTTTGATGCTGGCCCCATTCAAAGTGCAGGAAGGATTCAGACAGGGCACTTGCAGACCAGCAGTGTGGACTAGGCATGTTCTCTGATCACCAGTGCTTTTGGGTGGCGCTGTGCTGTGCCATATTAATCATTACATTCCCTGGGCTATTCTGGCCAATTTCTGAGATTGACACAAAAGCATCCTAAGAGATTGCACCAATTTATATGCAAATCAGGAGCGCACTTGAGAGAGAGGATTTACTGAAGCATAGCCACACCCTCGGTTGTATATTTGCATATTAACTATTGAAAACATTCCAATTCTCATTTCTTTAAGACTAGTTCCCTGGCGCATACCAGACCCAGACTGAGTCCTTTCAAGGAGGTCGGAGCAGAAAGTGCCATCTAAATCAATTTTAAAGCAGCTGCCTGCACACACACACACACAGTTGCTCAGTAAAAAAAGGAGAATTGTCTGAGATAACAAGGTGTAGAGCTGGATGAACACAGCAGGTCAAGCAGCATCAGAGGAGCAGGAAAGCTGACGTTTCGGGTCTGGATCCTTCTTCAGAAAATCATTGTTGTCTGTTGTTGCACCAACAACTGGTGGTTTGTGGTCAGCATAGAATGCAGCCCCAATCCTCTCTCCTAATGTTTTAAATCAAAACCAATCAACTGGAATGAAACAAAAAACAAAATTTTACTTGCCACACCCCTGCAACAAAAGTGAATGTTACAAAGGTAACTTAAACATTTAAATTAGATAAAAACGGAAAGAACTGCGGATGCTGTAAATCAGGAACAAAAACAGAAGTTGCTGGAAAAGCTCAGCCGGTCTGGCAGCATCTGTGAAGGAAAAAAACAGAGTTAACGTTTCGGGGCCGGTGACCCTTCCTCAGAACTGATGGTGGCTGGGAAAAATGTCAGTTTATATGTAGAAAATAGGGAGGTGGGTGGGGTGGGGAGTAAACGATACAATAGATTTAAATTAGATGTCTTTTTTTTAATCCATCAACCTGTTCAGAGAGGTTATCACTCACCTCTAGAGCAGGTGGGACTTGAACCCGGGCCTCCTGGCTCAGAGATAGAGACACTACCACTGTGCCACAAAAGCCCTAAAATGTCATTTTGCTAAGGCTAAGTGGTTACCTAATTAGCTGTGGTAATTAGACCTCTATTGCAACTTAATGTGAAATGGTTCTGGTCTTACCTTTGGGGAGGTGTTATTGCTGGACTAATAATCCAGAGACCCAGGTTCGAATCCCGCCACGGCAGATGGTGGAATTTGAATTCAATAAAATATCTGGAATTAAGAGCCTAATGATGACCGTGAATCCATTGTCAATTGTCGGGAAAAACCCACCTGGTTCACTAATGCCCTTTAGGGAAGGAAACTGCCATCCTTACCTGGTCTGGCCTACATGTGACTCCAGACCCACAGCAATGTGGTTGACTCTGAACTACCCTCTGGGCATTTAGGGATGGGCAATAAATGCTACCGAGCCAGCGACGCCCTCATTCCGTGCATGAATAAAGTAAAAGGAGATAGCAAGATACAGTTAACTGCATGATGGCAATAGATACAAGTTAGATTGATTGATCAGGCTTCAAAATCAGCAAAGCCAAAAGATGACACATCTGTCTCTGGTGTGGCATCATGCTAGACTGCTCCTTCAGCACAGACCTCATCAGGTTGGGTGGAACTTAATGCAGCTTCAGCACTAACCCTTTCAGAAACATGACTCTATCCGAGAGTAAAGGGAGGTAACAAGGTGTACAGCTGGATGAACACAGCAGGCCAGGCAGCATGAGAGGAGCAGGGAAGCTGACGTTTTGGGTTTGGACCCTTCTTCAGAAATTGGGGAGGGGAAGGGGGCTTTGAAATAAATAGAGAGAGGGGGAAGCAATGATGGAAGGTGGATAGAGGAGCAGATAGGTGGAGAGAAGACGGACAGGTCAAGGAGGTGGGGATGGAGCCAGTAAAGGTGAGTGTAGGTAGGGAGTTGGGTTGGGGGTTGGTCAGTCAGGTGGGAGTGGGGGGTAGGCGGGAGGGAAGACGGACAGGTCAAGGAGGCGGGGAGGATGAGGCTAGTAGGTAGGAAGTGGGGGGGGGTTGGTCAGTGAGGTGGGAGGAGCCGATAGGTGGGAGAAAAGACGGACAAGTCAAGGAGGCGAGGACGAGTATTTGGATTTCTATAGTACCTTGTATGATCTCAGACTGCTCCCAAGGGCTTCACCACCGATGAAGTGCTTTTGAAGTGTGGTCTCTCTTGCAGTATAGAAAATGCAGCCGAAACTTGAGTACAGCAAGCTCTCACCACCAGCAATGAAACAAAATGACCAGAACATTTATTTTGTATAGGTGTTGGTCAAGGGTTTGTGTCGGGGAAAAAACAAACTGGGGAAACTCTCCGGTTCTTGTTCAAAAACTGTCATGGGATCAGTTAAGTCCATCATGGAGAGCAGACGGTTTAAATGTCTTATCTGAAAGGATAGGGTGTTTGACATTGCAGCATTCCCTTAGCACTGGGGCAGATGTTATTATGCCTTCTAAAGCAATCCTTTCCCAGCTGAACTCTGCAGGGAAGAAGGTTGGGAAAGTGGAGATTGAGTAATTGTGAATACTTTAAAATGGGGGCACTATAAAGCAGGGTTTTAAAACCACTACACCCCTGTTCTGAGATAGTAGGAACTGCAGATGCTGGAGAATCCGAGACAACAAGGTGCAGGGCTGGATGAACACAGCAGGCCAAGCAGCATCATAGGAGCAGAGAGGCTGACGTTTCGGGCCTAGACCCTTCATCAGAAA
>NC_063357.1:8149150-8155841 GCF_021869965.1 Rhincodon typus | reverse complement strand
AAGACCCATTAGCATTGGATAAGACTTTAGACCGAGACCCATTAGCATTGGATAAGACTTCAGACCGAGACCCATTAGCATTGGATAAGACTTTAGACCGAGACCCACAAGCATTGGATAAGACTTTAAATTGAGACCCATTGGCATTGGATAGACTTTAAAGCGAGACCCCATCTGTCCTATCCGGTGGAGGTCAAGAAACATTCCACAGCATAATTGTGAAGGACAGACCACTCTCTGTTCTGCTCTCAATCTCAATCAACATCACTAAAATGGGTTATCTGGTCACGTGTCTTACTTACTGTTTGTAGCAGCTTGCTGTGTGCAAGTTGGTTATTATGTTCACTATGTTTCAGAAGTACTCCATTGGCTGTAAAATCACACAGCCAAAGAGCAGTGAAACAGACCCCTCAATCCAAGCAGTCCATGATGACCATAATCCCAAACTAAACTAGTCTCACCTGCCTGCACGTGGACCATATCTCTCCTTCTTATTCATGTACTTATCTAAATATCTTTTAAATGTTCCACCACTTCCTCTGGAAGTTCATTCCACACAAAAACCATGCTCTGTGTTTAATAAAAAAACTGTCCCTTGTGTCTTTTTAAAATCTTTCTCCTTGCACCATAAAAATATGCTCCCTAGTTTTGAAATCCCCAACTCTACGGAAAAGGCATTCACCACATCAATAGCCCTCATGGTTTTATAAACCTCGATAAGGTCACCCTCAACCTCCTACACTCGAGTGAAAAAAGTCTCAGCCTACCCAGCCTCCACCCATAACTGAAACACTAAAGTCCTTTAGGATGACTTTGGGTTGGGGAAGGCACTATATGAATGCAAGTGTTTCCTTTATGCTTTCCAATATCCAAATCGAGAAAGATGGATTTAAATTTTAGGTGTGGCCCTATGGCTTTATCATGATGTCTTGTTGAATCAGTCACAGCAACTAAAACCTTTAATGCACCATAATTTGCTGCACGTTTGGCCAGCTTTTGAATTGGCAACAAACCACACGTTTGATGTTCCAAAATAAACTGTGTCACAGTGAGCTGGCCAACTCAATTTGGCAATTCCACCTTCAAATACTCCAGCCCAAACAGCCATTTGCTCCCCATCTCCAGTATCTTTGAGCAAGCAATAAAGCACTTGAAACAAAAATCAAAATTTCAAAACAAAAAATCCCCACTGATTTTTCCTGAGACCGTAGTCTCGGGTTCAGGAGGGTAGTAGGTCTAAGATCAATTTCAGAGACTGACAAATGAAACCCAGGTGTCAAACCACCATCTTATGGATATTAAGGTCAGGATCACACAATACCAGGTCATAGTCCAACAGGTTTATTTGAAATCACCAGCTTTCAGAGTCTTACTCCTTCTTCACGTATTGGTGAGAGAGATAGTATCAGACGCGGCATTAATAAGTAAAAGATCAAAGGGTCACACCACTGATGAGGATGTATTAAACAAACCTAAGATGCTGTTAAATCTTTAATCAGCTAGAAGGTTTTAATTGATTAATATGTATATGTAAATTCCCGAATTTCTTTCACAACTTGGTCCTGAGAGAACAAAAGGTTTTATCAGAATAACGAGGAGGTGACATTTTAGGTCAGACAATGCATGTTAGCTGTGAGGCCTTGCTTAGAATCTGTTTGTGTTTCGGTTTGGAGTCAGACTGGTTTTATTTCTAAAGTAGGAATCTATAAAACTTTACACTGACTGACTGTCTATAAATTGTGTGCTTTTTGAACAAAATAGACTGTATCTGCAAATTCACCCCATTGATTCACGTGTGTGTGTGTGGAAACGTCAAAGAGAGTCCTTCATGGTAACATCAGCCAGGGCAGGAATTGAACTCATGCTGTTGTCCCTCTATATTGCAAACCAGCCAACTGAGCTAACGAACATCCAAACAATCACCTAGCCCTAATCTGAGAGCAGTGAAGCTCCAGTTCCTGGTTTGGCCAGAATTTAGCCCCAGCAACCAACATCAAAGAGCTTGCCCTGTCACAATCTCATTGCCCTCAGCGGGATTTGGTCATCATCGATCTTACATTACAACACCACTTCAGATGTACTTCATTGACACTGTGTTTCTGAAAACTGGTACTGAAATGCAAATTATTTCTCCTTTCTCCACTTTGCTTAATACAACCGAGGTTTAATTTTCAAATTTGACAAACTATCAGACAGTAGGCTTGGCAACAGATATGATTAGCAGGACAACCGAAAACGATATGAGGAAACACCATTTATTAAAATAAAATTGTAAATGGCTTGGGTCCGGTATGTGCTACCTGAGAGTGTGGTGAAAGCAGGTTTAAACTCTCTAAAAGGAATTATATACATGCTGTAAGTCCAAAGAAATTGCAGATTTACGAATAAGGATGGACATGGGGTTTGCGAAAATCAAATAAGAGCTAAACTGCTGTTGCAGAGAGTCAGCAAGGGATAGATGGGCTGGAGAGGTTCCATCTGTCCTGTAATCATTCTATGGCATTATATGAGGGCCAACATTTCATGCCATGCCAAAGGCTCAAAGACTCCATGATTTAAAGTAACATTTTAGAAGTGGGTGGATGTAGGATTCTGTTGCCATTTGAACAGGCACCAAACCGCACGCCAATCTGGCATTTGATTTACAGGGTAAGAATGCCAACATGGTTGTATTCCTCACAGATTCATCGCACGAGCTCCCACCACCCCGCCCAGTCAAATAAACATTTTTCCAAGCCTTCAATGTACTTTGTAACTTACAAACTCAAGTCTGCAAAAGGCAAAAAAAAATTAAGCAGTGCGTAACTTTTCCTCCCTCCACCCCCCGATCCTGGGGGTCTGGCAACTTGAGAAAGCTGCCTGTTAATACATGAAACCAGAGTGTGGTTCTGTCTTAAAACTCTGCTAAATTATACATTCAAATAAAAAGCTCAATTGTAACAATTCGCGATTTCAGTTCAGCTTTTACACACACAGAAGGAATGCAGCTCCTTGAATAACCCAACTGGAGATTTTTTGCTTTGTGCCCCATTGTTTCCATAACCCTGCCTGCGCAGCAAGGAATTTGCTGAGGTTCAGCACTGACAGAAATGTCTGAAAACTCACTAATTACCCTGTAATAACTGCAACCCTCAAACTGCCTGGGGAAACAAATACTCAGAAATAAAACAAGCTTTGCAAATAGTTAGGTGGCAACAAACTCGGGAGACTGCCCAGATTTTGGGGAGAGGACAGGAATGGTATTAGCAACTGCACAGCACAGATGATAGCCTGACTGCAAGAGCCACATTGCTACCATAAAGCCTTGGAATTCATATGCAGAGACCTGTCCTCTACAGGAAGAAGGAATAAGTCCAGACATTGCATATGTTTTTGAACTAATCAAAAGCTTGGGAGGCAACAGTTTCCTCGTTCAATCTCCATTGAAATGCCTCGACAAATCATAGTTGACCGTGCCAATCCACTCAGCAACATTTCCACACACAGTATAAGTTGTTGTTCCCTTTGAGATTTGGCATTCTTGCCATTCTGTCCTGATGATTGCAAGTTGGAAAGCATCATTTTTTTTCCCAGCAATGTCACATTTAATAGTACACACCAAAAGGTGCATAATCAAACAAAATTTGACACCGATCTACATAAGATGGATGGGTCAAAGCTTGATGAGGGAGGAATATTTTACAGGATGTATCAATACAGGAAAAGGTGATAAAGAGACCGAGAGATTTAGGGAGGGAATTCCAGGGCTTAGGGCCTAGTTAGCTGAAAGCATGGCCACTAACAATGGAATGATGTTGGATTAGTAACAAGGTTAAAATTGGAGGAATGTAGTGATCCCAGAGCATTAGAGAACAGGGCATTTGTTTAAATGTTCAATGGCTTTTTTGTCTGACATAGTAAAATATTCTAAACTGTTTTGTGCAGGGGAAAGTAACTGATACCAGGCAATGGGAGATGCAGCTAGTACAATCATCCAATACAAGCTTTTCAGGTGGCTTTTAAAGGTGGTACAATTGTGCCAAAACCAACATGAGTTTAACAACTATAGGACAGACAATTTTACAGGGCCAAATTCACTCCTGAAGTACAACAATGGTGGAGATTTTGATTTGATTTATTATTGTCACGTGCACCTAAGTGCAGTGAAAAGTTTTGTTTTGCGCGCAGTGCAGCAGACCGCAACACACTAGGACACAAACATCATTGGGTGACCGAACAGAGCGAGGAATACAAAGTTACGGCTGCAAGGGAGGTGTACAAAAAGCAAGAAGAACATTAGATTTGAAATTTGAGGGGTTCATTCAGAAGTCCAACAACAGGAATTCTATAGACATTAGCGAGAGTGTCTAGGTTGATGAGAGACAGCAACCCAAGAGAAAGTACGTAGAGGACAGGAAGGAAAAGTATCGTTAATTCTGTGATTGAGTTGGGAAAGTTCACAGCAAATTATCAACAGAAGGCACTAGAAACTGGTGTCCTCTCCGTTATCGCACAGTGGGCAGGCAGGGCTTTTGTATGAGGGAAGGAAAAAGGCGTTAGCTGGAAAAGGAAAGTTACTGTCAAGCCAGCTAACCAGCTCATCAATCCTGAATTCCACCGTCCAATTACCTCACTGTACAGGACCTACTAGCAGCAAAAAAAGCATCTATAGTTCAGCTATAAATCAGCACAGTACAACACCCCACTGCAGGCTAGTGATCATGATAGGAATTTAACAAAGTAGTTAGAGTTAAAGTCAGTGTACCGACTGTGTGCAAATTCTACATTCTGTATCTTTGTGCATTTTTTCATTGAAAAGGAGGCGATTAATTTTCTGTTTTGCTTTTACCCTTGAAGTTTTCCCCTGTAACCTGTACTCGGGGTGGCTGGGTGGACGGGGCATGGAGTGAGTTAGGTTATGAGCAGCAAGACCCCTCTTCAAAGCTGGTGTCAAACTTCATGGCGGCGATAGGTCGAATCATCATAGTGCCGGAGGACTGGAAGGCTGCACTCTCATAATAGAGAGAGAGAGACAGAGAGACAGATTGTGGGGAGTTTAACCTGAGGGTCACCATGCCTCAGATGAGGGATTGGGTTTGATGAGGTGAGACTTCAATCATCAGGGGAATTGAACCCATACTGTTGGCACCATTCTGCATCACACACCAGCCAATTACTGGACACGCCCAGTGTCTCAAATGCATGGAAATATAGTTTGGTTCAAGTAAGAGATACCTTTGTTGGATAGAATCAAACTCCAATGTTTGCTTGTTTTCTTCATATGCTACTGTACAGAACCGAACTGTGTTAAGATTTTTAAAAAGAGAATAAAGTATATTTTTGATATTAAAAAAAAGCCATCCAGTCAACTGAGCTAACAGACACACTTTAAAAGAATAACAGTTGACGTAGGCTCTGTGTCAGGTCACAGAGGCAGACAAGACCAGGAGAAGATTATGAGTAAGGTTATAACAGGACTCCGAAAGGTGAGTAAAAACGAAATCTGTTCCCACTGTCTGGCGGCTCAAGAGAGCAGAGATTTGAGGCTTTGAGCAACAAGACATTCTGCGTGAATGGGAAGATGAACATTTTTTACGCAGCAAGTGGGTAATGAGCTGGCACTGTCTGCTCATGGTGGTGGTAGAAGCAGAAGTGATCGACGATTTTGAAAGCACATTAGGTGGGTACTTGAAGGAAAGTAACTTGCAAGAGCCATGGGGAATAAAGCAGTGAAATGACCCGAAACATCAGCCTTCCTGCTCCTCTGATGCTGCCTGGCCTGCTGTGTTCATCCAGCTCTACACTGTGTTATCTCAGACTCCAGCATCGGCAGTTCTTACTATCTCTGAGTGAAATGGAGCTGGTAGGATTACTCACAGGTGTGCCAGCATGGTTTCAATGGACTGAATGGTCCCTTTCAGAGCCATAACTGAGTTGATGACATTGAGGCTTCAGTCAAGGGAAGGAAGAGGTCAATCAAGATAAATGCTCACGTGCCTTTCCCAGTTATAAGATGCCCACAAATATTTCACTACCAATGAAGCTCTTTTGAATTGTAGATATTAATGTAAATGTAGGATACACAGCAGCCACATTGTGTACAGCACGATCACGCATACAGCAGTGTTTAGACAATTTCACACAATCATAGAATCCCTACAGTGTGGAAGCAGGCCATTCAGCCCATTGAGTCCGCTGTCAGTGCGGCGCTCCCTCAGTACTGACCCTCCGACAGTGCAGCACTCCCTCAGTACTGACCCTCCGACAGTGCAGCACTCCCTCAGTACTGACCCTCCGACAGTGCGGCGCTCCCTCAGTACTGACCCTCCGACAGTGCATCACTCCCTCAGCACTGACCCTCCGACAGTGCGGTGCTCCCTCAACACTGACCCTCCGACAGTGCAGCATTCCCTCAGTACTGACCCTCCGACAGTGCAGCACTCCCTCAGCACTGACCCTCCGACAGTGCGGCGCTCCCTCAGTACTGACCCTCCGACAGTGCGGCGCTCCCTCAGCACTGACCCTCCGACAGTGCGGCTCTCCCTTAGTACTGACCGTCCCTTGGTACTGACCCTCCCTCAGTATTGACCCTCTGACAGTGCAGCACTCCCTCGATACTGACCCTCCGACAGTGCGGCACTCCCTCGGTACTGACCCTCCGACAGTGTGGCACTCCCTCGGTACTGACCCTCTGACAGTGCGGCTCTCCCTC
>NC_063357.1:8139455-8149050 GCF_021869965.1 Rhincodon typus | reverse complement strand
AGCAATGACCCTCCGATAGTGCGGCTCTCCCTCAGCACTGACCCTCTCACAGTGCGGCTCTCCCTCAGCAATGACCCTCCGATAGTGCGGCTCTCCCTCAGCACTGACCCTCTGACAGTGCGGCTCTCCCTCAGCACTGACCCTCCAACAGTGCGGCTCTCCCTCAGTACTGACCGTCCCTCGGTACTGGCCCTCCCTCAGTATTGACCCTCTGACAGTGCGGCACTCCCTCGGTACTGACCCTCTGACAGGGCGGCACTCCCTCGGTACTGACCCTCTGACAGTGCGGCACTCCCTCAGTACTGACCCTCTGACAGTGCGGCACTCCCTCAGTACTGACCCTCTGACAGTGCGGCACTCCCTCGGTACTGACCCTCTGACAGTGCGGCACTCCCTCAGTACTGACCCTCTGACAGTGCAGCACTCCCTCAGTACTGACCCTCCGACAGTGTGGCACTCCCTCAGCACTGACCCTCTGACTGTGTGGCACTCCCTCAGCACTGACCCTCTTACAGTGTGGCACTCCCTCAACACTGACCCTCCGACAGTGTGGCTCTCCCTTAGTACTGACCCTCTGACAGTGCGGCACTCCCTCAGTATTGCACCAACTGGTACAGCCTAAATCATGGTTTGTGCTTGTTATTTTCAAAAATTTAACTAGGTACATCGAACTAGTGCAGCATGATGAGGAATTTAAATGTGATTTGAGATTCCTTGCTTCTTTGCACTTGCTTGGAAACAAAGTGCACAAGAAACCAGCTTTTTTCAGAGGATTGGTACATTCTGGTGGTCAGCACTTTGATTGCCAAATGGAATGCAGAAGCCAGGTTTCTAGATGGTTTTGACATTTATGTAAAGCGAAACGCAGATGTAAAATCAACCTCCAGGGCGGTGAAAATGCTGTCAGGGTCAGGCTCGGGACTTGATCCAGCAACGGTGCTAACATGCAGGGAGCTGGGTCTGTGCGACAGACTCATTGTGTGGTTCTGAGCTCAGCTGAGGGCTGAGCAGGACAAAGATGTATTTTCAGGTTCCATTGAGCCCGTAGCCAGGGGAATAAAATCAGTCTCCAGCAAATTATACGTTTTCTTTTAAAAAAAAATAAACACTTAAAACTCTTTCATTCAGAAGATGCTGTAGATTCTCTTATGGAAGCAGAGCCTTCACAAATTGGCAATAAACTTGAGTAATGGTTTGGGCATTAATTAGTAATCACACTGAACCGAGCAGCCGCCTTGCTAACATCACCAGAGATGGTGACAAAATCAATCTTCATTACCGCACTGTGCACAATGTCACTACACCATAAGTTATTCCTTTTATGAGCGAGACACAGGGTTAGATAAACTTGTAAAGGAACAAGCACCCCCAGAAGAGTATAAAATATCAGCCGTTACGAAGGTAATCCAGAAATTTCTCTTGCTTCTTTTCAGTTCGTGTTTCTGAAGCCGATGAGTTGGAGAATAAAATTGTATTTCTCACCCTGCTCCCTAACATCACCCCCCACCCCCAACCCCACGCACACAAAAAGAATACATTGACCGCTGTTTTGAAATAATGAATGGGGTCATCAGTCACCAGCATCGTTAAACTATGTGAAAAATGTACCCTTTCCATGACTGCTATTACAAACTGAAAGTGGGGGAGGGACAAACGGGGAGCAGGAAAATGGCCAATTCTGACTTCTTAAGAAGCTGCTACAGAGAGAGTAAAAAAAAATCAATGGCCATCACCACTGACACTTGCTTTACAATTCAGATTTGTCCAATGAACTTGAGTCCACCAGCCGGTCATGTCGGGATTTGAACCCCTGCCTGGGTGGCAGTCAGTTCTGTGTGGGCACGTTGGCTCAGTGGTTAGCACTGCTGCCTCACAGTGCCAGGGACCCGGGTTCGATTCCACCCTTGGGCGACTGTCTGCGTGGGGTTTGCGCTTTCTCCCTGTGTCTGTGTGAGCTCTCTCCGGGTGCTCCGGTTTCCTCCCACAGTCCAAAGATGTGCAGGCTAGGTGGACTGGCCATGCTAAATTACCCATAGTGTTCAGGGATGTGCAGGCTAGGTGGATTAGCCACGGGAAATATGGGGATTAGAGGGTGTGGGTCTTGGTGGGATTGCTCTTCAGGGGGATGACATGGGATGACATGGGCTGAATGGCCTGTTGCCACTCTGTAGGGATTCTCTGATTTGAAGTCCCTGGTTACTAGCCCATAAACGTGGCCACTACCCCATCATCTCTACTCGAGGTGGCAGTTTGAGGGAAAATATATCAATGACTACTCATGCATTTGGATCTGACTGACAGATATATTCCACATCAATCCATGTGTGATCACTGCTGGGTGTTGTATGGTTAAAAAAACGAAGAGAGCAACAGCATCAAGGATACAATCAGCTGGAATATTAAAGCACAGACAATCCTAACCTTGATGTATGGGGTCAATTCTGTGCCAAAACCCCTTGTAGGCCCTTTGGGTCTAATGCCTTCCATTTCTTGAGCAATAAAGTTCAGATTTAATAATGGAAAACATTAACCATTACTAATGAGAAGGGGAAAGGCCAGAGTAAAAGGTTTGGCTCAGAGTTTTGGCTTAATTTCCTGGAGGAGGAACTCTTTGTCCTAACAGTCATTATTTTAAAAAGCTTTAGCAATTTTTTTTGAGGAGATTTGGGAACAATATACTGAAATGTAATTCTACAATAATAGTCCCTAATCTCACAAATTTGCAATTTTGATCAGATATAAAACCTTCGTTTCAAGTTCTTGTATCCCGCCAAATAAGAAAGCGGAAATGTACTTTCCCCCTGAGGGAATGATTCAAAGAACACTTCAGGAAAGATTGAAACAGAGAGAGAGAAAGAGTGGGTCATGTTTGTGAGATGGTTAGAGTCATAGCTCTGTACAGCATGGAAACAGACCCTAAAGGTCCAACTTGTCCACACTGACCAGATATCCTAAATTAGTCCAGTCCATTTTTTTTCCTTTGTTATTCTTAACGGGATGAGGGCATCGCTGGCTGGGCAGCATTTATTGCCCAGAGGGCAGTTCAGAGCCAACCACATTGCTGTGGGTCTGGAGTCACATGTAGGTCAGACCAGGTAAGGATGGCAGTTTCCTTCCCTAAAGGACATTGGTGAACCAGAGGGGTTTTCTCGATAATTGACAATGGATTCATGATCATCATTAGATTCTTAATTCCAGATATTCTATTGAATTCAAATCCCACCAACTGCCGTGGTGGGATTTGAACCCAGGTCCCCAGAACATTATCTAGGTCTAGATTAACAGTCCAGTGAAAATACCACTAGGCCATTGCCTCCCCAGCATTTGGTCCATATCCCTCTAAACCCTTGTTCTTTGAGAACATTTTGTCCAAGTTTTTTGTCTGGATATTTTGCAAGAATATCAATACAAGTGGGAACAAACATCATCTGTATTGCATGAGAAGAGAACTTGGATTAATTGGCTGTCTCTCGGGCAGTATAAATGTTGCTTTTCCCCTTGAACTGATACTCTAGTGAAATATCCTGATGAGTGTAGGATGAAAAACTTTGACAGAATGTTGCCTTTATTCAGCAGTACTGAAGTTCTGTATTACCAAGTCACCATTTGTAAATTTCCCTTAGTCTCGGGCAGTTCCCCAACAGCAAAAATGGCACAATTTGTACCCCTCCGAACAAGGATGGCCTGTGTTTAGCTGAGGATTGTGCCTAGGGTTAGTGATCGGAGTGTTTGCACTCTGAATGCAGAGCTAAACGCAAAGGTGAACACAGGGGCTGAGCGGAGGGCTCAGGGGTCGGTACAAAGGTTTATGGGTTGCATTCTCAGAGGGCTGCACTCCCCGAAGAGAGAAGGACATGATGGGGAAGCTGAGGGTAGACCAGGTGACTGCTTCGCAGAACCTGTTGCCTGCCACTTTCAGACACCATCCTGTTCCCTGGCCAACATCTCTGCCTCAGGCTTGCTGCAGTATTCCAGCAAAGCTCAGCACAAGCTGGAAGAACAGCACCTAATTTTCCGCCTGGGGACCTTACAGCCCTCCCGACTCAATATCGAGTTCAATAATTTTAGGGCCTAAACTCTCCCATGTCCCAGCCCCCTACCCCACACACCAGGCCTTGTTATCACATAGTCTGCCATTACACACCACCAAATGTTAGCTCCTAACAATCCCCATTAACAACTATTCACCCTCCCAGCCTGATCGTTATCAACTCCTTTGTCTGTCCAACTGCTCTTCTCTCTCTTCGGGCTCTATACTGTTGTTTACAACCTACCCCATCCCCCTCTCTATTTTCTGCACATAAACTGACATTTTCCCAGCTACCATCCATTCTGAGGAAGGGTCACCGGACCCGAAACATTAACTCTGATTTTTTCTTCACAGATGCTGCCAGACCTGCTGAGCTTTTCCAGCAACTTCTGTTTTTGAAGCTGAGCCAGATGTTCCTTTCAGGTGTGGGATTCTGAGCTGAATCTAAGAGGTCTATGTCATAAAATCCCTACAGAATGGAAGCAGGCCATTCAGCCCATTGACTCCACACCGATGCTCTGAAGAGCATCCCACCCAGACCCAGACCCCTACCCAATAACCCTACATTTCCAGAGTAAATAGCCCCAGCCTATTCAATCTCTTCCTGCAGCTCAAACCCTCCAACCCTGGTAACATTCTCATAAATTGTTTCTGAACCTGTTCAAGTTTAACTTCCTATAGCAGGGAGACCAGAATTGAATGTGGAGCTAGAGGAACACAGCAGGTCAGGCAGCATCAGAGGAGTAGGACAGTCGATGTTTCAGGAGTGGACCCTTCATCAGGACTGGGGAGGGGGAAGGGAGCTGGGAAATAAATAGGGAGAGGTGGGGCTGGGGGTAGGTAGGTGGGATGGCAATAGGTGGATGCAGGAGTGGGACAGTGGGGATTGGTCAGTGGGAAGGGTGGGGTGGATAGATGGACAGGTTATGTCAGGTCAAGGAGGCGAGGATGAGAGGGAAGGTTGGACATGGGAAGGAAAGATTTTGAAACTGTCCCTTTGTAGGTTAGTGTAGGAGGAGGTGATGGCCTCATGGTATTATTGCTTAAATTATTAATCCAGAAACTCAGCTAATATTCTGAGGCCTCAGGTTCGAATCCCGCCACGGCAGATGGTGGAATTTAAATTCAATTAAAAAAAAAATTTGAAACTAAGAATCTGATGATGCCCATGAATGCATTGTCAATTGTTGGAAAAACCCATCTGGGTCACTAATGTTGTTTAGAGGAAGGACATTTCCACGCTTACCAAGTCTGGCCTAAATGTGACTCCAGACCCATTAAAAAAAACACCTAGACAACAAGGTGCAGGGCTGGATGAACACAGCAGGCCAAGCAGCATCATAGGAGCAGAGAAGCTGACGTTTTGGGCCTAGACCCTTCCTACTATCTCTGATTCAAAAAAAACACCTAGTTTTGCTTTATAATTTCTGGGCAGAAAACAAAGACAGGTTTCTCGAATCCCTGCAGCTTGCAAGGGCCATTTGCTCCCCATCTGATGTTTCCTTCCAATTTGCAAAGTTATTGAGCTGCCCACCCTGGTTAACTATATATTCACTATATAGGCAAACTGTTTATATATGCGGAGCTTAGACTGACCTCAGAACTGTCTCAAGGCTATGCTGGATTAGTCTCTGCATCAACATCAGTTTATGTTTTTACATTGAGGAGGCACTCATTAAAAACGTAACACTGTGAGGTTTGTTGCTAATGCTTAACCGACATGATACACTCTAGGGACTTCACAAGCTTCAAAATCTCCCCTCCCCCTACCGCATCCCAAAACCAGCCCAGCTCGTCCCCGCCTCCCTAACCTGTTCTTCCTCCCACCTATCCCCTCCTCCCACCTCAAGCCGCACTCCCATCTCCTACCTACTAACCTCATCCCGCCCCCTTGACCTGTCCATCCTCCCTGGACTGACCTATCTCCTCCCTAACTCCCCACCTACACTCACCTTTACTGGCTCCATCCCCGCCTCTTTGACCTGTCTGTTTCCTCTCCACCTATCCTCTCCTCTATCCATCTTCTATCCACCTCCCCCTCTGTCCCTATTTATTTCAGAACCCCCTTCCCCTCCCCCATTTCTGAAGAAGGGTCTAGGCCCGAAACATCAGCCTTCCTGCTCCTATGATGCTGCTTGGCCTGCTGTGTTCATCCAGCTCTACACCTTGTTATCTCAGATTCTCCAGCATCTGCAGTTCCTACTATCTATGATACAGTCTTTTCTGGCTTCCAATCCTGAACAAACAGCGGTACCTTCCAGGATTAGCATCCCACCACCACCTCCAGCCACATTTAATAGCACTTTATTTTACTGACTCGCAGGCATTTTCGGACAACTTCCTCCTTTATCCTCTCATCTCTCTCCCAAGTCAATGACTAACTCTTTTCAGAAGGCTCAGGGTGTGCTACAGCTCCTACCCTGAGAGAGGGAGAGAGGGAGTGAGGCAGACAGAGCGCGTGAGACAGAGCACGCAGGAGAACATGTGCCAGAGGGAGTGTGAGAGAACATGTGAGACAGTGTGCAAGAGAGAATGCGAGAGAGTGCGTGCGAGAGAGAATGTGAGAGAGTGCGTGTGAGAGAGAGAGTGCATGTGAGTGCGAGAGATCGTGCAAGAGAGAGAGTGCATGTGAGAGAGAGAGTGCATGAGAGTGAGAGAGAGTGTGTGAGAGAGAGAGAGAATGCGAGAGAGAGAGTGCATGTGAGAGAGAGAAAAAGAGTGCATGAGATTGTGCATGAGACAGAGTGTGTGAGAGAGAGAGAGTGTGCAAGAGAGAGTGCATGAGAGAGCAAAAGAGTGCAAGAGAGAGAGTGCAAGAAGCTGTGTGAGAGAGAGAGTGTGCGTGAGAGTGAGACAGAGAGAGTGCATGAGAGTGACAGAGTGTGTGTGAGAGTGTGAGAGAGTGCGTGTGAGAGAGAGTGCGTGTGAGAGAGAGTGCGTGAGAGAGAGATATAGATAGAGAGAGTATGCAAGTATGTTTTGGCCTCAACCACTTCCTGTGGCAGAGATTTCCACAGGCTCACTGCTCTCTAGGTGAAGACATTTTTCCTCATCTCAGTCCTAAATGACCTAGTCTACATCCTGAAGAGTGTGACCAGCATTCCCTCTAGGCTGTGTGACCGCTCCAAGATTCCGCACGTAGCGTTCAGTGTCAGTATTACCAATTGCAGCATTGACCTTCAGTTCCAGAGACCGCTGCTAAACACAGGCCTGAGGCAGCTGCACAGCCCTAAGAAAATTAACGGGAATGTTGGCAGTGACCCTTGGCCCTGGACTCCATAGTGGGCAGGGGCATCCTTCCTGCATTTACCCTTTTCTAGTCCTGTTAGAGTTTTATATGTTCCTACAAGATTCTCTCATTCTTCCCCTCAACCAATGTCCTGCCACACTTACACAGGGCCTTGCTGAGGCCACACCTGGAATACTGTGTGCAGTTTTGGTCTCCCTGTACGAGGAAAGATGTTCTTGTTATTGAGGGAGTGCAGCAAAGTTCTACCAGACAGATTCTTTGGACGACTGCACTTGTGTATGCGGAGAGACTGAGTCGGTTAGGGTTGTATTTGCTGGAGTTTAGCAGAATCTCCTAGAAACCTATAAAATTCTAATAGGACCAGACAGGGTAGACACAGGAAGGATGTTCCCAATGGTGGGGGAGGTCAGGGGCCGTAGTTTACCCATAAGGGGTGCAAAGCTTTTAGGACTGAGATGAGGAGAAATGTCTTCACCCAGAGAGCGATGAACCTGTGGAATTCTCTGCCACCGCAAGTGGCTGAGGCCAAAGCATTGAATGTTTTCAAGGCGGAGTTAGATATAGTTTGTAGGAATAAAGGGATCAAAGTGTATGGTCTGAGGAGAAAGTGGCAACTCAAGGTACTGAGTTGGAGGATCAGCTATGGTCATATTGAATGGCACAGCAAGACTGAGGGGCTGAATGGCCTACTTCTGCTCTTATGTTTCTATGATCCCACATGGTTCTGAGCACTGCTAGCAAATCAGCTCTCAGCCTACTCTTCTCCAGGGAGAACAGCCCCAGCTTCACCGTTCCCCACCACACAAACAAAGTCTCTGGCCCCTGGAAGTCAGGGGTGAGGAGTTGGTGACAGGGATGCAGAACCCTACAGGAGGTCAGGCCCCAAACAGCTGAGCTGGGAAAGAAAGGCAGCTGAAAGACTGGCCCCACAAGGTACCTGGAGACAGGGGCAAGGAGTTTCCCAGCAACAACAGGCTCACTTATAGCGTCCTTGGTTCTGATCCAGAAACTTTACTCTCCTATCAATATTAGGCTCCATTTCAGCGCAGCAATTCTCATTGGGAAACTTTATTGGAGTGTGTAGTCTTTTGCTATACTGGCACAGAGTCCTGACTACGAAACATAGCCTCTCAACACAGCTATTGACTTCCAAATGTATCTTTTTATAAATGATTAAGCAGATTAGGAGAAGCAGAAGCATACTTTGCCCATCTTACACCGGTTTCCAGTCTAACAAAGCCACAAAAGTAAAGGAAATCTCCATAAAACCATTAAAGATGCTGGGTCAGAGAAAAGCAGTTTTGGGAGAAAGGGGTTTTTTCAAACAGAACCGTGCACCACTTCCTCAGGAAGTGCAGATCGGTACTTTAGGCTAAAGGATCAGGAACCTTTGCTCTGTATCTTTCACTTTGAGGATTAACTCTGTCTCCTCCAACTCTCTCCTCTCGGTCTCTAACCTAGCCCTCCTCAGCAGATACAACATGACACAGTTACTCTGCTTAACCAGGGGACCCTGTCCAGGTTCTGTCATTCGAAGCTCGACTCACGCAGAGGTAACAGCTCTCGGCCAATTTCAGAGCGACGTGTATTTTTCTGAGACACGCCTCTGGTGTAGCACTGCCCATTGGGATTTCTGTAACGGAGTCAATCTAATGTTGTACTGCAGCCTTCGAAAGCAGTCACGGTGGATTTACCGCAACATGCCATTTCTTTCTCACCCGGAAACAGTTACTTCTTACGCACGGGGCCATGGGTAAATGGCCATGTTGGACCATACCTCAAACAGGTGGCAAAATAATGGGAGCCGTGTATAAACCTGAAAATGGATTAATTTGCACAGCCATAGAACCAACTGTAGAGCTCTTCTGAGGAACCCGTATAGGCATGATGGGCCTTATGGCCTCCTCCTGGGCACCTTAATTGTGTGATTACAATTCGACGACTCTTCACCGGTGACCTCCACCCCCCCCTCCCCATCTTGAATGTGGGCAAAACTGCTCAACTGCGGTAGGAATCACAAACTGCGGCCTGCTCTTCCAACCGACGTTTCAACACTTCCAACCAGACTCAGTGCGCCAACCATCGACCAGGAAAGGGTCTTATTTTCGATTCCTTAACCCGCGAGGTTGTGGTGAACTGCACCTTCATTGGCCCAGAGCACAGCAGGACAAGAATATGGACAAGCGATCACCTCTGCAAGCCTCGTGTCTTTGTGGCCCAGACGGGACGGCAGTTATCCAAGATGGCGGCAGAGTAGGATGCTTCAGCTGGAGCTCATCCACTCCGTCCACTCCTTTTCTTTTTCTCTCCCCCCA
>NC_063357.1:8138967-8139355 GCF_021869965.1 Rhincodon typus | reverse complement strand
CCACTCCTTTTCTTTTTCTCTCCCCCCACAACCTCTTTCGTCTTCTATTTTCTCCTCTTCTTGACATGCCACCTCGGAACTCCTGGCCTCGGTGCTGACCCAGCGTGGAGTCCTCTCGGTCTGGTGTGGCAGTCTCCCAGCAGCCTGGTGTGGCGGTCTCTCTCTCGGCCTGGTGTGGCGGTCTCTCTCCCGGCCTGGTGTGGCGGTCTCTCTCTCGGCCTGGTGTGGCGGTCTCTCTCCCGGCCTGGTGTGGCGGTCTCTCTCCCGGCCTGGTGTGGCGGTCTCTCTCCCGGCCTGGTGTGGCGGTCTCTCCCCCGGCCTGGTGTGGCGGTCTCTCTCTTGGCCTGGTGTGGCGGTCTCTCTCTCTCGGCCTGGTGTGGCGGTCTCT
>NC_063357.1:8137221-8138957 GCF_021869965.1 Rhincodon typus | reverse complement strand
GGTGTGGCGGTCTCTCTCTCTCGGCCTGGTGTGGCGGTCTCTCTCTCGGCCTGGCAAGGCCTCAGCATGGACTTCCGGTGATTCCAGAGCGATCTGCTGGCCTCGTGAACCCTGAGGTGAAGCTGGTACAGACTGGAGGCCAGGTGCCAGTATTGACAGGGTTGGAAGACCATTGTTCTGAACGTTTTTTTTTCCTCCATTTTATAATTCATGCCTAAAATCTGCAACGCTGGTCTTTTCACTTCTGTATTTTTCTAAGAACTGTAACTGAAAAAGCTGTTTAGGTACTTTTGAACCTAAGATGGAATCATAAGTGGTGACTTGTAAAATTTTCACTGTACTCATTTGGGTACATGACAATAAAGTTCATTCTGATTCCATCCTTTCACACTGAAATTCCACTCAGGAGTCATTTACAGTGCAGAAGGTACCCATCCAATCCATACCAGCAACCCAGCCAGTTGCACTCCCCTGCTGCTCTTCTTCACATTCCCGCAGAATTCCCTTTCCCAGAACCTTGGCTTTCACCTAGACCTTGTGCCACCAGTTATTGGGAACAGCCTTCTCTTGTCCAACTTATCCAAACCTTCCATCATCTTCCACGCTTCTACCAAACTGCCGCTCAACCTCGAATAAAAACAAAACATTGCGGATGCTGGGAATCTGAAAGAAACACATAAGATGCTGGAGAAACTCAGCAGGTCTGGCAGCCACTGTGGAGAGAGAAACAGAAATAATGTTTCGAGTCTGGGACGAGTCTTCGACAGTACACACCGAAGATTTCTCCGAAGAGGAGGCTTCCTCTCGAAAATATTCTTGCCTGCCTTCTTCAGTCTTCTCGCTTGAAAATATCATTGAAGCACAAGTTCACGATGCTCATGGCCTTGGAGAAGATACCAATTATACAGACATGCAACACTGAAACAGGCCCTAGTGCCCACCATGTCTAGCCAACTAACAAACACCAATCCCAATAAGGCTGCACAGGGGGCAGAACTCACAAAGCCCCGGCATTATAAGTGCTCATCCAGTTGCTTTATCAGGGTCAGGGTGAACTTGCTTCACCACTCTGTAGACGTAGATGGTGTAACTTTCCTTCCTGGACCTTCTCCTCTTCTTGCTGCCATTCACTGGCGCCCTCCTCACTTCTTGATAGTATGTCCTTTCTTTTCTTCAGCCATGGTGACAGTCGCTTATGCCTTTGCTCACTTATTCAAAAACATGTAATGGAATCCCTGCAGTGCAGGAAGAGGCCATTTGGCCCATCAAGTGTGCACTGTCCCTCTGAAGTGCACCCACCCAGAGCCAACCCCTCACCTCAACCCCGTAACCCCGCATTGGGTTTTTCCCAAGGCTAACCCACCTAGCCTGCACATCCCTGGACACTATGGGGCAATTTAGCATGGCCCATCCACCCTAACCCACACATCTCTGGACTGTGGGAGGAAAGCGGAGCACTTTGAAACTTCTTCCAGTCACTCCTAAACCTTCGGGATACCTCCAGCCAATTAGCCACTCTCCTCCTTCCTCACTTCAGTGGCTGACTTTTCCCTGCCTCTGAGCAGAAATGTGCAACAGCCAACAGGCATTAAGAGCAAAATTTCCCTTCCTTGGCAAGTAGTCGTCATGTTTTATATTTTTCAAATCTGCCTGCACCAGAGACTGTGGCACAATGCATGTGTGTGTCTGTGCATGTGCGTAATATAGTATAGAGATACACACACACACACACACAC
>NC_063357.1:8094384-8127221 GCF_021869965.1 Rhincodon typus | reverse complement strand
GCTCCTATGATGCTGCTTGGCCTGCTGTGTTCATCCAGCCCTGCACCTTGTTGTCTCGGATTCTCCAGCATCTGCAGTTCCTACTAACCCTGAACTACCTGTTGCCTGTCACTTTAACATACCACTCTACTCCCTGGCCAACATCTCTGTCTCTGGCTTGCTGCAGTGTTCCAGCGAAGCCCAACGCAAACTGGAGGAACAACACCTCATTTTCCACTTGGAGACCCTACAGCCCTCTGGATTCAATATTGAGTTCAACAATTTTACAGCCTAAACTCTCTCATGTCCCAGCCCCCTACCCCACACACCAGGCCTTGTTACCACATAGCCTGCCACTACACACCCCCTGTTGTTAGTCACTAACAGTCCACATTAACAACTATTCACCCTCCCAGCCTGATCGTTAGCAACTCCTTTTTCTGTCCAACTGTTTTTATCTCTCTTTGGGCTCTATGCTATCATTTACTCCCTACCCCACCCACCTCCCTATTTTCTGCATATAAACTGACGTTTTCCCAGCCACCATCAGTTCTGAGGAAGGGTCACCGGACCAGAAACGTTAACTCTGTTTTTCCCTTCACAGATGCTGCCAGACCTGCTGAGCTTTTCTGGCAATTTCTGTTTTGTTCATGAATCTATCTACCTCTGGCTTGAAAGTATTCAATGACCCTATCTCCTCTTGTGACAATACTACAGCTTTCAGAGGTGTATTTTGTCCTGGTTTTCTTTTAATTCTTCAATGTTTCCAAGAGCTTTAAAGGGGTTATAATCAGTATAATCAATTGTTTCAGACACAATACTGACAATATAGATGTTGAAATGTTGCAACGCCAACTCCAAAATCAAGGTCTCTTTCTCATTGATGATTACAGTGGGGCAGCATGGTGGCTCAGTGGTTAGCACTGCTGCCTCACAGCGCCAGGGACCTGGGTTTGATTCCACCCTTGGGTGAATGTCCGCGTGGAGTTTGCACATTCTCCCCGTGTCTGCGTGGGTTTCCTCTGGGTGCTCCAGTTTCCTCCCACAGTCCCAAGATGTGCAGATTAGGGTGGATTGGCCACGGGAAATTGCCCACACTGTCTAGAGATGGGTTAGCCATGGGAAATGCAGCGTTAAAAGGATAGGTCTGGGGGTGGGTCAGGGTGGGATGCCCTTGGACTCAATGGACCAAATGGCCTGTTTCCACACTATAAAAAGATTCATTGACACATTACCAACACTCATTTCGACAGCCATGTTGAATGGCTTTGCACAATTAGGTGTGGCTAACACTGGGACAGTGGTTAACACAGCTTTCAGGCTGTCAAATGCCATCCACTGAAATTTTTTTCAACAAGTCAGTTAGTGGAGCAACCAAGCTGCTAAAATTCAGTACGAATTTCTGATAAAAACTCAGTCACAGGAATCATGGTACTTCATTCTCCGTGCTGGTATGGAAAACTCCCCAATGACCTTTGTTCTCACATCCCATGGGGCCACCTATCCATGTCCAATTACATGGCCCAGGAAAGTGACTTGGGCTTTTGTGAATTCACTCTTAGCCAGGTTTATCACCAAGCCGGTCTCCCAAAGCTTATCGAACAACTCCAATAGATGTTCCAAATGTTTCTTCCACATGCAACTAGAAATCAGGTCGATGTACAGAACACAATTGATTAATCCAGAAATGACTTCATTGGTTAGTCTTTTAAATGTTCATTCAATGTCACAAAAGCTGAAATTGCTTTTGTTCTTTTGGATAAAGCCTGTATCCTCTGAGTAGGTCCACTGAGATGTAAGTCTCTTGTCCCACGTTCTCATTACAGTCTTCCAAATGTGGAACAGGCATATGAATCAGATTTTGTAACTGCATTGACTCTACAATCCACACAATCATTGGGAACCATCTCGTTTTGGCACCATTACTATGGGTGGGGTCCATTCACTACAATTCACTTTGATTATATTGTCTTTTGAGCGTGTGTTCAATCTCATGTTGAACCTGTGCCAACTTTGGAGGGTTAAGTCTATAAGGATGTTGCTTAATTAGGACAGATTTTCCTATATCTACACCATGTGTAATTAGATTAGTACTTCCCAGTTTATTCCCACATATCTCCCCATGTGATTGCAATAACTCTTTCAGGTCATTTCGATTTTCCTCTGGAAGGTAACTCAATAATTTATCCCAATTTTTGAGAACTTCCTCATTGTCCAATTTAATTTGAAGAATGTCCAATTCAGAATCATCTGAAATTGTACATCACTCTGTGTTTTAACCAGTAACACATTCTCCTTTTGCTTTCCATCTCCATCAAATTACCTTTTGAGCATATTCACATGACATACTGAGATTTATTCCTATCTGGCATTCTTAATAAATAGTTCACCTCACCCAATTTCCTTTTGATTTGATAAGGCCCACTAAACCTTGTCTTTAAAGATTCACCTACCACTGGAATAACACCAATATTTTATTGCCACGAGCAAAATTGCAAATTTTTGATTTCTTATCTGCTTCCTGTTTCATCACATGCTGTGCTACTTTCAAATGCTGTACAGCCAACTCACAAGCTCTATTTAATCTTTCCCTAAAATTTGATACAGCTACAGAGTCTAAATATGTGGTCTCTAAACTCTGGCTCACCAATTTCTCCTAAATTAATTTCAGTCGTCCCCTCACCACATGCCCAAAAAATAATTAAAATAAACTGAAATTAGTTGATTCATTAGGTGTATCCCTAATTGCAAAAAGTACAAATGGAATTGCTTTATCCAAATCCTCCGGATTATCTTGACTATAAGCCCTCAACATGGTCTTTAAAGTTTGTTGTCACTGTTCTAATGCTCCCTGCAATTTTGGATGGTATGCAGTGGATTTGAATTGTGTTATTCTTAAGCTATCCATAACTTCCTCGAATAACTTTGATGTAACATTTAACCCTTGATCTGACTGTATTTCTGTGGGTAGTCTGTATCTTGTAAAACAATTGAATAACTCTTCTACAATCATTTTAGCCATGATACTGAATAGTGGAATGGCCTCTGGAAATCTAGTAGACACGTCCATTATGGTCAACAAATATGGATTCCCACTTTTTGGTTTAGGTAGGAGTCCTATGCAATTAATTAAAACTCTTGTCAAAGGTTCCTCAAACGTAGGAATGGGTACTAAGGGTGCTTATTTTACCACTATATGAGGTTTTCCAATTACCTGACACGTATGACATGTCTGGCAAAATTCAACCACATCCTTCTGCAGTCCAGGCCAAAACCAAAGTTTCTGTATTTTGGCTTGTGTTTTCCTTACGCCTTAATAACCTCCTACTGGTAACTCATGTGTTACCCACAATACCTCCTTTCTGTAACGCACCAGTAACACAACTAGATGAACTTCTGCCCAATTTTCAACCACCTGACTATGTGATGGTCTCCATCTCCTCATCAAGACTTCATTTTTGTGATAGTAACATTCTGGGATACACTCAGATTCTTCTTCAATGTATGCTTTTTGATACAACAGCTTTAGTTTTTTTTAATCTTTGTTGTAATTCAGCTAATTTCTCTGAACTAAAAATATCCACTTTGTCCTCCACCTGTTCTTGTTTTTTCTCAACCATTTCATCAAACATAGATTCTGATAATTGAACTTCAAAGTCTTTACCTTCACTCATTGATTTCTCCTCCTACTTCAACCTGTGGCTTTGATCCTTGTTACCACAGAGTCAGGAAAAATCCCAGTATATACTTCGTGTAACGCCTCAGCTGGTTTTCCACTGACTTTTCAACCACAGTAGGCATCACTCCTACCTACAATCCAGCTACATCATTACCAAGGATAAAGTGTATTTCCAGAGCCGAGAATTTCTCTATTACTCCTACCATCATTTCACCACTTTTCACCGGACCCTGCAACCTGATTTTATATAATGGAACACCACGTTTCTCACCACAAATTCCACATATTACCACTCTTCCTAGCAATACTCCTTCCTAATTACATATCTTCTTATTCCTCACCAAAGATTGGCTTGCTCCAGTATCTCTCAAAATTTTAATTTCTTTACCTACTGCGCCTGGCACACATGAGTAAACCTCACTCTCGTAAGGAAATTCTTTAAAGAGATTTGGTACTTTCTTCCCAACTAATCCCTGACCAGGATGTACTTTCTTCTGCAGCTTTTTAGCTTCCAATGTGCTTTCCTTTCCCACTTCATCAAAACTCACTGGCTTATCTTGTTTTCCCACATCTGTCTTCCCAGTGCTTTTCTAAGCCACCAACACTGCGACTTTATGTGGCAACAAGATGTGGAGCTGGATGAACACAGCAGGCCAGGCCATATCAGAGGAGCAGGAAAGCTGACGTTTCAGGTCTAGACCCTTCTTCAGAAACCCTTCTTCTCCAGACGCGAAACGTCAGCTTTCCTGCTCCTCTGATGCTGCTTGGCCTGCTGTGTTCATCCAGCTCTACACCTTGTTATCTCAGACTCCAGCATCGGCAGTTCCTACTATCTCTGAGCGACTTTATGTGGCCTACTTGATTGCATTGAAAACACCCGAGCTCTTTTACTTCCCTATCCCCTTCATGGGTTTCCTTTTTACCCTGTGGTAAACTATCTTTACTTTCTTCAATGAAATCTCCTTTTCTCTTATCATCTGAGGATTTCTCTTTTACCCAATTTCTATCCTTTGCAGAGTGAAATTTATGTCAGAAGCCAAACTTTGATTTATGAACCAACTCATAATCTTCGGTCATTTCTGCTGTTAATCTTACAGTCTTACTCTCTGCTCTTCCACACGAGTTCTCACCACTTCAGAAAGTGAAGTTTTGAACTCCTCCAAAAAAAATCTCTAAGAGCATCATATGTTGATCTATTTTCAATGCCCTTATCCACCTATCTGAATTACTTTGTTTGATCCTTTCAAATTCTTTGGATGTTTGACCAGGATCCCTCAGATTCCTAAAACGTTGTCTCTTGCTTCTGGTACTAACTCATGTGCATTTAAGATGGCCTTTTTTTACCCCATCATACTCCCCAGATATCTCCTCTGGTAATGAGACAAATACCTCACTGGTTCTGCCAATTGTTTTGATCAATGATACTCACATGGTCATCATTTGTTTAGCCACTTTCGCAAATGAAATGAAAATGGCTTCTAAGTCCTTCTTGTCGAAATTAGGCAACATTTGGACATATGTAAACATATCCGCACCTTGCCTTTGGCTATGATGGGATTGCTCTCCATCACTGTCTTCATCACTACTCCTACCTTTCTCCTCTACCTCCACCATTTTCACTCAACTTTGAGTTTTCAGTTTCCAATCTCTGACGTTCAAAAAACTCTCCTTTTCTTCTGCTAGGGCCTTCCTTTCCATTTCTTTTTCCTCTGCTTTTAATTGTAATTCAAATGGTTTCGTTTCCTTTCCATGTTCAGACTGCTTCATTTGCAATTGAATTTTAGCCATTTCCATCAATTCTGAAGAAATCTGCAGCAATTGTAAACGTTAAGCTATTGTTGCAGTTACTCCTTCTGTTTGCACAGACCTTCAGCCTGCGTGCCAATTCCAAAAGCTTTGCCTTGCTCACTTTCTGTGAAACTTCCAAAGTGACTCCTTCCACCCCGCCCCCAGGAAACTCTTAGTGACTGAAAGAGCCATTACTATACAAGGCACAGCCTAATTAAGCCAAACAAATTCAACCCCCAAAAGGAGAATACCAACTCACTGCCTTTGTGTTCAACGATCCTCAACCCAACCTGGAATTAGAGATTTTGATCCCACTGTATCTCAGATTTCTTCAAGCTCTCAATGTCATGTAGCCGCCAATCATAGACCAGTGCAGATGGAAGGTAACCCAATTTTACTCAAAAATAGCAAGAACTGTCAACGCTGGAGTCAGAGATAACATGGTGCGGAGCTGGAGGAACACAGCAGGCCAGGCAGCATCAGAGGAGCAGGAAAGCTGACGTTTCGGGTCGGGACCCTTCTTCAGGGACCATCCCTCTCATCCCCGCCTCCTTGACGTGACACAACCTGTCCACCTTCTCTCCCACCTACCTGCTCCTCCCACCTCACTGACCAATCCCCACCCCTGCCTACCTGCACTCACCTGTCACCATCCCACCTACCCACCCCACCTCTCTCTATTTACTTTAGAGCTCCCTACCCCTTCCCCATTTCTGAAGAAGGGTCCCGACCTGAAACGTCAACTTTCCTGCTCCCCTGATGCTGCCCAGCCTGCTGTGTTCCTCCAGCTCCATGCTGTGTTAACCCAACGTTACTCTCAGCTTTGAGTGGCCTGCATCTCAGGGATTGCCAATCGTGGGGCTGTATTGATGGTTAAAAACCTTCCTGACTGCCACAGTTACTTTCATAGTTTGGCTAGTAACACTCCTAACTGAACCAGCCACGTAAATACTGTGGCTACGAAAGCTGGGCACAGACTGGGAATGCCCTTGTGAGTAACTCACCTCTCGTCTCCCCAAAGCCTGGTACAAGTCAGAAGTGGGATAGAATACTCCCCACTCAGTTGGGAGATTGTTGCTCCAACAACACTCACGATGGGTCCTTGTTCAACTGTAGGCAATTTGTGCTGTAAGCCAACATTGTGTGCAAGTGGTACATTTAAGGAACGGAGAGTTCTAATAATTTGCTGTAATTAACTGCTTCAAACTATCAGTTACATTCATTTCTGCCCAGCAATTGCAGTGGGGGATTTGTTCTTAAGTTTTCAACAGATACTCAAAACAGTTCAGAAGTCACTAAAAAGTGTTTATTTAAAAAAAAATTAATTTGTAGGATGTGGGTGTCGCTGCCTGGGCCAGCATTTATTGCCCGTCCCTAGTTGTCCTTGAGAAGGTGGTGGTGAGCTGCCTTCTTGAACTGCTGCAGTTCACTTGCAGTTCCAGGATCATAGTTAGTTGGAGAAAGAGACAGACAGAGACAGAAGCAAACTCCACATTAAGCAGTGTTGCTTTTGGCTGGCTTGCTGGGAAGTGAACTGAACTACCTAAGTTGTGTGTGGGGTCTCTGAGAGGTGCCCCAGCGCAATTGGAGTTCTTTGCTCCATTTGAACTTAATGTGGAAGTTCTACGAGTTAAAAGGCAGCGAGCTATGTGAGACAGGGATGCAGAAACATAGAAGCTCTGTGGACTCAGAAGAAGCTGTGTGTCACCAGTACAGCTAAGAGCAGGGACTGAAAACCTTAGATGTAGCATTCACTTAATACGCCTGAACAAGATTAGAGTTCAGTGAAAAACTCAGTGGCAGTTCTAGTTTGGTGAAGTTATTTTCAGTGAAAAGCTGGAGTGGTATATTTGAATAAGTACGTACCAGACTGCAGTTTTTGAAGTCTGAGGGACTGTAGAGCTAGGAAAAGAGGGTGACTGACCGGAATCAGAGGTGGTGTTGAGGCAGCCCATGATGGAATATTTTAAGAGGGAGTCTCAAAACGATAATGGCACAAAATGAGCCCCTTGTGGAATTTTAATGTGATTTGATGACCTACTGTGTCATTAACATCTAGGGGAACTGCTGATAAATTTATGGGCTCAGTCTTGATTACATTTGTTCTGTGGGCTGTTCGATTTCAGTCTGTCACCCGTAATTACCATACATTAATTCTACATGTATTGTAGATTGTATTAGTGTTCTAACATTGCACAGTAAACTTTATTATTGTTCAAAACTGTAGGATCGTGTGGTTTTAATCCTCTAAGTCCATCCCTGGATCTCATATTGCCTACTTGAGCAATAAATTAATAAGTCCCTGCTGGATTGCTACATTATTTGGTGGTCATTACACACTCAACATATTCAACACCTCCTGGACAAAGCAGCCCATTTGATTGGTACCCTAGTCACTACCTTGAATGTATACTTCCTCCACTAAGAGTGCATCGTAGCTATTGCGTTTACCACATACAAGATGCACTGCAGCATCTCACCAAGGCTCCTTAACCAGCCTCTCTCAAACCCACATGCTCTACCATCAAGGGACAGAAGTCATGGCAAGGAAAAAGTTTTTAATTAAAAAGAACATTTGTTTCCTCCTGTTGACGCCACTTCAAATGAGAACAAATGGTGAACAACTCCATATGTGTAACCGTAGCATATTCTTTCTTAATGTACAGCTTCTGTTGCACACATACATTACAGAGGCACCTAGTTATGCATAGATATTTGATACAGCTTACTCAATTCTCTCCCAGCCCAGATAGTTAAAGGCACAGTCCTTGCGTGGACTGTTAAGTATTGAACACTATTTAATAAATGGTTGAAGGGCAGTAAAACAAAACTTGAGGATTGCTGAGGAAATAGAAAAGCAGGCATGCTGTCAAAGTTTTACTTCTAGTGTTCATCAGGACAGATGCAAGAATGCCAAAGGGAATTACATTTTTATACTACATTAGAAAAAGGTGCTAATGGCTTGGCATGCCAGCTCTGATTGGTCATGGTATTGCCAGGCGCATTTACCAGGGAACTGTGGTCCACCAAACACCATTGTTTAATTCAGAAGAAGCACACCGCATTGGTACATTTCCTTTTCCTATGGTAGACAAGTCCCTGTATATGAATATATATGGTCCCAAGCGAGCACTGCGAGTCACTTAAATAAATGGTTCGACCTACATGCAGTGAACATTAATGAAATAAACTTTACACCAAATGTGCTGAGTATCTGACTTGTTGACTGCTATGTGATAAGCTGGCCCACAGTTGTTCAAAAATCTTTAATCCTTCAGAGTGGATGTCATTATACATTAACCACATGGAGGGTTCAATCAGTGTCTAACATAATGTACTCAGCCAGCAATGAGAAACAAGAGAAAAGTGACCTCAGAAATGACATGGTACAGATTAATACTGAATGCACTGATAAAGTTACAGGAAGGTAAACTCATTTTGCAGAGTTCACTGATGATTACAAACTCCTTTATGCATGGCCCTTGCTGCTCAGGGTAATTCAAACAAGGTAAAACATATATCTTGGTGTCTTTACTTGACATATACTGCACAAAAGGCAATTTAAATTCAGAGTCACGCTGTGCATTTCAAACATGAGCTCATTTTTAATTCTGAGCAAACCCAAATGAGTGGTCTCCATGGCAACTCTTCCAGAAATTCCTCAAATTCCTGACATTTGCCTTCGAGATGGAAGGGAAGGCATTGTGCAAGACAGCCTTTATTTTTTTTTGAAAATTTCAGTGTTCATTGACGTGAGTAATGTCAGGGATAGAGTAATGGACAATCAAAGAGACTCAGGTAGAGATGGTGCCTCAATCCACACACACAAAGATCTCCACCTTTCCTTGCTCCTAACAACATGCTTCAAACTGACTTCCTAATGCATCGCTGTTACACTTTGACTTGCTTAGCCAGTCAGAGTCATATAGCACGGAAACAGACCCTTCATCCAATGCCAACCATGTTTTCCAAACTAAACTAGTCCCACTTGCCTGCGTTTGGCCCTTATCCCTCTTAATCTCCACTCCATACGTCTTTTAAAATGTTGTAACTGTACCTGCATTCATCACTTCCTCTGGCAGCTCATTCTATACACGCACCACCCTCTGTGTGAAAAAGTTTTCCCTCAGGTCCCTTTTAAATCTTTCGCCCCTCACCTTAAACCTTTAGTTTTGAAAAAAAGTAACCCAAAAGAACTGCGGATGCTGTAAATCAGGAACAAAAACAGAAGTTGCTAGAAAAGCTCAGCAGGTCTGGCAGCATCTGTGAAGAAACAAAAATCAGAGTTAACGTTTCCGGTCGGGTGACCCTTCCTCCGAACCCTCTAGTTTAGGACTCCCCAACCCTTAGGAAAAAGATGTTGGCTCTTCACCTTGTCCATGCCCCTCACGGTTTTGTAAACGTTTAAGGTCACCCCATCAACCTCCGACGCTCCAATCAGCCTGTGATCTAACTGAAGAGTTGAATCGGTTTGAGGGTCTGAATATGACGCATGCCTGATCCTACTTGGTTCTCTGTAGACTGGGACTTTACATGGCTGGCCAGCCTTTCACATGGCATTTTAAAATGGGGAAAACCAACTGACGGGCAGAGAGTTACAGATCGTAAAACGGAGTCTGAACAAACCTGAGGGGGCTGGAGAAAAAGACAGAGAGCAGCAGAGACACACCAGGGCATCATGATCTTCACAAAGATTGGGGGTTAAGGAGCAGGGAGCCGGATTCAGATTGCCTTTTGTGCAGCGAGCATCCAAAAATGCTGTGCCGTATTTCTACTTAGCACTATAATAGTTTGGATGGTGTTGAGACAGTGGAACCAAACCTAGAGCAGCAGTGGTCCTGATTTCGAGGCAGTGAAGATTAGGAAAGGGACATTATCTCAGAGCCCTTGGACACTACGTGATGATCGGAAGAGGCAACAGCTCAGACAGGAGAGACCTGGGATTCTGCAGGTGTCATCCCTACAACATACTGGATGGATTTTCAGCCAAAAGTGCAGCAGAACAACTGCTGGCCAAGGATATGGAAATCTGGTAACTTCCTAATCTGCTCCCTGTCTAACTAGTCTGACTAATGCTCTTTACCCCAACTGACCTCAACTGTTGATATCCATTCACCATTCGGTAGTCAGTGAATACTGGCTTTGCTGATGTGAAAATTATTATTTAAATGCCATGGAACTGAACCTCAACAAACAATCAATGCTGAAGAGAAACTGGTAGCTAAAGGACAATAAGAGCAAAAAAGATTAATTCCAGATCCCAAAGGTTACAAAAAGCAGCTATATCAAACATATTAAGGAGATTATGGAGTCTAAAGGTGTGCAGGTTAAGGTGGATTAGCCATGGTAGATTACCCCGCAGTGTCCAGGGATGTGCAGACAAGGCGGATTCGCCATGGAAAATCTGGGTTATTGAAATAGGGTGGGGGCGCTGAGACTGGGCGGGATGCTCTTTGCAGGGTCAGTGCAGACTCGATAGGCTGAATGGTCTCTTTCCGCACTGCAGGAGTTCCACGATTTATCTCTATGCTCTTCCAAATCTTACCTTGCATATCCTCGAACTTTCACTGCTGTACCATTGGCGGCCATGCCTTCAGCTGCGTTGTCCCCTCCCTACCCACCCTTCCCCACCCCAACTTCCTCCAGCTCGCTCCTTGAAATCTGCTCCTTCAACTAAACCTCCAATACATGTTATGAGGCTTGATGACAAAGTCTGTCCCATTAACTGAAACATCTTTTGGCCTTCTGCTTTTAAAAGGCGAGGTAAGAGATTTGGTTTGGCTCAGAAAAAAAACCAGAGAGTCAAAATAGCATGGGAATTGCTGATTCAGCGATATAAAAGGAAATCTCCAACTAATCAACGCAGACCACACAACTCATTAAAAACAAAGCAATGGTTGCATTCTGAGGTCAGCTTGGAAATAAAAACTAACAATGATAACCATTTCATCCCAGAACAGAATGCAGGGGGCTCAGAAAAATATTGCTACGCTCCAGCAAGAGATAAAGGCCCAAAGTCTCCTCAATAAAGGTCATGACACTTTCTCATCCTGTCCTCATATCCCTTAGAGTCCAAAATCTGATTAAACTCACTCGACCATTAACTCAAGTTGGAGTGTTTTCGTTGTTCATTTTTGTTGCATTTGGGCATCGCTGATACGTTCACCATTTATTGCCCATCCCTTAATTGCTCTTGAACTGAGATGACTTGCTCAGCCATTTCAGAGGGCAGTTAAGAGTCAACCATGTTGCTGTGGGTCTGGAGTCACACGTAGGCCAGACTAGGTAAGGATGGCAGTTTCCTTCCCCAAAGGACGTTAGTGAGCCAGATGAGGGTTTTGACAACAATCAACAATGGTTTCACGGTCATTATTTACAGGGCGGCACGGTGGCTCAGTGGTTAGCACTGCTGCCTCACAGCACCAGAGACCCAGATTCGATTCCACCCCCGGGCGAATGACTGTGTGGAGTTTGCACATTCTCCCCGTGTCTGCGTGGGTTTCCTCCCACAGTCCAAAGATGTGCAGGCTAGGTGGATTGGCCGTGCTAGATTGCCCATAGTGTTCAGGGATGTGTAGATTAGGTGGGTTATAGGGGATCGGGTCTGGTTGGGATGCTCTGAGAGTCAGTGTGGATTTGTGGGGCCGAAGGGCCTGTTTCCACACTCCAGGAATTCTGTGATCTATGATTAGACTCTTAGTTCCAGATTTTTGTTGAACTTATTTGAACTCCATCATCTATTGTGGTGGAATTTGAACCCAGGCCTCCCAAGCAATTCCCTGGGTCTCTAGATTTATTGTATAGGGATAATAATAGTTGGTCATCACCTCCTCATATTGTTGTCTCCCTGAGTCCGACCCACCATAGAACCACTGAATCCCTACGGTATGGAAGCAGGCTATTCGGCCCATCGAGTCCACACAGACCCTCTGAAGAGCATTCTCCCTACCCTATCCCTACAACCCTGCATCTCCCATGGCTAATTCACTCAACCTGCACATCCCTGGATACTACGGGACAATTTAGCACGGCCAATCCACCTAACCTGCACATTTTTGGACTGCGGGAGGAAACCGGAGCACCTTGGGGGGAAGTTTTATGATTCTATGAAATCATCAGTTAGCTCATTTGGCTGATTGGTGCTACAGAGTGACGCTAACAGAGTGGGTTCAATTCCTGCACTGACTGAGGTCACCCTCCTCCTCAACCTCTCCCCTCACCCGAGGCGTGATGACCCTCAGGTTAAGTGGGTCATCCCTCTCTGACAGAGTAGCTCTCTGGTCTTCTGTGGCATCCCAAAGGTGCAGACACTCAGGCTATACGTTTTGGGGGAGGAAAGAGACCTTTCACAAAGCAATCGGACCTGCATTTCACAACTTCCCAATGCCTAGAAACATATTGCAGACTTCAGAAGCAGGGCACAGCAGATTGTAATCTGTGATGTGGGGGAATGGGGGTAGGATCAGGTAACAAGGCAGAGGGGACATGTGGAGGAGAGAGAGGCATCGCTTCAGCTGCATCAAAATCCCAACAGTCTGAAGACTTCACGCAGACTCTGCCCTGGGCCTGTACTCAGTAATGCATTGCTGTGCTCTGTTCAGAATTCCTTTGAGCACCATGTACAAGGCAATAATGAATTGCTGATATTGCTGAGCACGTTATCAAATCTGCATGCATGTAAACAGTCCCAAAGACAAACAACTCCTTTCAGATAATGTCAGACTGAACTCATTTCCACCCTGCCCTGGGGTAGGTTTAACCCTTACACAAACTCAGTCCTACACAGATTTCAACTAATGCACTATATATATCCACAGAGAACAAGAGACACACACATACACACACAAACAGATAGGAAGACAGAGAGGCACATGTACAGAGTGTGTGGGAGACAGACAGACGCGCATACACACACATACACACACACACACACAGACAGACACACAGGGACACAGAGAGACAGACAGGTACGCACAGGCAGAGATAAGGACAGAGACACACACACAGACAGACAGACACACACACACACACACACAGACACATGCACACAGACAGACACACACACACACACAGACAGACACACACACAATCACAACAGACACAGACACACAAACACACACACACACACACACACACAAACACACACACACATACACACAGAGACAGACAGGTACGCACAGGCAGAGATAAGGACAGACACACGCGCACACACACACACACACACACACACACACACACACACACACACAGAGAGGGTCACAGAGAAATGGACAGGCACACACGGGCAGAGACAAAGATACACACACAGGGGCTGAGAGAGGGGGAAGATATTCATACACACGAACACAGGGGGAAGAGAAAGACAGACACACATACACACAAATCTCTTCCTCCTGTGATTTTGCCCTCAGAGGGGGCACAGCACGAAGCCAGAGTGATACTGAGGTTTAAAAAGATTAATTTGAGAAGCTGGGCTGCAAAAATGTGGCATGTTTCAGGCACAAAGGAGACTGAGGTGTCAAAGTGTTTAAAAAAGGTTTGAGGGGCTATTGGGAAACAATTTTCTCTGGCATGCTCATAACAAAGGAGGCACAACCTTAAAATGTTGAGCTCAGTCATTTGGGGGTGGTATCAGGACGAACTTCCTCATACACCAGGAGGGTGGTGGAAATCTGAAAATCTCTTTTCCCCCCACCCCTCAAAAAAACTTGTTGGGGGCTGTTGAAACTGTTAGGACTCAGTTTGACAGGTTTGAACTTTGCTATGTGATATCAAGGAGTCTGGTACAGAAGGTGAGGAAATGGAATCGAAGAACATATCAACCATGATCGAATTGAATGGTGGAACAGGTTTGAGAGGGTGAATGGCCCCCTCCTAGTTCTGGGGCCATAGATCTCTCTCACCTTTACCAAAGATACTTGTTTTTAAAATTTCAAAACTGTACTTTATCCATAAATTATCTACAATTAAAAGACAAGTATAACACAGGTCCTTACAGAAAATACAGTGGACTTACTGATATTCCTCATTGCAGCTTCAATGCAATTGAAAAAAGGGCATTGGCTAATTATGTAAGGAAACAATTTACGTTCCTTTAAGGAAAACAAGGGGGTCTCGGATCTTAACAGACCTTGGTTAAGCTTTGGTAGAAAGCTGCTTTTGAAGGTGTGCTACAGGATTACAACGCACCGCACACTGTGACCTTGTCTGAGTGATCATTCACCGCCAAGTGAATGTAGGCAGAGCTAGTGGGCTGTGTCACTTGTAGACCTGGTTGATGGTCCATGCCAGGCACCCACAAATTTCCACTTTTGACAAGTGTTTCCCTCTGCCTCCAGCCACCACACCAACCTCCATCAGAGGAAGTCGTTTCTTTCAACCTGACTAACTGAATCTCTTTAACAAAGGGTCATTCAAATTCGGAACTCACTCTCAAAAAGGCTGTTCAGGTCAACTGAAATTTTCGACCAATTTAGTTTTTGCTGAGCAGGAGTCTCGAGGGATGTGGTGGTCAGGTGAATGGAGCAGGAATTCTGTCTACTGTTCACCCTCACTTTATTGGGGCACGTCCGACCATTATCCCCTTCCCAGCTAACTTCATAACAGTGTGTGGTCTTGTTCGCTGCGTAAGTACGGTTTCAGGGTACTGGGGAAATACATGAGCTAGAAGAAAAACCACAGCAAAACAAAAGACATACACCACTCAGAAGATGTCATGGTGCCGCAGTGCACAGGCACTACACTACTGTAGCCCTTAAAGGACCGGATTACACAGAAGGCTGGGCAAGAGTGGCAGATGAGAGTTGGTTGGGAACACAAAGCTACAGGTAAGGATCATTGAAGAAACTGAGGTGAGGGGGTCAAGACAGTGTGGAGCTGGAGGAACACAGCTGGTCAGGCAGCATCAGAGGAGCAGGAAAATCCACGTTTCGGGTCAGGACCCTTCTTCAGAAATGGAGAGGGGAAAGGGAGCTCCGAAATAAAGAGAGAGAGGAGGGGTGAGGCTGGGGAAGGTAGGTGGAATGGTGATAGGTGGATGCAGGTAGGGGGTAGTGGGGATTGGTCAGTGGGAAGGGTGGGGAGGAGGAGGCATTGAAATGAATCATAATCCCGGGCATATCTGCAGAATGTAGCCCCAACGCCTTGACTATCTTTTTAAAAATTAATTCTTTCATGGAATGTGGGTCATGCCGTCAAGGCCAGCTCTGGCCTCTTCAGGCATTGGTTGAAATCCACCACATTAACTTCTTTCTCCCCAGTAGAATGGATTGGATCTTACATAGATGGGGACAGAGGCCAAGAATGTTGGTGACAATTTCTGAAAGAGCTCTGTGGGATCAGCCCTGGTGATACATACCAGCATTTTTCAATAACATTCAGTCAAAACTTGTCCTACACATCTTCAGCCTCCTTGCAATGCCAACCTTTCAATCATCTGACAAAAACTTCCTGACTGATTGTCTTTAGTCTGACCCTTACCAGCTGTGGTTAAGTCAGGATTCTCACAATCTACCAAAGACTCAAGATCAATTCTAATCACAGATGCTCAGAAGCACTCAGTTTCCTTAGAATTAAACAGACTTCATTTAGAATCATAGTGTTACTACAGCAGAGAAAATACCCTTCAGTCCATTGCGTCCAAGCAAGTCAAACGTCTCTCTGTTCTAATCCCATTTTCCAGCTTTTAGACTTGTATGCTATGACGTTGCAAGTGATCATTTAAATTTTTTCAAAATGTGTTCAGGGATCCCCTCTTCTACCATCCTTTCAGGCAGTGAGTTTCCATTCTAAATGGGAAAAAACACTTTTCCTCAAATCTTCTCTAAATCTTTCGCTCATCTTACTGAGGGGCAACGTTTCTCTCTGTCTATGCCCCTCAGAATTTTGTACATCTCAATCAGGTCTTCCCTCAGCCTTTCGTGCTCGAAGGAAAATAATCCCAACTTATCCAGCCTCACTTTGTAGCTAAAGAGCTCCAATCCGAGCAACATCGTAGTGAATCTCTTCTGTACCCATCCCCCCCATCCAGTGCAATCACCTCTTTCCAACAATGCCAGAACTGCACAAAGTAACCGGGCTGGAACCTAACTAACATGGAATACAGCTCCATTAGAACCTTTCTGCTTTTGTATTCAACACCTCAACTTGTATCATAGTACCCTTGTGGTTTGGGTTACTTACTAACTCTGGAGTTATGGTTACTTCTCTTCCACATCCTGATGGGTCAGTTGGATTTATTTTGTAGTTCATAAAAATTACTCGTGGCAACGGCATCAATACAAAGTGAAAAAGAGTTAAAACGGGAAAAGCAAGTGACTCCAATCTGCAGTTACATCTCAACCAGCAACTTGATGACTGAGAGAGCAAGCTATTTGAATTGTTTGAGGGTCTGGTGGAGAGGAACTTGAAAAGGAAGCGTATTACAATGTTTTTGTATGTAAGGAAAGAATCTGTGTTGCCTTTCCATTTGACTTGTTGGTTTTGGCATCAGGCTGATGGTTTGCATAGTTTTTAAAAAGAGATTAAAAACGATTGAAGTTGATAAACATTCTTCTGCTGGGTTTGAGCTGTGCAGGAGGATGGAGTTAAGCGGTGATGTGTTAATGATCAGGAACAGTCTTTCTTGGGACTTATCTTTTCAATGTAGCTACAATGACAACGAGGAAGGTTTCCCAGATTTTGAGGGCGAACCAGAGTAAGAACAAAGGAAAGAAGAAGCAGTTTTTGAAGGAAAGCATATTTCCGGCTTAAAGACGAATCATAAAATGTGCTTACAAGTCTTGAACTGAAAACAGAAAGGTAGGTTTGTATTTATGTAGTGCCTTCACAGTCACCCAGGAATCGCAAAGTACTTTACGGCCAGTGAAATGTTCTTGAAGTACACGCTTGATTCTAAAGCCGGAAACATTACAGCCAGTTTTTGTTTCTACACAGCAAGCTCTCAGAAAGAACAAGGTAATCACGACCAATTAATCACTTTTGGTGATGTTGGTTGAGGAGCAAATATTGACCAGACTGTAGGAATAACTCCTCTTTCATCAAAGTGGCGCCATTGGGTATTCTGCAGGCAGAAGGAATCAAAGGCATTTGGGGAAAATGGCTTTATCCCATAACATTGGGTTGGATTGAAAATCATGGAAAGTCAGGGCAGGAGTCGGCCATTCAGCCCTTCGAGTCTGCTAGGCCATTCAAGATGATCATGGCTGATCATCCAATTCAGTCTCCTGTTCCTGCTTTCTCCCATTGATTTCTTTGGCCCTACAAATTATTTCTATCTCCTCCTTGAAAACATTCAATGTTCTGGCTTCAATATCTTATGGTAGAGACATCCACAGGCTCACCTCTCTCTGGGTGAAGACATTTCTCCTGATCTCAGTCCTAAACTGCCTTCTCCATATCCTTACACTGTGACCCCTGATTCTAGACTCCTCAAATCACAGGAACATCCTCAATACTCACCAGGAAAAGGATTCTCTTTAAACCTGGAGGGAGTCCCAATGGATATCATTCACTTTCCACATCTTTTCTTCACTGTTAACTTTCACACTGCAGAAGCAGACAGCTGTATACACAGAAGGCTTGTCAAGGGAGAAATTAATTTGAGCATTGCTGACAACAAAAGTCAGATTTTATCAAAGCTTTTTGCCATGCGTTCATTTGGACAATTTACGAGAAATACCAATATAAATGGGAAACTGCATGCTTATACTGTATGAAAAGAGTGAACTGATTGGTCAGCTCTGAATTGTACAGGAAATGCCACGGAGAATGTACCAGTTAAGTGATGACTGATAGTTAACTGCCAAGCACGGTGAACCTGGGAAGACAAGGCATTTCCCTGAGTAATGAAGCAGAGATAGCTGCCATCTGTTTTGTTCCATTGTAACAGGTGAAATGCATGTACATGTTGTTTCAGTCTGCAACATATTAATACACAGGGTGTAGTTTAAGAAAGTAGAGTCGCCCTAGTCCCAGACAAGAATACAGCTGCTCTTTCATTGCAGAGAAATGGCTGGTGGTGAGTTTAACCTGAGGGTCACCACAATTCAGGCGAGGGGGAGAGGTTGAGAAGAACAGTAACTATATCCAGAGGGTCACCACAATTCAAGCGAGGGGGAGAGGTTGAGAAGAACAGTAACTATATCCAGTGCAGGAACTGAACTCACACTGTAGGCATCACTCTGCAATGCAAACCAGCCATCCAGCCAACTGAGTTAACTGGCATTAATATATGTGGCTTTCAGTACACGTACAACTGTTCTCCACTGAACCTGATTGGCAATTTTAAACAATACATAGCAAACACTTGTGATCCCACAACCAACGAATCAGATCCAAACTCTGCAGTCCTGACAATCCAGTCATGAATGGTGGTGGACAATTATACAACTCACTGCTGGAGGAGGAGGATCCCCGTCCTCAACGATGGTCAATGACGTTCCCTCCGTCATAAGGTCAGAAGTCACCAATGACTCCATAATGTTCATTACCATTCGCAACTCCACAGATATCGAAGCTGTCCATATTCAAATGCAACAAAATCTGGACAATATCTAGGCTTGCTCTGACAAATGGCAAGTAACATTCACACAATACAAATGCCAGGCAATGACCATCCCAATAAGAGACAAACCATTACCCTTCGAGATTCAAATGGTATTACCATCACTGAATCACCAACTATCAGGATCCTAGGAGTTTCCATTGATCTGAAACTCAATGGGACTACACATATCAACACAGTGCTACAACAGCAGGCTAGAGGTTAGGAACACTGCAGCAAATAACACACCTCCTGACTCCCCAAAACCAGTCCAGCATCTACAAGGCACGAGTCAGGAGTGTGATGGAATACTCCCAATTTGCCTGGATGGGTGCAGCCCCAACAACACTCAAGAAGCTTGACACCGTCCAGGACAAAGCAGCCCACTTGATTGGCACTGAATCCACAAACATCCACTCCCTCCACCACTGACGCTCAGTAGCAGCAGTGTGTACCATCTACAAGATGTACTGCAGAAATTCACCAAAGATCCTCAGGCAGAACCTTCCAAATCCACAACCACTTTCATCAAGAAGGACAAGGGCAGCAGATACATGGGAATACCATCACCTCCAAGTTCCACTCCAAGCCACTCACCATCCTGACTTGGAAATATATCGCTGTTCCTTCACCGTTGCTGGATCAAAATCTGCAAATTCCCTCCCTAATGGCATTGTGGGTCAACCTACAGCACGTGGACTGCAGCGGTTCAAGAAGGCAGCTCACCCCCACCTTCTCAAGGGCAACTAGGGACGGCAAATAAATACTGGCCAGCCAGCAACACCCAAGTCCCATGAATGATTATTTACCTAATTGTTCTCCTTTGCATTGATATTCATGTGAAATGTCCTGATGAATGTGGAGATAAAATATGTCTTTTTCCAGCAATACTCAGGTTTTGAGGAATTAGCAATTAACAGCAACCAAATCTAATCATTGTAAATGACATACAGGATAGTGTGTGCCCAACAGTTTCTGTTCCAGGAGTTCAGCTAATGTCAATTGTTAGCCATCTGAATATGATCCAAGCTCTTGAAACATTCTCAAAAGAGTTTTTTGGTTTTATGTAATAGGTAGTCAGTGCTGTTTTTGTTTGGTTATTTATTGCCAATCATGGAACCAAACCAAATGCCCAAGGTCCCATAACCGATTGTAACCCTGAGCCATTGAGGGAGAATCTCAGTTGGGCTGACATCAAAGAACTTAACAAAAGAACATAGGAAATGAGAGCAGGAAGTAGCCATTCAAACTCTGCAGCTTGCTCCGTCACTGTTGCTGGTCACACACTGGCCATAACTCTAACCTCCTGCCAGGCCTCACAACTCTGGACTCCCTTTCCAATTGAAACTCAGTCTTATTCAACTGAGAACATACTCATGACTCTGCCTCCAATGTTCTCTGGTGTAGACAGCTCCAAAGAGTAATAAGCTTCCGAACATAACATTTATACCGCACCTTTCATAACATCAGATTTGTCCCAGAGCACTCGATGTCCAATCGAGTGTAGCACCTGTTCTAATTTGTCACAACCATATTGTGCACAGCAAGATCCCACAGGCAGCACAGCAGTAACAGTCAGTGACCCTGTGGTCACGACAGCACAGGGTTATTGCTCCACTCCTCCTGGGAATAGGGTCATGGGATGACAACTGAAAGACCTTGGCTCAACATCTCATCCAAAAAAAGGGGAAAGATAATAAAAAGGAACTCAAGGGGCAACTTGTTCCACACAATGGGTGGAGTACGTACGGAATGAGCTGCCAGAGGAAGCAATGGAGTTGGGTACATTTAAAAGGCATTTGGATGGGTGTATGAATAGTAAGAGATTAGAATGATATGGGCCAAATGCTGGCAAATGGGACTAGATTAATTTGGGATAATTGGTCAGCACATACATGTGGACTGAAGGGTCCGTTTGCATGCTGTACAGCTCTATGACTCAAATGAAAATAACAGCTTCAAGCCCAAGCTCTCAATGAAAGAGGTTCTCTCATATAATGCTGACTCATTTTTGTCTCTGCTGGATCACTGGACCCGACAGGATCACTGTATTTTCTGATTTCATAGAATCCCTACAGTGTAGAAACAGGCCCTTCGGCCCAACAAGTCCACACCGATCCTCAGAACATCCCACCCAAACCCATTCCCCTATAACCCACCTAATCGACACATCCCTGAACACTATGGGCAATTTAGCACGACCAATCCACCTAGCCTGCACATCTTTGGACTGTGGGAGGACACCGGAGCACCCGGAGGAAACCCACGCAGACACGAGGAGAATGTGCAAACTCCACACAGACAGTCACCTGAGGGTGGGAATCGAACCCGGGTCCCTGGTGCTGTGAGGCAGCAGCGCTATCCAATGAGCCACTGCTGATTGGCTACTTTGCCCATGCCTGTTTGGGTGGGAACAGGGATAAAATAAATCAGGGGACACCCTTCCACCACGTGTCAATGGCTGCTGCAATGTGTTCGTGAATAATATGCCCCACCTGTAACAGAACCACTCAACCACTCACTGTCAAGACCCATGAGCCAATTCCAAGCTATTGGCGAAATTCAGGAGAAGATCATCACAATGTACCCCAGCAATCAGAAATCAAGGTCTCCCAGTTTCTGGCTCGCCAGGCATGAACCTCCCTCCCTCATCTGCAACTCTGTTATTTTCTCAAAATGCTACTGGAGCTTGCACAACACACCCTGTGAAGTATCTCAGGACATGAACGGCGTAAATTGCAAAGTTGTTGTTGTGTAAGTTAGCAGGTATCGGTTAGGATGAATAACAGCCAAGAAAGTCACCTAGCAACTTTGCAGGACACAAAGAAAGCACCAGGTATTTAAATACTTCAGAACAGTTTGTTTAGCACAGCCCTGCAGGTCATTGGAATATTATAATCTCCTTTTGGAACATGTCTGACAAAGAGTTAACAAGAAACACGCCTGCATCAAAGGGATGAACTAGCCAGAAAACACGCTGGCTATCCAAAAGTCTCATTTCAATGGTGCAATGTTAAGCAAACTACACTCTCAATGAAGCCAAAAGGAGAGAGGCAGCTCATGTCCATTTATGGATGTGGCCTTCTGCACCAAGACCACAGGTATTTCCAGCATGCAGCACTTGGTAAATGTACAAGTGCTTGGGGTGGGGAGACGAGGAAAGAGACAATGTAAAGCTATCTGGCAAAGAGTAGGAAGTGAAGCCAAAATAAAAACAACAGAAAGCACCTTATCATTTCACAAAGAGCCTGGGCTACGAATACAAACTCCAGGAGGCTGCTCAGTCCCTGAAGTCAGATCAATTTAAATCATCTGCAACTCCACTTACCCACTCTTCCTACATTTCAATATGGGGTCAGTTAGCTCAGTGAGCTGGTTTATGATGCAGAGTGATACCAACAGCCTGGGTTTGATTCCTGCACCAGCTGACTTGACCATGAATCATGGAATCGTAGAATTCCTACCATGTGGGCCCACCATCGGGCCCACACCAACCATCTGAACAACATTCCACCCAGATCCACCCCTTGCCGTATCCCTGTATTTCCCATGGCCAATCCACCGAACCTGCACATCTGTGAACTGTGGGAGGAAACCCACACAGACATGGGGAGAATGTGTAAACTCCACACAGACAGTTGGCTGAGGGTGGAATCGAACCCAGGTCCCTGGTGCTGTGAGGTAGCAGTGCTAACCACTGAGCCACCATGCCACCCCTAAGAGCCTACTGCACCTGACATTCCTAGGCAGTCTCCCATCCAAGTAGTAACCATGCCTGAGTCTGCTTAGCTCCTGAAGTCAGATAAGATTGGGCGTTTTCAGGCTAGTATAGCCGTAGGACTCTCCTTCTCAACCTCTCCTCTCACCTGAGGCACAGTGACTCTCAGGTTAAACTACCACCAGTCATCTCTCCCTCTCTCTCTCTCTAATGAGAGAGCAGTCCTTTGGGACTATAGTGACTTTATCCTACCTCACATATCACAATGCACCCATTACCCAACTAAATCATTTCTTGAAAATTATGGGGAACAAGCAACAAGATGGAGTTGATGCCAAGATCAGATCGACCATGATCTTACTAAATGGTAAAGCAGACTCGAGGGGCTGAATGGCGTAAAACATAGAAACATAGAAGACAGGAGCAGCAGGAGGCCATTCGGCCCTTCAAGCCTGCTCCACCATTCTTCATGATCATGGCTGATCGTCCAACTCAATAGCCTAATCCTGCTTTCTCCCCATAACCTTTGATCCATTCACCCCAAGTGCTATATCTAGCCGCCTCTTGAATACATTCAATGTTTTGGCATCAACTACTTCCTGTGCTAATGAATTCCACAGGCTCACCACTCTTTAGGTGAAGAAATGTCTCCTCATCTCCGTCCTAAATGGTCTACCCTGAATCCTCATACTGTGACCCCTGGTTCTGGACACACCCACCATCGGGAACATCCTCCCTGCATCTACCCCTGTCCAGTCCTGTTGGAATTTTATACGTCTCCCTGAGATCCCCCCTCATTCGTCTGAACTCCAGTGAAAACAGCCCTAACCTAGTCAATCTCTGCTCATACGTCAGACCAGCCATCCCTGGAATCAGCCTGGTAAACCTTCACTGCACTCCCTCGAGAGCAAGAGCATCCTTCCTCAGAAAAGGAGGCCAAAACTGCACACAATATTCTGCTGCTGTACTTGCAATGTTTTGTGGGAAAGGAAAGCTTCAGATATTCCCAAACTTTCACGTGAAAGCTTCCTTCCTGATTTCACTCGTGAATAGCCGAGCTCTAATTTTAACATGGTCTGGGCTTGCCTGCCACACAGAAGGTGAAGCTAATGCAACCAAACAGCCATATCTGATTGAATGGGTGGAGCAAACACAAGGGGCTGAATGGACTGCTCTGAATTCTTGTATTTGTTATGAATGCCCTCCCCATCTCTCCTCAATGGACTGACAGACTAGAGTGCAGCACAAAGGTTTCTTATCATTCACTGACACGCGAGAGCCTTGACACCAGGTGCTAACAGGCTGCAGTAGGTATCACAGTGAAACCCAGTCCTGTCCTTGCCCTATATGCATATTCCCATGGATGGGCACAGATGCCCAGGTCAAAATCCTTCTATTGGATTCTTAGGGCTGGACTTTACACAACTTTGTGTGTTTTCAGCAGGTTGTGGAACATAAAGCTGGGCAAGTTCACAATGTACGTTATTGATTTGGACAAAGGAATTGAATGCTATATCCCCAGATATGCAGATGACCCTAAGCCTGGGTGGCAGTGTGTGGAGTGAGAAGGATGCTAAGAGGCTACAGGGTGACTTGGACAGACTGGCTAAATGGGCAAACACCTGGCAAATGCAATATAATGTGGATAAATGTGAGGTCACTTTGGTCACAAAAACAGGAAGGCAGATTATTATCTGAATGGTGGCAGTTTAGGAAAAGGTGAGGTGCAATGAGACCTGGGTGTCAAGGTGGAACAGTCGCTGAAGGTTGGCATGCAGGTGCAGCATGGAAAAGCTAATGGGATGCTGGCTGTCGAAGTGAGAGGATTTGGGAATCGGTGAAAGGATGTCTTGCTGCAGTTGTACAGGGCCTTGGTGAGGCCACGCCTTGTGTATTGTGTGTAATTTTGGTCTCCCTGTCTGAGGAAGGACATACTTGCTACTAAGGGAGCCCAGCAAAGGTTCACCAGACTGATTCCCGGGATGGCAGGACTGACAATACAAGGAAAGCCTGGATCGATTGGACTTGTATTTGCCGGGATTTAGAAGAGTGAGGGGGAATCTCATAGAAACATATAAAATCCTGATGGGACTGGACAGGCTAGATTCTGGAAAAATGTTCCTGATGTCAAGGAAGTCCAGAACTCGGGGTCACAGTCTGAGAAAAGGGGTAAGCCATTCAGGACTGATGAGGAAGAATTTCTTCACTCAGAGAGCTGTGAACCTGTGGAATTCTCTCCCACAGGAAGCTGTTGCGGCCGGTTCATTAGACATATTCAAAAGAGAGCTGGATGTGGCCCTTGCAGATAACGGGATCAAGGGGATATGGAGAGAAAGTGGGAATGGGATACTGAGATTGCATGATCAGCCATGATCACATTGAATGGTGGTGCAGGCTCGAAGGGCTGAATGGCCTACTCCTGTTCCTTGTTTCTATGTTTAAGTGACTGGCCCACCAGCTTCCCACCCTGCCACGCCCTGAGCTCACTCATGGTTAAAATAAAAATCGACAGTTCACAGAGCTTGTGGAAAGCTGTTCTGACGTTGAAAATACACCATAATACAGTTGGCATGAGCAGACAAGCACCACCCCTCTGCTTCTGAAAGATTTTATAAAAGGTACCATTCTCCTGGAGTGTTCCCAATTGCACAAAGAGCACTCCCCAAGGATAGATATTTCCTCCCCTCGCACACTGTGAGCTCCAGAATGTACCACCCTCCTTAAACTGGGGCCGATCTCCCACCCAACACACCACAGTCCAGTACTCAGGGCTGCCATACTCCCTATACTGGCAGCTGTGCCAACTACCCAACTCTACACAGGGTGCACCGATGTCATAAAGTGACAGAACTGTTGTAGCACAGAAGGAGGCCATTCACATCGTTGTGTTTTTGACTGGCTCTTCAGAAGGGGACATCATTACCTTGAGCCATTCTCCTGCTTTTCTGCCAAGCCCTCGCACACCATTTCTATCCAAATAACAAATCCAGTGTTCTTTAATGCTTCCCTCGAACCTGCCTCCATCACACTTCCAGGCAGTGCATTCCAGACCCTCACTACTCTTGAGTGAAAGAGGGCTTGAAACCAGCTTTAAATGGTCCCACATTCATGGTCAAGCAAGCAGGTTATCCAGGGTCTACAACATACACAAAGACAGATACTGTATCAAGCTAATTCCGAAGTAATGACTTGGGGAGTGGCAGAGGTCTACAATGCCTGTACACCCTGTACCCTGGAATGTTGAGCTGTCAATCTTGCCCCTCTCTCAACCACGTCACAGTGACAGCAATGACATCAAACCCACATGTTTCGATTTGTTCCTTCAACTCATCTGTCTTGTTTGTCAAACTCCTAACATTCAAATCAATACAATCCCAACCTTGCCAAACTCCCTTGGAGCCTTAACTGGCATACAATCTCTGTGCCTTCTTGACTCACCTGCCATCTCTTCCAAGTTTGGCCATTCATCTTGCCCTCTCTCTGAAAGCTCACCCACCTGCCAAGTTGGTTTAAACCCTCCCCAAACCTTGCCACAAGCATGCTGGCCCCATTTTGGATCAGGTACAACCTGTCCACCTTATGCAGGTCTCACTAGCCTCCCACCTGCACCCCCCCCAAAAAAAATGGTCCCAATGTCCCAGAAATCACAAGCCCTGCCTCCTGCACCATCTTTCCAGCCATGCAGTCATCAGGACTGTCCTCCCACTCCTATACTCACTCACACGTGACACCAGAAGAAATCCAGAGATTCTATTTTGGGGTTCTATTCTTTAATCTACTCCCTAGCTCCTTAAATTCTGGTTTTAGGACCTCGACCCTTTTCCTACTCATGTTGTTGGTACTAATACATGCTACAATCTTTCATCGGTTAGCCCTCCTCTTCAGAAATACCCGCAGTTGTTCAGGGGCATCGCTGACCCTGGCACCAGGGAGGCAACGTATCATCCTGGAGTCTCTTTTGCGGCTGCAAAAACGCTTGTCCATTTCCCTTGCAATGGAGTCCCCATCCGACTATGGCCATGCTAGTCTATTTCCTGCCCCCTTGCGCAGCAGACCCACCCACAACCCAGTCACGGCATTAGATGGCACTGTTTCTCCTTAGACAACACCTCCCCAACAGTATGCAAAATGGTATATGTGTGAGAAAAGGGGAATTCCCTTAAGGTACTCCAGCACTACCTGCCATTCTCCATGACTAAGTGCAGCATGCCAAAACGTACTCTTTAAATAAACTTCAAAAGCAGACTTGAATAGACACCATTATGTAAAGCATTTGGCCTGCTCCATTTGAAAAAGGGCTAGGTGTCAGTGTTTGTTGCAAATTTTGTCAGAGGTGGGTTTGTCTTTGACATGATCAGTGCACTTTATGCATCAAACCATAACGTTTCACTCAAAACCATTCCAAAGACAAACACGGAACAAAGAGCGTCAGGTAAGGCTTGAACAATTATTTAGAAGCATTTGGTTTCTGTTATGATGGTAGTTGTGTTATACAAACCCATCTCATCCTATAACAGGAGGCATTTAGAAACACTGACCCACACTGTACAGGTCAGTGTGAAGAGATATGTAGCAATGTTCTCATATTAACCTTGTTATAAGTTTTCAGAAAAGGTAGCCCTTCTCATATCTATGGCCTGGCAAGCTTTCTTTTACATAAAAATGGAATGAGCAACATGGAAAACCAGTACAAAAAGTTTCCCTTTCATGTATCTCATTCTCCAACCCACAGGCAAGGAGTGAGCATCTGTGACACAAGACTAAAAAGCATTAATTACTTCTAAACCACTAGCTTAGCTGACTTCAGCTCAGATTACTTAAAAACATGCAGAACTTGCTTTTTTCTTAAATAAATGAGAAACTTGGATGGGACTTTGCTGTTGGTTTTCTATGCAGCTGTCAAAGGCACTAGGCAACTTGCGAGTCCTGGAGCTGCATTTGGCTAAAGACCTGCTTCTTTCCCAACCATAGCCGCCTTTTACCCAGCGGCCATTTACTGCTTCAGGTTGTGTGTCCGGGCTTCCTTCTCTACACTTTAAAAACTCGAGCTCAACCAAAGTTCGGTTGTTTTCTAACATCCCCGCCTTAAGGCTGTCTCAGTCTCGATTTTTTACTCAAGGATCTGGAACAGGACTTGGTTCCGGAATCGTCTGACTCATACAAGGATGAATTCCATCGGTACTACAGCTGTGGAGGAAAAGTCAAGTATTTAGCTCCATGTTTTCAGGACCATTTGGGTCTGTGCGAAAAAGTGGGGGTTGGGGTGGGGAGGCTCTTTAAAATTGTTCCAGTCAGGGTGTTTGAAACAACAGCGATCCTGAGGGGACTGGCCAGGGTGGGCACTGAAAAGATATTGCCCTTTTATCAGAGAGAGGCTAGAGTAGATTCATGGAATCCCCAGAGTGTGGAAGCAGGCCATTCAGCTCATCGGGCCCACATCGATTCTCCGAAGAGCATCCCACCCAGACGCCACCCCATCCCTGTAACCCTGCACTTCCCATGCCTGATCCACTTTAGCCTGCACACCCCTGAACATTATGGGCAGTTAGGCATGGCCAATCCACCTAACCTACACATCTTTGTACCGTGAGAGGAAACCAGAGCGCCCAACATCTGTATGGCGTCCCATTGTGACCAACTAGCAGCAACTAGAACAGAGAGTTTGCAGGAAGAATGTCCAGCAGATAGACAGAAAAAAAAAAGTTGGTTATCCCCACCCCAGCCACTCTCCTCAATTTTCTCTTCTCTAATACTTGTTCCAAGCCAGTATTCAATCAGTGGTACACTAGGCCAGCTACTTATGCCCTCACACAAGTCTTTTCTACTGGATGTCAATGAGGGGCAGGAATTATGTTGCAGCTGTATATGGCGCTGATGAGGCCACACCTGGAGTAGCACGTACAGTTTTCATCTCCTTACTTGAGAAAGGATGTACTGGCACTGGGTGTGCAGAGTTGGTTCACTAGGTCGATTCCAGAGTTGAGAGGGCTGGCTTATGAGGTGAGTTTGAGTAGACTGGGATTATACTCATTGGAATTTAGAAGAATGAAGGGGGGGCATCTTATAGAAATATATAAAATTATGAAAGGAATAGCTAAGATTGTTTGTTCCCACTGGCCGTTGGAACTAGAACTAGGGGGCACAGCCTCAAAATAAGGGGCAGCAGGTTTAGTACTGAGTTGAGGAGGAACTTATTCGCTTGAAGGGTTGTGTATCTGTGGAATTCCCTGCCCAGTGAAGCAGTTGAGGCTACCTCATTTTTTTTTAAGGCAATGATAGATTTTTGAACAGTAAAGGAATTAAGGGTAATGGTGAGCCGGTGGGTAAGCGGAGCTGAGTCTCAAAAAGATCAGCCACGATCTAATTGAATGGTGCAGCAGGCTCAAGGGGCCAGATGGCCTACTCCTGCTCCTGGTTCTTATGTTCTTATGAATCTTCTACCTTTCCCCAGGCCACACAGAGGTCCTCTCCATCGCAACAAGATTCCTAATCTCTCGTCACTGAAGCAGAGACTTGAGCTTCCTAGATATCGCACTATAGTGAAAACGTGGATGAGACAATGAAAGAGTCCATTGAGAGCATTTGAGACAATGGAGCTCCATAAACAATACCTCAGTAAATATCCACACAAGGGATTGGAATACATCAACAGACATGATAGACCTATGAACGGTCTCTTTATGATTGCACGCGTTGAGATCAGTGGGTTCTTTGCGTAGGAGGACTGGAGGTAGTCCTGCTGGGCATGCAGGTGGTCAATTACCAGATAGGGAAAACTGGGAAAGGAACTATGGATCTTAGCTTCCTGCCCAATTCATAACAAAATAACACGACAAATACACGCTCCGTCTGTGCGGTCTGAGCGATCTGGTAAAGAAATCAAATCAAAGAAGACTTTCTTATGAAAAAAAAATCCAATTTGATTAGGTAAAACAAAAGTTGTAAAACATATATGCAACTCACTAACTGCAGCAGGGCCATTTGCTTTATAAGTCCTTCTACGATACTGAGAGGGTTACAAAACAAGCTGTCCCCACACTGGACACCCACCACAAATCAGTCTGATTTATATAGTTTTAAAATTATTTGATTTATACGTGCCTTCATCTTGTTAGAATGTTAATCACTGTGCCTTACAGGAAACGGCACATGACAGCAGGCCCTATTTACAGAGTCCAGTTTGTGTTACAAGAGATTTCATTGTTACCTCACTGGGTCACTCTACTGGATAAATAGACATAGAACAGCAAAACAAAAGCTTTTGATTATAAGGGATGAGGGATCGGCTTTTATGCCACACTGAACTCGAGATTATTCAGAGTAGTGACAATCATCTGATAAGAACCCTCAAAACTTCTAGGGTTGAACTTTCTATTTTGACTGAGCTGACACGAAGAGTGTACAAAATCAATTAAGTTGCCACAGTCCCACCAGAACATTGGGCTGCTCTCTCATTAGAGAGAGAGAGAAACACGGCTGGTGGTGGTTTGATCTGAGGGTCACCATACCTCAGGTGAGGGGAGAGCTTGAGAAGGAGAGTCTTTCATGGTAATCTGCAGGAACTGACCCCACACTGTTGTGATCACTCTCTGCCATCCAGCCAACTGAGCTAACCAAATATGCGTTGCTGGAAAGATGGACCTATTGCCAAAAAAAAGTCTCCATCTTGCATTTGTCAAAACTATGTAGGATCAGAATTTCCAGGCTGGCATGAGTCATACCCTGGGACTCAAGCAGGCACTGACCTGCCTCAGTGTGAAGCAAAGCCCCAAGTGTCAGCATAACAGACAAAGGAACTGAGCTCACTATTCTGAGACAACAAGGTGCAGGGCTGGATGAACACAGCAGGCCAAGCAGCATCATAGGAGCAGGAAGGCTGACGTTTCGGGCCTAGAGAAGCTTTTCTGAAGAAGGGTCTAGGCCCGAAACGTCAGCCTTTCTGCTCCTATGATGCTGCTTGGCCTGCTGTGTTCATCCAGCCCTGCACCTTGTTGTCTCAGATTCTCCAGCATCTGCAGTTCCTACTATCTCGAGCTCACTATTCTTCCTGTTCTATGGGCTTTTGTACGGGAATTTGGTGCTTAGAAAGTGCAGTGTACTCTACAGTGAGGATTCACGACCTGTATAGACAGGCCAAGTGAGGAAGAATCCTTGCAGACACAGAGTCTGCACCAGAAAATGTAAGTGAGAACCTTTATTTCTAATGTTTCTATGTTTAATTCAATGCCAAATCATGCACAGAAAGCAAAATAAAGAGAGAGAAAAGTGATGGATTGAGAGAGACAGGAACATTTAAAAAAAAGTTTAAAAGGAAAATTCTTTAAATCTGCAGCAATAATCGAAAGCTAAAGGAATGAGACTCCATACTTAAAATTTAATTTCCAGTGCCAGAGGTGTTGTTTCACTGCAGTTAAGCTTGACCAGGCTATTAGAAATCCATGTGTTTGAACAGCCAAGTGCTGGCCTTTTGGGGTGAGTTCAGGGGGATAGGTCTCATTCCTTGTATCAGAATGGTCTTGGTGCATTACTGTTACAGTAAATCTTCTGGAGGACTAGTGCAATTCTAACTGTAACTTCCCGATTTCCATCATTAACAGAATGTGTCTGGTTGCTAAAAGTTGCTGTATAATGTTTTAATAACAGCAAACCATGATAGCCTTGCTTACTTGCAGTGCAAAGTCCAGAGCGCATTTTGTGCAAAGTTTCTATCACTTGAATCAATGGATGAAATGGATGTAATAATCTCCTCTCGGAAGGTGACGAGACAGATGGTGAAAAAAAGAGAAATAAGCGGACAAATTAGGACAGGCAACGGCATAGTGGTACTATTAATGGACTGTTAATCCAGAGGTCCATGTAATAGTCTGGGGACCTGGGTTCGAATCCCGCCACGGCAGATGGTGGAAGTTGAATTCAATAAAAAAATCTGGAATTAAGAGTCTAATGATAAACATGAACCATTGCTGATTGTTGGAAAAATCCATCTGGTTCGCTAATGTCCTTTAGAGAAGAAGCTGCCCTCCTTACCTGGTCTGGTTTCAGTGAAATAGTTGGCACTGTTCTCCTCGGGAAAGGATGACTGACTGAATATTTGACAACGGGTTTCAAAATCATGAGCGGGCTGTTAGAATGGATAGAGAGAAGCTGTCCCTGCTCGTAAAAGAATAATGAAGGAGAGGGGCAGAGATTTAAAGTGATGTGCAAACAATGCAAGGGTGATGTGTGAGAAAAAACTTCTTCACGCAGTGCGTAGTAGGCGTTTGGAATGCACTGCCTGGAAATGCAGAACAGGCAGGTTCAACTGAGGCATTCAAAAGGGGCAATGGGTCATCATTTGGATGGAAATGGTGCGCGGGGATAAGGAGAACAGGCAAGAGATTAGGGCTGGGCAATAGAACCAGTGCAGGCCGCTGGGTTGAATGGCCTCCATTCACACCGTAGCAATTCCGAGTCTCTGTGATTCCGAGTATAACTGGCCTAAAACATTTACATTTATTCCACTAAACCTGAGATAACCAAAACACTAACAGAATTCTCAATGGCAGACGATGAAACAAAACAAAGGCATTTTAAGGATTAGTAAGCAATTATATTGATCACTTTTCAAATTCCTGTCCAGAGCCTCATTGAGAATTAAACAAAGAGATTAGTTTCTTTGCAGGAAAGCCACGTAATAAAATTCTCCCATACAGCAAGGAAGCAGAATAATCTTTGGATATGAATTAACCACTGTGTATCAATTCTACATCAACACGTTGAAGGTACCGAGATGTCGAGAGTTGAAATCTCGGCTCGTGGACTTCATATAACACACTGGACAACAACAGAAATATGGATCAACTTGATTCAGTCCATCTCATGTCAGCCTTGCACAATTGTTGACGAGACTGAAGTTGAAAAGACGTGCAGTACGTCTGCTAATGTATTACACCAGCATCCCAACTGTTTACACAGAAATATTGAAACCAGGAACAGCAGTAGGCCATTCGGCCCTTTGCGCCTGCTCCACCACTCAATATGATCATGGCTGATCATCCAACTCAGTCTAAGACAACAAAGTGCAGGGCTGGATGAACACAGCAGGCCAAGCAGCATCATAGGAGCAGAAAGGCTGACGTTTCGGGCCTAGA
>NC_063357.1:8085483-8094284 GCF_021869965.1 Rhincodon typus | reverse complement strand
ACACACACACAGAGATAGACACACACTCACACACACACACAGATGAAGACAGAGACATGCACAGGACAGAGACATGCCCTTTACCGAATAACCCTTGCACAAGTGAATCAGCAAGTTAGAATTGATTTGCGTACCTATGCAAATTCTAGGCCATGTTTAATTTGAAAGGCTGCATCTATATAACTGGCCCTGCAGAGCTTGCTAGAATTAAAAGCCTAATACAGTGTTCCATGTGACAAGGAGGGTGATTAAGGGAATAGGTGGATTTAACCAGCTGTTTCAGTAAAAGGACAACACTAAGAGCCATAAATACTACACTTTTCAACAAACAAAGAGGAGACAGGGATGAGTACTCTGAACTGATACGCCGGCCAATACCTAACATTTGGAACGTGAACGAGATAAAGCCATTCTCATCCAGCCACTTCCATGATAGCCCAGGAAGCAGACAGGCACTGTGGGTAAAAAAAGAGCTCTCTACTAAAATATCATGTCACAATGTGTGTAACTTAATCGACAGCAACTTATTGATGTAGCATCTTTACTATAGCAAACTCACTCCAAGGCACTTCACATGAACTCACGGTTAAAGCAAATATATTGGGCTATTAGGATAAGTAATCAAAAGCTCACTCGAAGACTTCACTGTGTCAATGAGATTGATAGTGCGTGATCAGTGGAGATGTTGGGCCTAGGCAGATGAAGATATAGCTCAATGTTGTAGAATTCCCTCCAAACCACAAACGCAGCGTTGGAAATATATCACCGTTCCTTAGGCCTAAATTCTGGAACATCTTTCCGATCAATATTATGGGTGCCCCTAAATCACATGGGCTGCAGCGGTTCAAGAAGGCAGCTGACCACCACCTTCTCAAGGGGCAACTACAGACGGGTCATAAATGCAGTATTCCCAGGATACTCAAGTTTGTGGCCCTTGGACCAAAGCTGGAGTCTCATAGCGGGACAACTTGCGTACTGAAGACTTGGCTCTTAGAGATGAGGCTGTCAAATGATAGAAGTTACCACTGCATTGGCAGACTGAAAAGCTCGAATTTTTTTGACGCGAAGATGAAAGAATGTGGAATGGCCAAGAGGCAAGAATTAAATTTCGGAAGACTGTAGACTATGGAAGTCTTGGAATAAGGAGATGGTGAGACCACACAGTGACTTGAAAACAGGCAGCAACATTTTTTTTTCCTAAGAGTGTGAGGCACTCCTAGACAACAGCCAAATTTGGTCAATAAGCAGAGGGGTGATGGGAGAAATGGAGGCTGCGAGTGAGGGGCCTTTTTGGACAGAAATGTAGAGACGTGCAGTCACTGTGATCAGTCGATGGTCTCTGGTTGGTTGTTGACACAGGAAGAAACTCGGTGAGGTTAGTTAACAGAGAGTGTGCGGACGTAAGGATGGAGCAGTTGGAAAGACTGCCCTCTAGGAGGCAGCAATGAGACCATTGGAAAATGTTGAGAGAAGGACAGCGGGCAGCCATGAAAATGTTCAAGGTTCATTCAAACCTGGGCTGGGAATGGGAGGAAGGCTGAGGAACAGAGATAGGCTGGGGACTGGGGATGGAAAGCCAGGAGAGTACAGAAGGTAAATATCGGAGAGGACAGAGAAGACTTGGGTTGGTCCGTCTGAGGTATGGGAGAAGGGTTTAGAGGGAGAAGTGGAAGCCCTGGATACAGATCCTAAAAGTGTCACCGCAGAGTCTATGACTACATGACACTGAACACAACCATTTTTGAGAAAGAAGTGCCCTCCAGGAGGGTGGCTTTCCCCTGGAAATATTGACTGGAGTTTATGGCAGGCTCTACATGCACTAAATGGTCAATCTTTACAACCTGAGTGTGAATGAAGGAAGGCTAATCAACTGTAGGAGAAGGTGCAGGATGAAGGGGGGGAGTCTCACCAATTTCCTCATGCTCTCCTAGCGAAGAAGCACTGAGCTCAAGTCAGCCTCCCCACTGTTGCCGTGATTGGGAAGGGCATAGTCAGCAGAACCCAGAGAGCTCCCTGGTCTATACAGTTCACTGCCACACTGAGCAAGGTAAAACTCCGAAGTGTAACTTAGTGCTCAGCTTTCTAAAAGATCCTAGCATTTGGAACAAAGTGATTCGTTTATATATTCCATGAACAAGCTGAAATAAGATTTAAAGCAAGATAACCAGGCTTGTTAAAACCATATCGGTCATAAAATGTGTTTCTCTCTGTTGGATTTCTATTGACCAGATGTTTGTGTTTATGACACACAGTTTTGTGTTTCTAGTATGTTTAAATCAGCTGCAAACTATACTTCATGGCCCTGAATGACTGGCTTCCACCAGTACAGCTGATAGATTGGAGAATCTATGAGACAGAACGGAGATGGTCAATATCAACTCAATGATGGGGAGGTGATGCCCTAGTGGTATTATCACTGGACTCTTCATCCAGAAACTCAAATGGTGTTCTGGGGATCCGGGTTCGAATCCCGCCACAGCAGATGTTGGAATTTTAATTCAATAAAGATGCTGGAATTAAGAGTCTAATGATGACCATGAATCCATTGCCAATTGTTGGGGGAAAAACCCATCTGGTTCACTAATTTCCTTTAGGGAAGGAAACTGCCATCCTTACATGGCCTGCACCATGACTCTAGACAAATAGCAATGTGGTTGACTCTCAACTGCCCACTGCGAAATTAGGAATGGGCAATAAATTCTGGCCTAGTCAGAGATGATTATATCCCATGAGTGAATATAAAAAAAAACTCATAGTTAAAGTTCACTCAGAGATAGTAGGAACTGCCGATGCTGGAGTATTTTTGAGATAACAAGGTGTAGAGCTGGATGAACACAGCAGGCCAAGCAGCATCAGAGGATCAGGAAAGCTGACGTTTCAGGTCTGGACCCTTCTTCAGAAATGAAGAAGGGTCCTTCTGAAGAAGGGTCCAGACCCAAAACGTCAGCTTTCCTGCTCCTCTGATGTTGCTTGGCCTGCTGTGTTCATCCAGCTGTACACCTTGTTATCTCATAGTTAAAGTGTAGCTTTAATGTTGGACAAACATCCTGAGCTGCTTCAGAACAACACGGGGAATAATGGACACAAAAACAAAGGAGAAATGATGGCAGACGACAGTTGTCAATGAGATGGTCCTTGAAGAGGAAGTAGTAGGAATCCTAGAAAGCAGCTGAAGGTTTAAAAGTCAACAGTGCTGGAATGGGGGATGCAGAGAGTGGAATACGCAAAAAAACCCAAATAAGGAGGATGTGTTAAGTGGAATGTTTAGCCAATGTACAGATTATATGGAAAACAAAGAGCAAAGCCGCGAGGATAAATCAGCTGGTCTATGAACTCAAACACCCAGCCAGTATCGAATGGTCAAGAACGAGGAGACACAGTTTTAAAGAGAAAGGCAGGAAGTTTAGAGGGCATCTCAGAAAATATCTTTTCACCCTGAAAGTGCCTCACAACCTTTAAAGAGTACTTGGGCAAGCACTCGAAGTGTCATAACATTCAAGTTTATGGGCCAAGTGCGGGAAAGTGACGTCTAGGTAGTGTGTATTATTTCGCAGTACAGACTCGAAGGGCTGAACAGCCTTTTCTCTATTGTATGATGCTAATGTATTCTGAACAGAGAACAGAATACGCTCCGTCGGAGCTTGCACTCGACTTAGAAACAGAAATACGAGTCAGAGAAGAGACAGATTAAAGAGATACATTCTAGTGGCATGACACCTATTCACAGCTTCTCTACTAGATTTAACTATCTGGTTCTGGGGGATTGGATTCAACAACTTATTTTAAGTCCATCATTCATTGAGGACTTTGGAATTACTGTGTAAACATTCAATTCTAGTCACTGGATCTCGTCTGATGAGCAGGTGTACGGAAGTGTAGTGCTATTTTTAATCATCATTTATTGGAAGGCAGTTGCACCAGTCCTCATGTCAATGTCAAATTGTGCTTGATAGTGCTCCTGTGGAGTGCTTCGGGATGTTTAACAATGTTGAGAAGGTGCTATTCAAATCTAACTTCTTGTTGTAGTAAACACTGACACGGTGCCATTCATATAGGAAACTATTCCAAATTGCTTCACAGGAAAGTGGTGTCAAGAGAGATGTTATGACACGTGCCCAAACAAACGAGCACATGCTGCTCATCGTAGAATCCCTACAGCGTGGAAGCAGGCCATTCGGCCCATCGAGTCCATGTTGACCCTCCGAAGAGTATCCTACTCACACCCAACTCACCCTATCCCTGTACCCCTGCATTGCCCATGGCTGATCCTCCTAGTATCCAGGGATGTGCAGCCTATGGAACAATTTAGCATGGCCAATCCATTTAAACTGCACATCTTTGGACAGTGGGAGGAAACTGAAGCACCCGGAAAAAAAACGTACACAGACACGAGGAGAATGTGCAAACTGCACACAGACAGTTGCCCAAGGCTGGAACTGAACTCAGGTCCCTGGTGCAGTGAGGTAGCAGTGCTAACCACTGAGCCACTGTACCATTCCTAGCAGTACCCATTTCAGAGATGGAAATAACTGGGCAAACATTGTTCAGTCGCAGGTGCAACAGACAGATCACAATGGGAACAAGGAAATTCCAGCCAGTGTTTATGAGGATTTTTTTTCCCTCAGTGCGGATATGAAGGAAATTGTGTGGACTCGTTCTCCGATCCCCTTCCTGCTGCTTATCAGTGAGTTTAATATAAGCAGACAACAGGTTGTCAGAAACTCAGTAGGCCTAGCAATATGTGTGGAGCTAGAGAAGAAGGGTCTGAAGATTTAAAATGTTAAGTCTCTTTCTCTATCCATAGATACTGCCAGGCCTGCTGAGCTTCTCCAGCAATTTGTGTTTTTGGAACAGTGCAAATGTTTTGAGTTTGGTCTGCCTTCTTCAGAACGGAAGAATCTTCTGAAGAGTCCTACTGCACACAGAATGTTAACTCTGTTCCACTCTTCACGCATGCTACTAGACCTGTTGAGTTCCTCCAGCATTCCCCGTGCTTGTTTCAGATTTCCAGCATCTACTGTATTTTGTTTTTACAACAGACATTCGGCTTGGTTTAATGCCAACACTCACCTCAGGGCAGTGTCCCAGGCCCAGTCATCTTCAGTTGCTTCAACAATGACCTTCCCTCCATCATAAGGTTAGGAGTGGGAATGTTCACTGATGATTGCACAATGTTCAGCACCATTCGCAACTCCTCACATACTGAAGCAGTCCATCTTCAAATGCAAGAAGATCTGGACAATATCCAGGCTTGGGCTGACAAATGGCAAGCAACAGGCATGCCACCTCCAATCGAAAACTCTCTAACAACTGCCCCTTGACATTCAATGGTGTTACCATCACTGAATCCCCCACTATCAACATCCTGGGGATTACCACTCACCAGAAACCAACTGGGCGCACCATATAAACACAGTGGCTACAAGAGTAGGTCAGAGGCTAGCAATAATGTGATGAGTAACTCACCTCCTGACTCCCCGAAAGCCTGTCCACCATCTACAAAGCACAAGTCAGGAGTGTGATGGAATATTCCCCACTTACCTGGATGGGTGCGGCCGCAACAAAACCCAAGAAGCTTCACACCATCCAGGACAAAGCAGCCCACTTGATTGGCACCACATCCTCAAGCATCCACTCCCTCCACCACCGACGCTCAGTAGCAGCAGCATGTACCACATTCATCAAAGATCCTTAGATAGCATTGTCCAAACCCACAATCATTTCCGTCTCAATGGAAAGGGCAGCAGATACATGGGAACACCACCCCCTGCAAGTTCCTGTCCGAGCCACTCAGCGTCCTGAATTGGAAATGTATCGCCGTTCCTTCACCATCGCTAGGTCAAAATCCTGAAATTTCACCACCGAAGGGCATTGTGGGTCTACATACAACACGTGGACTGCAGCGGTTCAAGAAGGCAGCTCACCCCCACCTTCTGAAGGGCAACTAGGGACGAACAATAAATGCTGGCCAGCCAATGATACCTGTGACCCGAGTCCACCGCTGTCTCGGAAAAGAGAGTCCCACATTGTACAATTCCTCAAACAATCCACTTCATCCCATTTGGCCAGTTCCAGTCTGGCCGGATCTCAAAAGCTGGCCTTTCGCCTCAGCAACTCTTGACCCTGGACAAAGATGGTGGGACATTTCGATGGGCAGTTCAGTAATGACAGCTTGAGGTGACCTTCTTGGGGGATGGGGAAGGAGGCGAATATTGTACCATTAATACTCTAATACATGACCACAGCCGCTATGCATGATAGAACCATCTCAGGCTGATGCTGGGAACAGCATGTGTAAATGCACAATCCAACTTTTGCTCACTGAAGCTATGGAGGACACAGAATATGAGACAAAGTCTCACGACATATGTTATGTCAATCCTCCTCTCAGTGAAACTCGGCTGTGCTTCCATGCAAAGGATGGATGCACTTTTTTTTAAACTAAAGCAGAAAAATATTGGTCATCGTAAGTCAAGGACTGAATTTGCAAGACTCCCAACTCAAATCCAGGACTAGGATTCCTCTGTGCATGTCAATACAAGAAATACGGTAACACTCTTACCAAAACTTTGCGAACATCAAGAAGCAAGGAGATCAATAGCAGTGTGAAGATGAACATACTCCTGAGCTAACAAACAAGGTCAAACTTCAGAGGAAATGTAAGATGCCCATTTTAACGACACAACAAAAGTTACTCAGCATGCAAATAAGGATGCTGACATGATTTACTGCTTCAGCTCAAGTATGAACAGACTTATAAACATTAATTTGTCTCGCCATTGGGAGCAATAGGGTTTGGCAACGAAAATCAATGCTGCAATGCTATCCAGTGCTAAGATTTGTTCCCTCAAATATCACATCGTTAAAATGTTATAATTCGCACTGAATACTGACATGCCCCCAGTGCAATAAGAACTGGCAGGACAATCACTCAGAACATTTTCCATCCCAGAGCAAGAGCTCCAATGTTTTACAGCATGGCCACTCTTCCAAATGAAAAGATTTCCATGCAATCCCCTTAGCTGGGTCCTCCCAACTAATCTACACCCCTCAAAAACTTTCTGCAGCTTTCAATTCTGCACACATTTCCAGTGGAAATGGAAAAGGACACGGAGAAAGATAATAATTATCTTTAGATGAACAAAACACCCTGATGAGGTGAATGAAAACTCCATCAGGTCTCAGAGAAATAAAAAGGAGATGTATCTTGCTGAGAAGCACCAACAGCCTTTATTATAGAATCATGCAGAAGACAAGGCGACCGTTCAGCCCATTGTCTCCTCTGCTGGCCGTGTGAAACATCTCTCCAAAAATAGCCTCACAATCCAGTAACACAGCCTCAGCAGCAGTGATTTAAAATAAAATTAGGAATCGTGCATTTTTCAAGTTGATTACAAAGGGAAGGTTGAAACTGAACTGTTGGTGACAGTCAAAATTGAGGGCCCGTGGTTGATTATAGATGCACAGAAAGGGGTGGGGTGTGGTGGAAAGGTGTGTAGGACTACACTCAGCTTGTCTGTGCAATGCTACAGTAGCAGCCTATCTCTGCATGCAGTGCTGTATTCCCAGAGCTGAGTGCAATGTTTCCATGTTACCTTCCTCTCCATGTCCTGGAAAGGCAGCATCAGCCAAGGCATCTGGCCGACGAACTCCTGCCAGGGTTTGTACTCTTCCTCGGAGCTGATGAACACCACCTCCAGCTTGTCGCCGTTCTCGCCTTGCTTGAAGCGGCTGTAGAAATCGGCGAGCGCCGCGGTGAATTCCTTGCAAGAGGCGCTCCAGCTGCAGCCGAAGTACAGCGCGACTAGGCGGCCGTCACAGCCCAGCGGAGAGCTCTCCACCTCGGCCTGATCCCGGTCCATCAGCCGCTCTCCCAGCAGCTCGCAAACCAGCTCAGACATCTTCCCAACAGCAGCAACAAACCCAACAACAACAAAAAAAAATCCAAACAAAATCAACAGGGAATGGACGGGGAGTGTGTGAAAATGAAAGGGGGGGAGAGAGAGAGAACAAAAATCTTCAGTGCAAATAATTCACAAGATTAATTCCTTCGATTTTTTTTTGGCTCGATTCTGTAATCTCCTCCTCTCCCTCTGGCTACAGTCTCCACTCCCACCTATGGGTCATGGCAAAGCGAAACTCCAGCACTCCTATTGGTTCCAGCAACATATTCCCTGCTCAGTCCAGACTTTTGTTCCCCATTATGTAGAATTAAACTTTGTTTTCCCTTTTATGCAAACATGTTGAAACCAAAACATTGTTTGGACTTTTAAAAGAAATCATATACAAGATGTGGGTATCCTGGCCAGGCCAGCATTTATTGCTGAGTCCTGAGGGGACAGTTAAGAGTCGACCACATTGCTGTGGGTCTGGAGTCACATGTAGTCCAGACCTGGCAAGGATGGCAGCTCCCTTTATTTAGTGACAATCAGCAATTGATTTCTGGCCATCGTTGGACGCTTAAACTCCAGATATTTTATTGAAATCAAATCCACCTGCCTAATAAAAACCGAAAGAACTGTGGATGCTGTAAATCAGAAACAGAAATTGCAGGAAAGGTTCAGCAGGCCTGACAGCATCTGCGGAGAGAAATCACAGTTAATTTTTTTAGGTTGAATGACCCTTCCTCAGGATTGCCATCATCTGCCTTGGCAGGATTCAAACCTGGGTCTGCATAAAAACAGAGATAGTAGGAACTGCAGATGCTGGAGAATCTGAGATAACAAGGTGTAGAGCTGGATGAACACAGCAGGCCAAGCAGCATCAGAGGAGCAGGAAAGCTGACGTTTCAGGTCTAGACC
>NC_063357.1:8078206-8084983 GCF_021869965.1 Rhincodon typus | reverse complement strand
AGTTCCTGGACCAAGGGGGAGAAAATGGAGTCCAGATAGTTGGAGATCAGTTCGGTGGGGCAGGAGCAGGCGGAGACCATGGGTCGACCAGGGCATTCAGGTTTGTGGATTTTGGGAAGGAGATAGAAGCGGGCGGTGCGGGGTTGGGGAACGATGAGGTTGGAGACCGTGGGTGGGAGGTCACCTGAGGTGATGAGGTTGTGGATGGTTTGGGAGATGATGGTTTGGTGTTCGGGGGTGGGGTCATGATCAAGGGCGCAGTAGGAGGAGGTGTTGGAGAGTTGGCTCCTGGCCTCAGTGATGTAGAGATTAGTGCGCCATACTACAACTGCGCCTCCCTTGTCCGCGGGTTTTATGGTGAGGTTGGGATTGGAGCGGAGGGAGCAGAGGGCTGCACGTTCTGCGGGGGAGAGGTTGGAGTGGGTGAGAGGGGTGGAGAGGCGTACCTACACTGGACTTCAACCCCACCTCTTCCTCCGTTACATTGATGACTGTATCGGCACCGCCTCGTGCTCCCACGAGGAGCTCGAACAGTTCATCCACTTCACCAACACCTTCCACCCCAACCTTAAGTTTACCTGGACCATCTCTAATACCTCTCTCCGCTTCCTGGACCCCTCTGTCTCCATCTCGGGCAACCACCTAGAAACCGATATCCATTTCAAGCCCACCGACTCCCACAGCTACCTAGAATACACCTCCTCCCACCCACCTTCCTGCAAAAATACCATCCCCATTCCCAATTCCTTCGCCTCCGCCGCATCTGCTCCCAGGATGAGGCATTCCACTCCCGTACATCTCAGATGTCCTCGTTTTTCAAGGACCGCAACTTCCACCCTCTTCAGTGGTCGAGAACGCTCTCCACCGTGTCTCCCACATCTCCCGCAACTCATCCCTCACACCCCGTCTCCGCAATAACAACCAAAAAAGAATCCCCCTCGTCCTCACGTACCACCCCACCAACCTCCGGATCCAACGCATCATCCTCCGACACTTCCGCCATCTGCAATCCGACCCCACCACCAAAGACATCTTTCCCTCCCCACCCTTATCTGCTTTCCGGAGGGACAACTCTCTCCGTGACTCCCTTGTCCGCTCCACACTCCCCTCCAGCTCCACCACACCCAGCACTTTTCCCTGCAACCGCAGGAAGTGCTACACCTGCCCCCACACATCCTCCCTCACCCCCATCCCAGGCCCCAAGAAGACTTTCCACATCAAGCAGATGTTCAACTGCACATCTGCTAATGTGGTATACTGCATCCGCTGTACCCATTGTGGCCTCCTCTACATCGGGGAAACCAAGCGGAGGCTTGGGGCCTGTTTTGCAGAACACCTATGCTCGGTTCGCAATAAACAACTGCACCTCCCAGTCGCGAACCATTTCAACTCCCCCTCCCATTCCTCAGATGACATGTCCATCCTGGGCCTCCTGCAGTGCCACAACGATGCCACCCGAAGGTTGCAGGAACAGCAACTCATATTCCGCTTGGGAACCCTGCAGCCCAATGGTATCAATGTGGATTTCACAAGCTTCAAAATCTCCCCTCCCCCTGCCGCATCCCAAAACCAGCCCAGCTCGTCCCCACCTCCCTAACCTGTTCTTCCTCCCACCTATCCCCCCCTCCTCCCATCTCCTACCTACTAACGTCATCCCGCCCCCTTGACCTGTCTGTCCTCCCTGGACTGACCTATCCCCTCCCTACCTCCCCACCTACACTCACCTTTACTGGCTCCATCCCTGCCTCTTTGATCTGTCTGTTTCCTCTCCACCTATCTTCTCCTCCATCCATCTTCTATCCGCCTCCCCCTCTCTCCCTATTTATTTCAGAACCCCCTTCCCCTCCCCCATTTCTGATGAAGGGTCTAGGCCCGAAACGTCAGCCTTCCTGCTCCTATGATGCTGCTTGGCCTGCTGTGTTCATCCAGCTCTACACCTTGTTATCTCCGATTCTCCAGCATCGGAAGTTCCTACTATCTCTACTCAAACTCTTGCTGGAGGAGGACATAACTTTTCTTCCAGAAATTGCTCTGAAAGCAAAAGATTTGCTAAACGGAAGTAGCAGGGAGTATATTCCCAAATATACTTGTACAAAATGCATTAACAATATGATTTAATGTCAGGAACGGTGACAGTAGGAGTTGTTTGGAAGCTACCCGTAGATGGCGTTGATGTATTCTGACTTAATGATTTGGCAGGAGCCCAAAAGCTATAGCTTCATCCATACAGAAAGCATGAGTGAGGCGAAAGTGGTGTAACAGTTACAGGAAACCGTTCCAGGTATTTTTCCTCTGTGCGTAGTGACCAGAGCAATGGCTAAACAAAATCCATCATCAGGAGCCAAAGTAATACCACAAGCAGCCATTAGGGTCGTCAAAAATTTCTTGAAAGTTGTGGATAATTCAAAAGAAATGTTTAGTGAACCTTCGTTAATTGAGGCCCCCCCCCCCAGCAGATCTGTACAACCAGCCCACACTGAAACTGAAGCTGGGGAAGCTCTGGAGTAATATTATTTTTAAGGTGGAGTTTTGATGAGGATGTGGAGATCTCCTCATCAACCTATTCATCAGATCATAGGGATAAATTAGAAAAATAAAGAAATAAGAAGTTCAGAATAACAGTCCTTCCAACCCAGTCCACGCCAGCACCTAGCCTCCAGTTCACATCGCACCTTAACTCCAGACCATGCTGGGCTTCACCTCAAGGCTGGGAGACTGCTCTGGAATCATCTGGAGACTAAAGTCTACACTGAGGCCATGCCAGGCTGCCAAGAGACCACCACACATTGGGACGTCTATCCTGCTTTTGGATTTGCAGGATTTTGCGGAGGCATCACTGATGATATTTGTCAACTCTCTGCTGCATGCGTCCACGCCTCTGATGCAAGTTCTAAAGAAGAGCCATAGCAGGCCCGAAATGTTAACTCTGTTTCTCACTCCTCATTGCTGAGTTTCCCCAACATTTTGCTTGTTTGCCTCCAGTACATGCACTGCTGCCCTGCAGACCCAGGGCTTGGTGTTGGGTTTTGAGGTCTTTGTAATTAAACACTGTATTCTTCAGTCAGCTGAAGGTTACGCTGGCCAATGGAGGTAATGGTGAATTTCATTGTCGATATCTGCCTTAACCAAGAGAAGGCTCCAAAAGAAATGGAAATTGATCTACATAGTCCAATGGCCCTCTGTGAGGGCAATGTTGTATAATGGGAAATGTCTGAAGACAACCTTTCTCTTTCAGATGTTTATTCTATGTATTCCAAGGCTTCTTTCTTTCTATGTAGGTCATATGCAATAATTGTCTCTCCTCTACACAGAATTTCCATGCCTTTTTTGGAACAATAAGGTTTTAATTCTGTTTCTGATTTTCAAGTGCTCTACTGTTCTTATTTCAAGTGACCCCATGTTATCTTAATGTGCAAAGTGCCTCTGTGAATGCACTGATAGTAGTTTGGATGTCAGTCTCTGAGTGTGTACATAGATCAGCTTGCACACGCGTTAGGTCTGTGATGGATCTGCTGGCAAGGATCACAGCTTGCATGCCATCATGTAGCAAGTGGAGGATGATGATGAATAGGCAGCTAAGTTGAGGGGGACAATCCTCTGTCTCTCTTAGTTGATAGAGTTGAAGACATTTGTGAGGTCCAAAATAGTCTTGTGTTGGAGATTGTATCTGCTCTCTGCTCTTGTTGAGGACGGGGTCCTGGTTGAGGAAATCCTCAAAGTGCTCCTTCCAATGAGTGCTGACGCATGATGGGGAGTGCAAGTTCCCAGTGTAGGTCACATGTTACAAAGGGCACTGAGCTCATACTTCAACTAGTGTCCAGATCAAAGTGGTCACCAGGCAACAGTAATATTAAAGTGTCACTCATTCACAAAACTTTTGACAGAAGTTTTCAGAGCCAAAGTAATTAACTGTTGATAATTTACATGCAGAAATCTTGCCAAAGCTTTCAACCCTAACTATAGATGATCTAACTCCTGCAGCTCTGAAAAAAAAGCAATTGCTAAAAATTAATCGTGATCAGAAGACCTGGTGGAGCAATAGGTTTAAGGTGATGACCAGATACCACATCAGAATAAATAAAGGACACTACATCAGAAGCGGAAGTGGAGATGGGTAGCGAGGGAATGGGAATGGATTGGTGGTGGGACCCAATGGATAGGGATAACATGCTGAGAATGTTAATGGGATGGGAGTGCGGAGATGGAACTTTATAAACAAGAGAAGTAAAACAACTGCTTTGTTTCTCCTTTGTAATGGAGGATCAGAAAAATGGAGAATTCAGTGCAGCTAAGCTCTGGCAATGTTCCCCTGTCAAGTAGAAGATTTGATAATCTGTTTCTGAGGAAAATAAGGGGATGGATACCCAGCAACTTTTGGCAAGAAGCGAAACTTATATCAAGACTGGCTGGGCCAGTGGTGAGTTGACACTCAATAACATCTTATTATATCATTCATAGTTATTTTTAATCAACCTTCTCAGACATATTACAGCACATCTTTGGGACAGGTGGGGATTGAACACAGACCTTCTGGCTCAGAAGTAGGGACACTACCACTGAGCTGCAAGACCCCAATTTTATGTCGTTCCTACTCTGGCCTCTTCTGAAACAAATCAAATGGTGGACAAAACCAATTGCCAGCATCTGCAGTTCCTACTATCTCTGATTCTTTTCTGAACAGTCTGTTTAGGCTTGCTGTCACACACTTCTGGAGCATGTGGGACTTCAACCCAGGCTTCCTGGTCCAGAGGTAGGGACATGATCATCGCACCACAAGCCCCCAGTTTGACATTGTTCATACACTGCTCTCACCTAAAACATACTGAATTGTAGATAAATGCAATTTATATCATCTCCTTCAATGAATTCACTAATACAGCTCACATTACTGTGCCCAATTATATAATCTCTTTCAGTTAGCTCTGATTGATTCAATCACCCTTGCTGAGCATAATTATAAAATTCCTGTTTCTGATTCCATTTCCAGCGATTCCTTTATTTGAGAAAATCCACAGCGAACACAGTCCACAAGTCCCTACCTTCCGGCCGAAAGCCTTCACCTTGATTCAAAAACAATTACTTATTCTTTGGGAATCCTGTTGTTTAAACCTGTCATCAGTGAATGAGTTGCCTGAGTAAACATTTCCATTTCCCTTTGTAACCTTGAAGATCTCACTGATATCAACTTAAATTCTATCAGCTCTTTGAAGAGGAAAGGATAATTGTTTCAAACTCAGTTTAACTAGAGTAACAGTATAAAATAAATTGTTCAAAGGAAGTGGTCAGCATATATTATTTCTAATTCATTTTCCTTTGACAGTGTCTGACAGAGCTGATGACACTCTTAATAAGTATTGTCAGCTCTGCATTCTGTGGACATTTAGGAAAAATTGAATTGGACGCAGTCAGTCTTGCTACAGCGGTGAGTTCATGTTAAGAATGTTTACATTTGTTGACTCATGTATCTTGTGTAAAGTAGTGATGAAATTAGAGTCATAGAGATGTACAGCACGGAAACACACCCTTTGGTTCAACTCGTTGATGCTGACCAGATATCCTTAATAAATCTTGACCCATTTGGTCCATATCCCTCTAAACCCTTCCTACTCATATACCCACCCAGATGCCTTTTAAATATTGTAACTGTACCAGCCTCCACCACTTCCTCTGGATGTTCATTCCATACATGCACCACCCTCTGTGAGAAAAAGTTGCCCCTTGGGTCCCTTTTAAATCTTTCCCCTCTCACCTTCAACCAGTGCCCTCTAGTTTCAGATTCTACCACCCAAGGGAAAAGACCTTGTCTATTCACCTTATCCATGCCCCTCATCATTTTATGAACTTCTATAAGGTCACCCCTTAGCCTCCGACACTCCAGGGAATATAACCTCGGTCTATTCAGCCTCTCCCTATAGTTCAAACCCTTCAATCCTGTAAATCTTTTCTGAACCCTTTCAAGTTTCACAACATCCTTCCTGTAGCAGGGAGACGAGAATTGAATGCCGTATTCCAATAGTGGCCTAACCAATGTCCTGTACAGTTGCAACATGACCTCCCAACTCCTATACACAATGCACTGACCAATAAAGACAAGTGTCCCAAACACCACCTTCACTATTCTATCCACCTGTGACCCCACTTTCAAGGAACTATGAATCTGTACTCCAAGGTCTCTTTGTTCAGCAACACTCTCCAGGATCTTGCCATTAAGTATATAAATCCTGCTGTGATTTGCCTTTCCAAAATGCAGCACCTCACATTTATCTAAATTAAACTCCATCTGCCACTCCTCAGCCCATCGGCCCATCTGATCAAGGTCCCATTGTACTCTGAGGTAACCTTCTTCGCTGTCCCCTACACCACCAATTTTGGTCTCATCTGTAAACTTACTAACCATGCATCCTTTCTTCACATCCAAATCTTTCAAATAAATGAGGAAAAGCAGTGGACCCAGCACTGATCCTTGTGGCACGCTGCTGGTCACAAGCCTCCAGTCTGAAAAGCAACCCTCCACCACTACCCTCTGTCTTCTATCTTCAAGCCAGTTCTGTATCCAAACGGCTAGTTCTCCCTGTATTCCATGTGATCTAACCATGCTAACGAGTCTACCATGAGGAACCTTGTTGAATGCCTTATTGAAGTTCATATAGGTCACATCCATCATTCCGCCTTCATCAATCCTCTTCATTGCTCCCTACCAGTTTTGAGCTCAGAGCCTTTATCAGCTGATGAGATGTTCTTTGTGAAAAAGCCTGGTCTTTACCTGCTGCTCTCAAT
>NC_063357.1:8061385-8078106 GCF_021869965.1 Rhincodon typus | reverse complement strand
AAGTATACAAGCAAAGGAAGCGAACAATAATATGCAGAGTTCTTAGGGCATTGGCAAGTTGCAAAATGTCGAATTTTAGGCTTTTGCATTTGGTGAATACAGCATCTAAGCAACATGAAGGCAAGATACAGGACAACAATTACTAAAAGAAAAACTACAATATCCTGCACTATTGTTGTACCCAATGATCCCAACCAGTTTTGCATTCATTAGTATGCCATGAATACTTGTTAAAACTCCAGCACACTGGTGTAATGTTAACAGGCAGAATTTGTTATCCAAAACAGAAAATATGTGTTCACAAATATGACTGTATCGGTGAGATACATACCTAGTCGGGCAGGTTTCTTCCTCCAAGTTCCAGTGAGTACAATTTTTTTCATTTACTCTGCTCCTTAATGAATAAGGTCTTTAGTCTCATAGAGTTATGGTGACCTACAGCACAAAAAGGACCTTTGGCCCAACATGTCTGGACTGGGCAGAAACAACCACCCAGCTGTTTTAATCACATTTTTCAGCATAAGGCCCACAGCTTTGTATGCGTTGGCATTATAAATGACCATCTAACAGGTTGATTTGAAATTTGATTATTAATTTCGCAGTCATGATTAGATTTCTCAATAATTTCTTGTCGCAGTCTGACTTGCTGCTTTACAAATCAAGACCAGCGAATCCGTTCTTTGTCTTTTAGTTGGGTAGTTTTAACCCACATATCTTTAATGACATCCAGGGACCATTGCGCCCTGGAGGTTCCATACTTGTGGCAGATTTCAGTCAGTGTCATAGAGAGGTCAAATTGTTCAATGTATTATTTTAAATTTTGGAGAAGTTCGTCTTCAGATATAATGGGCGGGGCCTGCCCACCTTTAATGATCGTGGGCAACTCAGATTAAAACATCTTGAGCAATGTTTTTATGCTTCTGATATTAGAGCCGTTGTGCCTATTTATAGGGCCGTGGGTCCTTTATGACGGTTTTGATGTGTAGTTTTTGCTTTGGGCTCACGTTTCCTATTGGCGATAAGGTTCTTTGAACAGAATCGCATTAGACTGTCCCCGAAAATCCATCACATGAATGGACTTTTATTATAAGAGGAGTCCTTACCTTACAATGCCGAAGGGTGTAGGGAATGTTCTCAGGGTCTCTGCAGTCTTTGCAAATCCTGCCGACTACGCTAAGTTGTTGAATACTGTCTTTTTTTCTTCGAATAACCAGTTATCAATAGTTAAAAATCTGAGGATTTTTATTCAGAAGCAGTGACAGTTACATTCTGCTTGCCAACAATAAGTGTGTAACTGCATAGATTCTAAGTTCGGCTTACATTTTTAAACATTAAGATGCTGATAGCTTTATCTAATTACATTTTGTTTCCAGCCTTAGCAACACAATAGGCCAATTACTACAAGACATTCCATCAGTAAACCATAACCCTATTAGCAGCAGGAACAAATTGAACTGTTATACGACATTGGCTCAATCACACTGTTTTCTCATATGCCCACAGAGACTAAATTAGTTCATCAGGACAGTTTGCAAAGACTTGGCTTGTATTCCTTTGAGTTTAGACAGTTGAAGTGTGAATTGTGTTTTAAAACAATAAATGGATTTGAACAAGTAATGAAACTATCTGGTTAGTGATTACAGAACAAGACAGCACAATTTTGAAATTAGAGCAAGATCATTTGGGGATGAAATTGGAAGTGGGCTTTCACCCCGTGTGTAGTGAAATCTGGGTCAATTATATTTTTTACTGATTATTGAAGAATATGGATGAAAGGCTGATAAGCAGAGCTGAAGTAGCTCTCTGTCCTTTCCGTAACTAAATTATGGAATAGGTTTAACTGGCTGAATGGTCTAGCCCAGTTCCTATTTGCCTGAAAGCAATTAGGGAATTAAAACGTGTAGGTGTTGATCATTCAAGCGAATGTGGAGTTCAAATAGTAATGTAAGCAAACAGTGCAGAATGAGTGGAACAAGAAACTTTCTGAAGAAGGGTCTAGGCCCGAAACGTCAACCTTCCTGCTCCTCTGATGCTGCTTGGCCTGCTGTGTTCATCCAGCTCTACACCTTGTTATCATTGTTGATGAGGTGGGTTTGTGTAGGATAATCAGAGTGCTTTGAGGCCAGCAAGTAGCTTCCTCAGTGTGGAACTGGAGGAACACAGCAGGCCAGGCAGCATCAGCGGAGCAGAAAACTGAAGAATGGTCCTGAGCCGAAACGTCAGCTTTCCTGCTCCGCTGATGCTGCCTGACCTGCAGTGTTCATCCAGCTCCACACTGTGTTGTCTCTGACTCCAGCATCGGCAGTTCTTACTATCTCTAAGTAGCTTCCTCATATTATTTTTTGTTTGTGATTTAGATTACATTAACACCTATTTGTTATCTCATCAGTTTTTTTTTAATTCACTCATGAAGAAGCAGGCAGGTGGGACTAGTTTAGTTTGGGATGATACAAAAAAAGACGTTGCTGGAAAAGCTCAGCAGGTCTGGCAGCATCAGTAAAGGAAAATTCAGAGTTAATGTTTCGGATCTGGTGACTGTTCCTCAGAACCAGTTTGGGATTATGTTTGGTAATGGACTGGTTGGACCAAAGGGTCTGTTTCTATGCTTTATGACACTACTTGATCAGTGGGTGAGGTGGCAGTCAGTGGCAGTCCTTAGCGATCTCGTTGGTTCCATGATATGTCATAGCTTCTGATAGAGCCTAATTGTTTTTTCTTTATTTGTTGATGTGCTGAGGGCGTTGCTGACTAGGCAGCATTAATTGCCCATCCCTAACTGCCCAAAAGGCAGAGCCAACCACATTGTGGTGGGACTGGAGTCACATATAGGCCAGACCAAGGAAGGATGGAAGTTTCCTTCTGTAAAGGACATTAGTGAACCAGATGGCTTTATCCTGACAACCAACAATGGATTCATGGTCATCATTAGATTCTTAATTCCAGATATTTATTGAATTCAAGTTCCACCATCTGCCGTGGCAAGATTCGAACCCAGGTCTGCAGAATGTTATCTGGCTCTCTGGGTTAACAGTCCAGTGATAATACCACTAGGCCATCACCTCCCCAGTTAAAGGAACAGCCCACTGATTCCCATTGACCGCTCTCCTTCTGGTGATGCATCTGGTATTGCAGTTTGCTAGAAGAGCACGGAGGTTAGAAAGAGCACAAAGTGTTCTTTATTTTTGGGAGGTTTCAATGTCCAGAGCTTACTGGTTCTGCCAATGATTAAACCAACTGTATCCTGAAGGATGTAGCTGGAGCACAGACAGGAATGGAATCAGGTGAAAGCAGTCCCATCCAATAGGTGACCGTGAAGAGAATTGTGTGACCAAACTTGTCAAATGAAAGGATAAGGAGCTATAGTTTTCTTCTGTCACAATCACATAGGACATCACTAGTGTCTGCTATGGGTCATCTTAGCCCTGTAGCTGGGCAGAAACCTGATTGGAAGGATGCGAACAAGGACTTTTTGACAAAGTTGTCACAGAATTTGGGGGAGAATACACATTCAAAGTCTAGAGGAAAGTCACAGAGACTACTTTGCAAGGAGGGAGAGGTTGCTGGTTAATTTTTGAGCAGGGGTCGAGGATGACAGATTTGAAGAAAGGGAAAATGGCATCTGAAGAGGGTGAACAATGAACAGTATAAACTAAATTGGGAGTCAAAGCATTTAGTTATTGACAGATTTAGTGAAGCTTAGTTACTAAAGTAAATCTAGTGATGTACCATCATACACGTGTATCCATTCTCTGCAAACATAAGAGCCTTACAGCATTGAAACATTGATCCATCACTTGTTTCCTGATCAATATTTATCCCTTGGTCCACATGACTAAAACAGATTATCTGTCATCTTCGTGTTGCTGTTTGTGGAATCTTGCTGTGCTGAAATCACATGTACTTCTGCCATTAAATTAAAGGTGAATTCACCATAGTAGACCACAGGACTGCACTCCCATTGGAGAGAGATGACTAGTGATGGTTTAATCCAAGAGTCACCACATCTCAGGCAAGGGGGAAGAGGCTCAGGAGGAAGAGTCCTTCATGGTAATCTCAACTAGTGTAGGAATTGAACCCATACTGTTAGCACAGTCCAGCCATCCAGCCAACTGAGCTACACTAGCACTCTTACAGCTGGTCTTACGACAGTGACTACTACTTCGAAAACAGCTTCTCCGACTGAATCAATTTCTGAAAATAAATTTAAACATCACCTATTAGATTGTGCACTAGTGAAGTCCCAAGTTTAATAAATAACTGGTCAACTTCAAAGTGTAAAGCAATATTCGTGTACACAATTAAACAGTTTAAGTTTCACAAACATTAAGATCATAAGCGTGTGGTCAGACCTAGGTTATCCTTTCACCTGGAATTCTTGTTTGTAGGATGGAAAAGCAAAGGACCCTTACTCTTCCTAACTGCTATTCCAGCTTTAATCTCACAAAGATTGTTTAATAATTTCTCTTGTGGTTGTTATTTTGGAAGGCGCTAGCCAACTACAATTACTGATCCTAAGTATATCGAGCCAGAGGGACACAGGACGCTGCTGAACTTCATATCGAGGATCAAAGAAAAGGTAAATTTGAAACTTGGGGAGGTTGGGGGTTGGAAGGGAAGAGAATGGGAAAACCCACGACAGTAAATCCTCTGTTCCAAATCTTTTAGAACAACTGGGGAGTTTGTGGAATTTTGGGGGATTGGGGAATTAAATTGGGAACATGGATATAAACTAAAAAAAACTAATATTAATAAAAACGTAAAAGCATAACTTTCTGTATCATTCAACAAAACAAAAGTGATGTAATTGAAGGTTGCTGATTGCTAACTTCTCCCAGTCTTCCTTGCTGTTTCACATTTACCCAGAGCCTTCACTGTGCCTGAATAATGGGCAGTGGGCATTAAATGATTAATGGCCACCATTTGTTGTGTGGAATGCATTATTGCATTTATGTTATGTTAAAGGAAAGAACTCCTATGTAGGATTTTCTAAAATTTCAGGACGTTTCAAAACCCTTCACATCCAATTATTGATACTAGATTTGAAGGCACAAGTACCGACCAACCTCATTCCGCCCCCTTGACCTGTCCGTCCTCCCTGGACTGACCTATCCCCTTCCTAACTCCCCACCTACACTCACCTTTACTGGCTCCATCCCCGCCTCTTCGACCTGTTTGTTTCCTCTCCACCTATCCTCTCCTCTATCCATCTTCTATCCGCCTCCCACTCTCACCCTATTTATTTCAGAACCCCCTTCCCCTCCCCCTTTTCTGATGAAGGGTCTAGGCCCGAAACGTCAGCCTCTCTGCTCCTATGATGCTGCTTGGCCTGCTGCGTTCATCCAGCCCTGCACCTTGTTGTCTCGGATTCTCCGGCATCTGCAGTTCCTACTATCTCTGATTTTTTCAACTTGCCAGCCAGGTTTAAAACTGGTGTTGTAGACCAACACCTGACTACAGGAAGCGCCTGGATGTCATTTCTATTCACTGCCAATTCACTAAGCCTACAGCTGTAGGCTTAGTGAATTGGCAGTGAATTGAAATAATATCCATTTCTATTATTTCTATTATTATTCATGCATGCACCAACAACTATTTGAGGTACATGGTATTTGCAAACCTGTTGAATCTAAGTGCTGAGGACGAGCCATTGTAAGTCAGTGTAGAGGGAGAACCATTGTCACCGAGTAACAGTCCAAGATGGGAAAGACAGGGTAACAAATCTCTCAGAAATTCACAGCAATGCGCAAAATCCCTACGTAAGTACCTAGCAAGAGCATGGCGACAACATATCAGTAAAAGTGAAAATGTTAGAGCTAATGTATAGGATGAAAATTGATGTGTAGGACTTACTGGGCTGGCTTGCAATACCCAGAGTAAAGACAGAACTGGTAGCTTTCACTGCAACAATGACAAAGTGAAAACTGCAATGAGAGTAGGAGAAGGAATAAGAGATACGCAAGAGGCATTAATGTCAGGAAGAAATCTTTATATCTCCAATGGTGTGACTGAACCCACAATTATGTTAAAGAAATACATGATCTACTCAAACTCTGAGATAACAAGGTGTAGAGCTGGATGAACACAGCAGGCCAAGCAGCATCATAGGAGCAGGAAGGCTGACGTTTCGGGCCGAGACCCTTCATCAGAAATGGGGGAGGGGAAGGGGGTTCTGAAATAATTAGGGAGAGAGGGGGAGGCGGATAGAAGATGGATAGAGGAGAGGATAGGTGGAGAGGAAACAAACAGGTCGAAGAGGCAGGGATGGAGCCAGTAAAGGTGAGTGTAGGTGGAGAGTTAGGGAGGGGATAGGTCAGTCCAGGGAGGATGGACAGGTCAAGGGGGTGGGATGAGGTTAGTAGGTAGGAGATGGGAGTGCGGCTTGAGGTGGGAGGAGGAGATAGGTGAGAGGAAGAACAGGTTAGGGAGGTGGGGACGAGCTGGGCTGGTTTTAGGATGCGGTAGGGGGAGGGGAGATTTTGAAGCTTGTGAAAGGTCCCAAGCGGAATATGAGTTGCTGTTCCTGCAACCTTCGGGTGGCAACATTGTGGCACTGCAGGAGGCCCAGGTTGGACATGTCATCTGAGGAATGGGAGGGGGAGTTGAAATGGTTCGCGACTGGGAGGTGCAGTTGTTTATTGCGAACCGAGCATAGGTGTTCTGCAAAACAGGCCCCAAGCCTCCGCTTGGTTTCCCCAATGTAGAGGAGGCCACAACGGGTACAGCGGATGCAATATACCACGTTAGCAGATGGGCAGTTGAACATCTGCTTGATGTGGAAAGTCTTCTTGGGGCCTGGGATGTGGGTGAGGGAGCAGGTGTAGCACTTCCTGCGGTTGCAGGGAAAAGTGCCGGGTGTGGTGGGGCTGGAGGGGAGTGTGCAGCGGACAAGGGAGTCACAGAGAGAGTGGTCCCTCCGGAAAGCAGATAAGGGTGGGGAGGGAAAAATGTCTGTGGTGGTGGGGTCGGATTGCAGATGGCGGAAGTGTCGGAGGATGATGCGTTGGATCTGGAGGTTGGTGGGGTGGTACGTGAGGACGAGGGGGATTCTTTGTTGGTTGTTATTGTGGGGACGGGGTGTGAGGGATGAGTTGCGGGAAGTGTGGGAGACATGGTGGAGAGCGTTCTCGACCACTGAAGGGGGTGGAAGTTGCGGTCCTTGAAAAATGAGGACATCTGAGATGTATGGGAGTGGAATGCCTCATCCTGGGAGCAGATGCGGCGGGAGGCGAAGGAATTGGGAATAGGGGATGGTATTTTTGCAGGAAGGTGGGTGGGAGGAGGTGTATTCTAGGTAGCTGTGGGAGTCGGTGGGCTTGAAACGGATATCGGTTTCTAGGTGGTTGCCCGAGATGGAGACAGAGAGGTCCAGGAAGGTGAGAGAGGTATTAGAGATGGTCCAGGTGAACTTAAGGTTGGGGTGGAAGTTGGTGAAGTGGATGAACTGTTCGAGCTCCTTGTGGGAGCACGAGGCGGCGCCGATACAGTCATCAATGTAACGGAGGAAGAGGTGGGGTTTAGGGCCGGTGTAGGTACGGAAGAAGGATTGTTCCACGTAACCTACAAAGAGGCAGGCATAGCTTGGGTCCATGCGGGTACCAATGGCCACCCCCTTTGTCTTTAGGAAGTGGGAGGAATTGAAAGAGAAGTTGTTGAGGGTGAGGACGAGTTTGGCTAAGTGGATGAGGGTGTCAGTGGAGGGGGACTGGTCGGGCCTGCGGGACAGGAAGAAGCGGAGGGCCTTTAGGCCTTCTGTATGGGGAATGCAGGTGTATAGGGACTGGACGTCCATTGTAAAGATGAGGTGTTGGGGACCGGGGAATTGGAAGTTATGGAGGAGGTGGAGGGCGTGGGTGGTATCACGGACTTAGGTGGGGAGTTCCTGGACCAAGGGGGAGAAAATGGAGTCCAGATAGTTGGAGATAAGTTCGGTGGGGCAGGAGCAGGCGGAGACCATGGGTCGACCAGGGCATTCAGGTTTGTGGATTTTGGGAAGGAGATAGAAGCGGGCGGTGCGGGGTTGGGGAACGATGAGGTTGGAGACCGTGGGTGGGAGGTTTTTTTCTCCCCCTTTTCTCCCCGCACCCCCATCTCCTACCTACTAACGTCATCCCGCCCCCTTGACCTGTCTGTCCTCCCTGGACTGACCTATCCCCTCCCTACCTCCCCACCTACACTCACCTTTACTGGCTCCATCCCTGCCTCTTTGACCTGTCTGTTTCCTCTCCACCTATCTTCTCCTCCATCCATCTTCTATCCACCTCCCCCTCTGTCCCTATTTATTTCAGAACCCCCTTCCCCTCCCCCATTTCTGATGAAGGGTCTGGGCCCGAAACGTCAGCCTTTCTGCTCCTTTGATGCTGCTTGGCCTGCCGTGTTCATCCAGCTCTGCACCTTGTTATCTCAGATTCTCCAGCATCTGCAGTTCCTACTATCTCAGAATGGGATGAAAGTAGGGCATGTGGAGAGTTATGAGGATGGAACGGGTTACAGAAATGCAGGGAGTTTGATTTAAAAAATCGTTGAATACTACGATAAGAATTCTAACTATCAGGGGTTGCCAATGATTGATAGCCAATGTATTTTAATAAAACATTGTCAGTATCTTCTGTTGTGTTTTTATTAAGCATAGCCCATTCATTTCAAAGGACAGTGAGTGTTTAGCTTTGAAGCAGCCTCATTCACAGTGTAATGTACAGGGACAGTCTTGTGCTCGTCCTGCATGGGAATGTTCGGGTTACCATTCAGCCATGGAGCTCAGCAGGATCTTTACTCAAGAGTATGGGTGGCTTGGTGTGAGTGAGGCCAGCGATGGCAGTGTTTTGGATCAGTTCAATTCAGCAAGGGTGTGATATTGGATGTTGGCCATTACAGCATAAGATATTGGAGCAGAATTAGGCCATTCAGCCCATCAAGTCTGCTCCATCATGGCTAATATGTTTCTCAACCCATTCTCCTGCATTCTCCCTGTAACCCTTCATCCCATTACTAATCAAGAAGCTATCTGTCTCTGTTTTAAAGACACTCAATAACTTGGCCTCCACAGCCTTCTGCAGCAATGAGCTCCACAGATTCATCATCCCCCTCTGGTTGAAGAAATTCTCCTCCGCTCAGAAAAAAAAACATTGGAACAGTTCAGTCTGAAGCAAACAAAAGATTATTGAGGATTTGTATTCCACAGAATCACAGAATGTTGTGGCACTGAAAGAGGCTATTTGGCCCATCGTGCCTGCACTGGTTCTATTACCTAGTGCCAACCTCCTGCCTTTCCCTCTTTTCCCTGCATACCATTACTATCCAAATAAACATCCACACACTCTGACATGCCTAAGTTGAACCTGCCTCCAGCACATTTCCGGGCAGTGCATTCTGTTCCCTAAACTGTGTGAAAAAAAACGTTACTCCCAATCACCCTCGATTTGTTTGCACATGGCTTGAAAGAGTACTGCGAAGGAGAGAAGTAAAGAGAAAGAATGAAGAACAAAAACTAAATCACCGCGGTATTCTATTCATTTATATATAAATATTTGCATATAAACTCTATTATTCTGTGGCATGTTGGGCTCCTCCAGGGTGACCCTGCTAAATCCTTTCTTTCCATTTTTGTTTTTGGACAGACAACAACTGTATTAGGTACCTCCATCGGTGTCGGGTTGTCTGCAGCATGCGACACACTCTTATCTCAGGTAGGTGCAACATGTTGTACAATGGGAAGTGATGGCCTCCCAACAATTAATCATTTGTCTCATGGAAAAATAATCTTTAAACTCTTTGCTTTAGGGAAATCGACACCCTTGCAAGTGTAAGCCACATGGACTAAGAAAGTATCAGATACAATTCTTGGTCTGCCCTGAATAATTTGATGTCAGTCCTTGCACATCTGCCACAATTGGTTTCAACAGTATTGAGCCATAGACAGCAAAGAACCAGGAACAGTACAGCACAGGAACAGACCTTTCAGCCCACCAAGACTATGCCAATACACAATACCTTATTAAACTAAAAATCTTTTGCCTCCACACTGTCTGCATCTCTCTATTCCCTGTCTATTAATCTATCTGTCAAACTCAGCCAGGAGTTCTGAACTAGCAGGCAAGGATGATGACTGTGAATTTCAGCTTTGGCGGTGATGCAAAATAGAAACGTACAAAATAGGAGCAGGAGTTGGCCATTCAGCCCATCAAACCTGCTCCATCATTCAGTGTGATTGTGGCTGATAATCTAACTCAGTCCCCTGTTCCCGCATTCTCCCCATACCCTTTGAGCCCTTCAGTCCTAAGAACTACATCTGACTCCTCCTTGGAAACATTCAATGTTTTGGCCTCAACCGTTTTCTGTGGCAGTGAATTCCACAGGCTCACCACTCTCTGGGTGAAGACATTTCTCCTCATCTCAATCCTAAATGGGCCACCCCATATCCTTTTACTGTGACCCCTGGTTCTGGACTCTGCAGTCATTGGGAAAGACCATTCCGTGTTTATCCTGTCTAGTCCTGTTAGAATTTTATAGGATTCCATGAGATCTTCCTTCATTCTTCTAAACTTTGGTGAATATATTCCTGGCTGATCCAATCTGTCTTCATATGTCATCCCAAGAATCAGTGCGGTAAACCTTCACTGCGCACCCTCCATAGCCAGACCATCCTTCCTCAGATAAGGAGACCAAAACTTTACACCATGGTTCAGGTAATATAGAAGATACAGGCAGTTTCTCGGTTGTGAATAGGTTCCATTCTGGAGTCTGTTCACAAGTTGATTTGTACTCAAGTTGGAACACAATGCAGGACAATATTTGGACGACACAGTGGCTCAGTGGTTAGCACTGCTGCCACACAGCACTAGGGACCCAGATTCGAGCCCACCCTCTGTGTGGAGTTTGCGTATTCTCCCGGCGTCTGTGTGGGTTTCCTCCCACAGTCCAAAAATGTGCAGGTTAGGTGGATTGGCCATGCTAAGTTGTCCTGTAGGTGGGTTAGCTATGGGAAATGCAAGGTTACAGGGATAGATCTGGGTAGGATGCTCTTTGGAGGGTCAGTGTGGACTCAATGGGCCAAATGGCCTGATCCCACACTGTAGGGATTCAATGTACCAATATAAAGCCACTGTTTGTAAGTATGGACATGGTCATGTGTCTGGTCTTTAAAATTATGCGATTGTATTTGTAAGTTCAGGAGGCAATGGCCTTTTTTCTCTTTATTCATTCATGGGATGAGGGTGTTGCTGGCCAGGCAGCATTTATTGCCCATCCCTAATTACCCAGAGGGCAGTTAAGAGTCAACCACATTACTGTGGGTCTGGAGTCACATGTAGGCCAGACCAGGTGAGGATGGCAGCTTCCTTCCCTAAAGGATATTAGTGAACCGGATGGGTTTTTCCGACAATCGGCAATGGATTCATGGTCATCATTAGATTCTTAGTTCCAGATATTTATTGAATTCAAATTCCACCATCTGCCCTGGCGATATTCGAACCCGGGTCCCCAGAATGTCACCTGGGTCTCTGGATTAACAGTCCAGTGATAATCCTGCTGGTATTATCACTAGACTATGGATCCAGAAACTCAACTAATGTTCCGAGGACCTGGATTCAAATTCTGTCACAGCAGACGGTGTAAGTTGAATTCAATAAAAAATATATTTACTAATAACCATGAAGTCTTTGTTGATCATCAGGAGAAACCTACCCTGCCTCGCTAATGTCCTTTAGGGAAGGAAATCTGCCATCCTCACCCAGTCTGGCCTACATGTGACTCCAGACCCACAGCAATAAGTGGCTTGGAGGGCGACATGAAGTTAGTAGTGTTCCCATATATCTGCTGCCCTTGCTCTGCTAGGTGGAAGTGGTGGAAGTGAATTTGGAAGGTGGTGTATGAGGATCTTTGGTGAATTTCTGCAGTGCATCTTGTGGATTGTACACACACTGCTGCTGAGTGTCAGTGGTGGAGGGAGTGGATGCTTGTGGATGTGAAAAGAAGTATGAGCATTTGTAAGTCAAATGTTTGCAAATCATGAGCCCCGTAGTAAACTCGTCGAAAGAAAATGGAGAGAACATATTAACCAGTGTTCTGAAAAGCTGAAAGGAATGGATGTTGCTAGCGCATGATCTTACTGACCGTAAGCACAGAATTAAAATGGACAAAACTTGGCATTCAACCCAGAGAGACTATCTGGACTAGTCTAACCTAAGGTGTTAATGTTTTGTTGATGAACAGTTCAGTTAGAATCTGATTTCTGTTTAGTTTGATGGTTATACACCAAAGTCCAGATAGAGATATTTGAAATGTGTTGACAACGACGCAGTTGCTTGAAGTATATGTAAAATGTTTCAGATTCCCTGGTGGTTTCACTAAACACTGCATGTTAAATGTTGAGCAAAAATGCATTAGTTCTAATATGGCTTTGGTTAAGGGATAGGAGCATTTTAATTAGTTTTTTTGCAATATTGCTGCAGTTGTTATAGAAAAATATGGTCTACTTGAAAATGATATAACAGTTAATATTGATCCTTTATGCTAATTTTCAGACGTTTGGCAGTAAGAACCTGAAGCGAATCGGAGTGATTCTCCAACGAGGGATCCTCATTCTCCTGATCGCCTGCTTTCCCTGCTGGGCTTTCTTCATAAACACTGAGCACATTTTATTGGCTTTGAAACAGTCTCCTGCAGTAGCCAAGTGAGAAAGTAGCCCATTTTCCATTTGCAATTTTATTCCATCTTGCAGGTGTCCTGGCCAGCCACATACTGAAGGAACTTGCTCCCATGCATAGATTAATGATGTGGAGGTTGGACTGGGGTGGACAAGGTCAGAAATCATATGAACACCAGGTTATAATCCAACAGGTTTATTTGAAATCACAAGCTTTCAGGGAGCACTGCTCCCTGGTGAAGGTGAGACTTCACCTGATGAAGCAGCAGCACTTTGAAAGCTTGTGATTTCAAATAAACTGCTGGAATATATCAATGAAACATTTTACCATGTTTGCAGTTTACATAAATAGCGTAGATCAGGGGAGTGAAGCCACAGTAGCTATATTTGCAGACAACACCAAACTAGATAAGAAAGTGTGTTGTGAAGAAGACATGGATACAGATAGGTCGAGCAAGGGGGCAAAGATTCGGCAGAAGAAGTAGAATGTGGGAAAATGTGGAGTTGTTCACTTTGGCAGGAAGAACTAAAATGAAGGATATCACTTAAAGGGAGAATAACCGCAGAATTCCAAGGTCCAGAGGGATTGAGATGTTCCAATACATGAAACAGAAAAGGTTAGTATGCAGATACAGCGCATAATTACAAAGGCTAATGGAATGCTATCCTGCATGAGGAGGAATTGAATCTAAAAGTAGGGATGTTATGCTTCAGTTATACAGGGCGTTGGTGAGACCACATATCATGCACTATGTATGTTTGATGTCTCCTTATTTGAGGAAGGATGCAAATGTAATGGAGGTGGTTCAGAGGAGGTTTATTAAATTGGTACCTGGGAAGTGAGGAAATGGACAGGCTGGGCTCGTTCTCACTGGAGTTTAGAACAATGATGGGTGACCTGGTTGAGTTGTATAAGACCCTGAAAGAATTTGGCATGGGGGATGTGGTTGGTATGGTTCCTCTTGTGGGTCAGTCCAGAACTAGAGGACTCTGATTTAAAATTTGGGACAATCTCCCAGAACAGAGATGAGGAGAATTTTTTTTTTCTCTCCCAAAGGTTGTGTGACTTTGGAGCTCTGCCTCAGAAGGCTGGGCCATTGAACATGTTTGATATAAAAGTTGAAAAATTCTTGTTAAGCAGGGAGCCAATGGTTACTGGAAGTACATGGGAATGTAGAATTTGAAACACAAGGATCAGCCACAATCTTAATGAATGGCAGATCAGGCTCCATGGGCTTAATGGTCTGCTGGTCCTATTTTGTACGTTCCCATTAGACTATAAAACAAACGTTAACTGCTTGCCTGGACGAATGTTGTGCCAGACCAAATAATAGTAGAAACATCAGTGTTGCCTTGGGCGAGTATCTCTCCAAAACAATGTTTTCGTTCTTACATTGTGTTTCCCATAGCAGTCTGACCGTGACACCACAATGTTGCAGATCTTACTGCCTCATTGACTTTGCACGATATGTTAGCACAGCACCATGCTTCATGACAGTGTTGGCTTGGCTCGAATTTACCATTAGTGAGAGGTGGTGAAGGCCTATGTTTTAATTATGGTGAACAGTCTCATTTATTTTTCTTGCAGGTTAGCACAAAACTATGCGATGATATTCATTCCTGGTCTTCCTGTAAGTAAATTATTATCGATAGCAAACACACGTGCAGATGGATCAATAGACAGCAAAATTCATTCATTACTTGAAATGTAGACAGTCTGCAAAATGGATCCACCCGTGACTAACTGGATAGATCCATTAAACCAACCTGATCAGGTCAGTTCGCCCAACTGGTCACAAACGGGAGGCATAACGACCGCTGGCCCTATTGGGAAGGTAATGGCTGCGTAATATTGTCACTGGATTAGTAATCTAGAGAGCCCCAGGTAACATTCCGAAGACCTGGGTTCCAAACCCACCTCAGCAATTAGTGAATTTGGAATTAAAAAATAACATTCAATCCATAAGACCTCTTGTGGCATATTGGTAGTATCCCTACCCCTGGACCAGGAGGCCTAGGTTCAAGTCCCATCTGACCCAGACATGTGTTGTAATATTGATTAAAATATCTATGACTGATAACCCATGGCTCTGTGCCAGAAGAAGTCTTAAGCAAACGAAATACATGCTACAGAGCTCCAGTACTTCACCAAGATGCTGCATGCTTTTATCCATTGCCTTGAACTGAAGCAGTTACATTTGCATTGAGATGCTGATCTGGAGTATCTCAGGATGGTGTGTGCTTGTGCATATGCTAAGGCTGCTTGCTCATAATTCTACGTAAGGCTTCTTAATTCCTTATATATCATAACACTCCTTTGTTTACTTATATGCATAGAAGGTCCTTAAATACAGCTCACTAACGTCATGCCTAACACCTCTTCCATCCCATTCTCATCCTCAGCTGGTAACTTCTCTCTCGCTGATGTCATTTTACTGATGTAACCAATTGCATCATCATGATTTGCATTAATCCCATTAAACTACACTGTTCTCCAATGTGAACTGCTACACCCCTACAGAGAAGGCTCTTGTGGTGTAGTCGTAGTATCCCTACCTCTGAGCCAGGAGGCCCAGGTTCAAGTTCCACTTGCTCCAGAGCTGTATCATAACATTTCCAAACAGATTGATTAGGAAAATATCAGAAAGGAATGAGTCCCCACCTAATGGACATAGTTTGACATCATGAAACATTTGCCATAATGATCAAACCAACAGTAATTAATTGTGCATTAACATGCAAATGTTATTTTTCAATACAGCAAAGATAACTCACACAAATGTCTCAGCACTGCTCCCAGCACATATATGATCCCAGTGCAGTCTCGAGTTCTCTAACCACTGCCTCCTGTATGTCTATCTCTCCGTTCCCACTCATGTGAAGCCACTTCCTTTAATGAAATACCTACTTTAACTTGTTTTTCATGTTTGTATCTCTTTGCCTGTGGAGGTTTCATTTTTGGTATGATCTTTATGAATTATGAATTAATTCTTTAAATGTTTGTCATTGTTGACCTACCATCAGATATCAGGGTTCTGAGGAAGGGTCACCGGACCCGAAACGTTAACTCTGATTTTTTCTTCACGGATGCGGTCAGACCTGCTGAGCTTTTCCAGCAACTTTGTCTTTGATCAGATATCTCAATCTAATTTCTAAATCTAACTCAGCCAACTTCCAATTCATACCTATGCAGTTTACTTTGTCTCAATTTAAGTTTCATATTAAGTTCAAGTTTTGCAAAATTGCATTCAAACTTAATGTAAAATTTTATCAAATTATGATCACTCTTCCCAGAGGTTCATTACAATAGTGCTGATAATTTATCCTTGGTCTGCCAATTCATCTGAAAGTCTCATAATGCAGCACTCTCTCAGCTGCACTGTGTTCAATTTTCTGTCATGGGACTTAAAACCACAACTTGCTGACCATCAAGCAAAAGTGCTGACTAGCTCAGTATTTTATATTTGGACTTTTCAAGTTCAGGGCTGCTATAGCCTGGGCCATATAGGGCCTCAAAAGTCACATTGAGCATAATTCTAACACAGGTCTGGTTCAAACCTTCGGAGGAAACGTAAGTGTATAAACGTCTTGACCATTTTAACAGGGACGAACACAACGTCCACTCCTAACTATTTTCAATATTCTTTTTTAGGCAGCATTTCTTTATGTCTTAGAGGTCAAGTACCTTCAGAACCAGGTAAAGTCACTAAGTATGGGAATGTGCACAAAATTACTTCAATAAATAAGGGATTGGTTAGCTTGGATGGCTGGTTTGTATTGCGGACTGATGCCAATAGTGTGGGTTTCAATTCCTGCACTGACTGAGGTTACTACGAAGGATTCTCCTTCTCAATCTCTCCCCTCACCTGAGGTGCAGTGACCCTCAGGTTAAACCATCACCAGTCATCTCTCTCTTTAATGAGAGACCAGCCCCATGGTCCAGTAGGTCTATGGTGATTTTACTTTAATAGATCACAATAAGATACAGACGTGGTTAGAGACAAAAAAAAGACTGCAGATGCTGGAATCCAAGATGGACAAACAGGAGGCTGGAAGAACACAGCAAGCCAGGCAGCATCTG